>NW_005359986.1:75110-100143 GCF_000412655.1 Myotis brandtii
TCTATACTTTCTTCCCACTTTGTTATTTAAAATCATTTCACCATCTTTTAATGAAATAAATATCACATTTTTTCTATACTTGGAGTTTCTTCTTTCACATTTGAACATTAAAAAAAATATGTTTTTATTGATTTCAGAGAGAGGAAGCAAGAGGGAGAGAGAGATAGACAATTGACCACTGAGCTACACTGGTCGGCTACATTTGAACTTTAAATTCATCTCACTATCATCCATGTCTGTGTTTAAATATGGACTTTATTTTACTTGCCAAGTAATTAAAAATGACACAATGCTATTTATAGTAAATTTCCCTCACTTGCAGAATTAAAATTTCACTTTTATTATGCACTACATCCTTAATTTATTCAATGTAAAGGCAAGATAACTGTTCTGTCCTTGAAATTAGCCCCAGTGTGGCATTCTTTTATTTTTAAATAGTTCTTTATTGTTGAAAGTACTTCATATGTCTTCTTTTTCCTCCCATTGGCCCCTCCAGCCCCTCCCTGCTCCCCCATCTCAGGCCTTTAATATCCTATTGTCTGTGTCCATGGGTTATGTATATATGCATACAAGGTCTTTGATTGATTGCTTCCCACCTACCCACCCTCCCCCACCTTCCCTCTGAGATTCCACACTCTGTTCCATGCTTCCATGTCTCTGGATCCATTCAGTTCATTAGTTTATTTTGTTACTGAGATTCCACATGAGTGAGATTATGTGATACTTGTCTTTCTCTGACTGACTTATCTCACTTAGTATGATACTCTCCTGGTCCCTCTTTTGACTGCTGATAGTATCCCATGGTATAAATGTACCACAGCTTTTTTATCCGCTCATCTACTGATGGGCACTTGGGCTGTTTCCAGATCTTAGCTATCGTGAATTACGCTGCTATGAACATAGGGGTGCATACATTCTTTCTGATTGGTGCTTTGGGTTTCTTAGGATATATCCCTAGAAGTGGGATCACTGGGTCAAATGGCAGTGAAACCCCATATATAATTTTTTGAGGAAACCCCATACTGTTTTCCATAATGGCTGCACCAGTCTGCATTCCCACCAGCAGTGCACTAGGGTTCCCTTTTCTCTACATCCTCCCCAGCACTTGTCATTTGTTGATTTGTTGATGGTAGCCAGTGTGGCATTCTTTTAAAGAAGCAAGAGTAAATTGCCTGGTATATATTTAAAAACAATTAAACTTTTATTGCAGTCTCTTGAAAAATTTCAAATTTGAATTATGTTTCTGACACCAAGAAAAATGATTGAAAAGTCTTTTAAACTGTCTTCTTCCCTAATCTCACACTAGAATTTCTTCACTCCCCACAGATTCCTCACCACGAAGCACTTTTCCTTCCGCTCCCCGGAGGGGCCTGATGGTCAAACACATCTCCCAGCCTCAAACACTGGTCTCCTGACCCTCACACCCACTGAGCTCCAGTCCCCAGGAGCTACTGCCCTTCACCCCCAAGCCGGATGGACTCCAGAAGAGTGAAGTGGGCCCTTCTGCCTTCCCCCTGCCACGGAGAAGCAAAGAATATAACCTACAGCAGGAGAGATTCTTAGATTTATCCCTGTCTCCCATCCCCAGATTTTCTCAAGGGATTAACTGCTTCCTAGAGATATAGTCATTTCTCAATATCATTGATTTTTATACAAATTAGTTCTGTTCTGTGAAGTTAGTTTTATTCCACAGTTGCCCTTGTTTTGGTAGCAGTATACATTTGTTTTAACTGTTTAGCTTTATAACCATTTGTAAACATCTGTTAGAACAACTACCCCCTTTATTGATAGCTATTTTTGTACATTTATTATTCTGAAAGAAAGCAGAAACATTTTACTTATAAAACAATCTTATTGATAGTTAGATGAAAGCAACACCGAATCTCTGTATCTGGTTCAGGAAATTGACACTGGCCATCCTGTTCAAGGACGGGGTATCTATTTATGTTTAAATCCTTTCTGTCTTTAAGTCAACCTCTGCTCTTCTCTGTGGATTAGACACATGGCTGGTGGAGGTTATTGCTCTGATATTCTGTGTATGTGTGGCTCTTCTAACCAATTGTTTTCTGGACCAGACTAAGTGGCTCAGTCTGCTGGAGACAAGTGACGCTGCCTCAGGTCTGCTAGTGGCTGGAGGGGAAGCATTTCCTGGGTTAATGTAAATACTGAGTCTGTGGATCCCCCTTGCAGCAACATTCCATGTTTGGTTCCTCCTGGTCTAGTAACCACTTCCTCAGCCAAGGCAGCCCCTTCTCCTCCAGGAGCCGGGGCACATGACAGCAAATGTCCTTTGTGGTCATTACTCACTGCTCACATCCAGAGTGCTTGAGCTGCTAGTTTTGCGGGTTCACTTCCAACGAAAGCCTTTCTTACCAAAATAAAAGGAAGTTTATATTTACTTCATCTCACAATAAGTCTTGATTCACAAAGTACATTAGGCTGATCTACAATATAACGATTTCCCACAAGTGTGAGGGATGTGGGCATGTATAATTCTGAAGCAATACCAGTATGAGTACAGGACAGAGTGGCCAGATTCAAACACAGCTTTCAACAAGGCAGTCTTCCTATGAGATGCTTTAAAAAAAATCAAAATCACTTTGATGGATATGGACTGGGGAGAAAGTAAGTCAATGAAAGGCCAGCTTCATGCCCCACTTAGCACTGAGAGGAAGGGAGGCCAGGGGAAAATGCCCGGCTCTGAGAGAGGCAATGAGGCATAAGTGGAGAGGATTGATCTGGTCTGAATTCCAGACACATTCCCAGCTGCTAATTTGCCATCATCATCAGCTGAAATGTTTTCATGAGATCCTGTCTGACAATCCTAAAGAAAAGGATCATTTCATGTGAGTCTAGTTCATGAGAAACCATTAAAATAGTTACATTCTTATTTAGTCTCTCCTCCCCCTTTTTTGCTTGGTTTGAAATTAAACTTATTTTAAAGTTACCACACATTCCTGACAAAAACCTCAGCACAGAGGAGTATGACAGTAGGAAGTGTTTCTGTCCCCCAAGCTGAACTGACATCTATCAGGTGTGCTCTCAGGAGGCGTCACTGTTAGAGCCTCGGGCTGTCCTTCCATAAAGACTCTCCACACACACCAGCCAACACCCGTCTCCACCTGTCACCTGAATAGCTCTCCATTATTAACGTGAGCCACAGTCTGCTATATACTCTGCTTTCCCCAATCAACCATGTATATTAGAGGTGTTTTCATAGCAGAACGTAAATATCTGCTCATTTTGAAAACAGTTCTGTAGCAGTCTGATTGTGATAGTCATGAGGTAGTTTTCCATCTTTGCTCCTATAAACCAACAAATAGCCTTATACTTGCATTACTTTCCACATGTTCAAGATGTAGCAAAATAAATGGTTAGAGATGGAATTGCTGATCAAAGACTGAGCATTTGTCATTTTGATGGACAGTGCCAAATTTCCCTGCATAAAAGCTTATCAATGTAAACTCCCACCAATGTGTGAGAGTGCATTATCATATTTCTTGAATTCTTCCCATTTTATAAGTGAAAATGATGTGTCCACACACTTTTTTCTTTTGATGTTATTAGAGCAGGCCAGACTGAGGTAATAAATCAGCCCAGAGTATATGTTGGCTCAAACACAGAAGTTTATATCTCACTAATGTAACAACAGGCAGCTGGTGAGCCTTTGGGAGGGACTCTCCTCCAGGGGCTGAATCGGGGACCCCAGCTCCAAGACTTCAATATGGTTCCTCTCGCCCTAACTGGTTTGACTCAGTGGATAGAGCATCGGCCTGCGGACTGAAGGGTCCCAGGTTTGATTCTGGTCAAGGGCATGTACCTTGGTTGCAGACACATCCCCAGTAGGGGGTGTGCAGGAGGCAGCTGATCAATGTTTCTCTCTCATCGATGTTTTTAACTCTCTTTCCCTCTCCCTTCCTCTCTGTAAAAATCAATAAAATATATTAAAAATATATATATGGTCCCTCTCATGTCTTTCCTGTGAAGATTAACACACCTCAGTATTCCTCAAGAAGAGAGGTCAGGAAGAGTGGCCAGTTGTGATCTCCTAGACCAGTGGATGGCAAACCGCGGCTTGCCAGCCACATGCGGCTCTTTAGCCCCTTGAGTGTGGCTCTTCAACAAAATACCACGTGCGGGCGTGCACGTACAGTGTGATTGAAACTTCATGGCCCATGAGCAGAAGTCGGTTTTCGGCCTGGGCAAGTTTATTTTGAAGAAGTGGCATTAGAAGAAGTGGGGGTACGTTCACTGAGATTGAAGATGTTTTTAGCAAAGGCCAGCTTAGCAGTACCCTAATTAAGTTAATAACAATGTATCTACCTACATAGTTTAAGTTTAAAAAATTCAGCTCTCAAAAGAAATTTCAATTGTTGTACTGTTGACGAATGAGTTTGCTGACCACTGCTCTAGGGCATATACTCCAAGAATATACTGACTTTGTGAATGAATGATTTGTAATCCTGTTTAGAGGCACAAAAACAATGGACTGAGCCTGAATCTAGACCCAGGGGTTCCATTATGGATACAGTCCATAGCCTGAGGGGCACCTTGGGAGATTCTGTTCCCAAATGCCTTTGCAATCCACTTTTAGAAACAAAGGATTGACCTTCAGAGAGCACAAATTACACCACTTAGTGCAAGACATGAGACAAGGACTCATGGGACAAGGACTCATGGGACGAGGACACAGACTCACTACCAAGGAAAATTACAACTTGTTTAGGTAACCGTGACTGAAGAAAGTGGATATGAAAATAATCACAACTATGTCCTTGAACATAGATGAGATTCTGGGTGTGGGATGGGACAAAAGTCAGATTCACGTCATCTTCACCAAAGAGGAGAGGATACTACAGTGGTTTTTGTGATCCATGTTCTCTAGCTGTTGTGGTTAATTTTGGTCTTAATACTCTGAAAAGGGAGATAGAATTAAGTTAATAACAATGTACCTACCTATATAGTTTAAGTTTAAAAAATTTGGCTCTCAAAAGAAATTTCAATCGTTGTACTGTTAATATTTGGCTCTGTTGACTAATGAGTTTGCCAACCACTGTCCTAGACGTCTAAGGCATGGAGGTTGGTGATATTTGCGATAGTGCCCACAGTTCTAACTGGCCTCTTACTAATATTCTCCACTGCTCAAGAGGGAGTATCTAACCTCAGGCCACCTCCTCCTACATTCAAAGGGGTAACCAAGTCATTGAGAGCCATCGCTAAGCTATACCAGCCGTCAACTTCCAAATAATGCCACCGTGTAATCCAACCCTTTAGGGAACTGAGCCCGAATTCCTCCCTTCCCCCTACCTTAATTAGTTAGTCAATCAGAATTCTATGATGATGTAGCTGTAGGTTCAGGGAGAGGTGATGGTGCCGTGGAGGAAGGGAAGAAATGGCAGTTTAGACTTATTGTTCCTGTCCTTGACTAAGTAGTTTGGATCTGTTCCAGTCTGGTTCCAAATGCAGCACTCTGAGAGCACAGTGGGTTGTGGTTGTATGGGCCCAAACTCTGACTCTGAATTCTTACATCCAGCGACAAGTCACACAGTCACCTAGTGCTAAGGGCCTGCCAGGAAGAAGATGCACATCTGGACTTGAGAACATGAGTTCATGCAAAGTCACTGTCAGAGAAGTTATCCCGTGGTCCCTTTTGGAGCATGTGGTCCAATAGAAGTCCTAGAGAGAGTTGAGCTGTGACTTTCGCTTTAGGCCGGGATAGAGGAATTGGTAACAGACACAGCCTACAAGGTGGACAACTAGAACACAGGAAACATATCTAGGTGACTGCTGTCAGATATTGAACAGCAGGCCCTACAGGACTGTGATTCCTGGGAAAGTGGCAGAAGCTGAAGGAGCCCTGTGATTGGTTTGGATTTCTGCCTGAATGGCCTCGTTCAAACATGGTGCACAAGAGGAGGTCACAAGCAGAGCGGGGTGGATGTGCTGAGTTGAAGAGAGAGTGATTTGAGTTTGGGAAGATGAAGGAGGATGGAATTTGAGGGGCAGAGTTTCAGAGAGGAAGGAAGGCTGGAGAAAGAGCTCCAGGAATCTACATAGTGTCCCTTTGAGTCTGTCATTTTCTATGAAGCTGAACTGCATGGGGGGACATTACAAGGCTAGAGGAGAGGGATCAGGGAGCTTAGTCGGAAGCATTCCTAGAGGACACACTAGAGCAGTGATGGCGAACCTATGACATGCGTGTCAGAGGTGACACGCGAACTCATTTTTTTGGGGTTGATTTTTCTTTGTTAAATGGCATTTAAATATATAAAATAAATATCAAAAATATAAATCTTTGTTGTACTACGGTTGCAAATACCAAAAAATTTCTATATGTGGCACGGCACCAGAGTTAAGTTAGGGTTTTTCAAAATGCTGACAAGCCGAGCTCAAAAGGTTCGCCATCACTGCACTAGAGGAATCTGAGTTCGTCATCCAAAGTGCAGAGTTCCTGTGAATGAATACCTGGCATTCAGTGGTCACCAGAAAGACCATGCTTTAGTAGTGACTAGACCTCGACTAGTACTACTCTAACCCATGATAAAGCTTAAAGAGAAACCTAAAAGGATTAAGACAACCTGCAAGTAAATTAACTGTTTGTTTTAATAAAATTAACATTCTTTAAAGATGTGCAACAAACTCAAACACTTAAAATAAAATCCATAATGTTCAGCTTCTGGTGAAAATTACCAGACATACCCAGAAAGAGAACAATATTGAACTATAATGAGAAGAGAAAGAAGTCAGTGGAAAAATGGTGAAGAAAACATATGGCCTTAGCAGGCAAGGATAGTAAACACCCATGATAAATATGCTCAAGGAGTAGCAGGGGGAAAGGCATAATAAATGAATAAAATGGAAAATATCCTATATAATGAAAGCCTAATATGCTAAGTGTCCAGTCGACCAGTCATCCATTCAACCAATCAAAGCATAACATGATAATGATATGCTAAGGCCTCTCAACCCCTCACTATGATGTGCACTGACCACCAGGGGGTTCAACACAGGAGCTGCCCCTTGGTGGTCAGTGCGCTCCCACAGAGGGAGTACCACTCAGACACAAGCCATGCCCATGGCTGGCGAGTACAGTGGCAGTGGCAGGAGTCTCTCCCACCTCTGTGGCAGTGCTAAGGATGTCTGACTGATGGCTTAGGCTCGCTACCCCCTGGGGGCTCCCAGACTGTGAGAGTGTGCAGGCCAGGCTGAGGGACCCCCTGCCCCCCAACCCCGAGTGCATGAATTTAGTGCACTGAGCCTCTAGTAAAAATAATAAAAGACACATCTAGAAATGAAAACAGTCTCTGAAATAAAAGTTCTCTGGATGGATTCATCTCCCCTATCTCCTGTAGGTAACAAATCCCTTCTGCAAGGGAAGGGCATTAAATCAGAGCCCGTGGATGCTGGTGGGAACCAGCTGCATCTGGTGGGGGCGGGGGGAATGGGGAGAGGTCCTGCCTGAATTGTGAAGGCCATTGTGATATGACCCAAGTGCACAGTGCCTGCCTGAGACTTGACATCAGAGAAAGACACCACCCCACAGCCCACCACCATTTAACAAGCCTTTTTTTTTTTTTAAACAGGAATTGATTAAAAATGATGAATAACAGTGGGATGTAGCTGGGAGAGCTCAAAAGACAGACTTTCCCTGGGAAGAGGCACAAAAGGAAGACATGAGGTTAGGTGGGGAGACAAACACAAGTTAACTGGAGGAATCTGAAGCCACTAATGCACTGAGGCTGGCCACTAACAGCAAATTCGCACCCAGTTCAGTTAATGACCAGATCAATGAAAATTCCCACAATAAAGGCCTAGAGGAAAAGCATGCTCATCTCCAAACATAAAAAATTACCTCAGTACCTTTTGTTTAATACAACGTGTGTGAGGTGGTAACTGCATTTCCCTAATTGCTAGTGAGGTTGTACATCTATTCATATATCTGTTGGCAGTTTGTATGTCTTCTTTTTGTAAAAATTGTTTTATTGCTTAAAGTATTACAAAGAGTATTATATATGTCTCCTTTTTTACTCCACTTGACTTCCCCTAGCCTCCCATACCCCCCAGTGTCTTGTGTCCATTGGTTATGCTTATATGCATGCATACAAGTTCTTCAGTTGATCTCTTACCCACCCCTCCAACCCTCCCGGGTCTTCCTGCTGTAGTTCAAAAGTCTGTTCCATCTTGCTCTACCTCTGTATCTATTTTTGTTCATCAATTTATAATGGTTTTAATTATCCATAAATGAATGAGATAATGTGGTATTTTTCCTTCATTGACTGGCTTATTTCACTTAGCATAATACTCTCCAGTTCCATCCATGCCGTTGCAAATGGTAAGAGTTCCTTCTTTTTTACAGCAGCATAGTATTCCATCGTGTAGATGTACCACAGTTTTCTAATCCATTCATCTACTGATGGGCACTTAGGCTGTTTCCAAATCTTAGCTATGGTGAATTGTGCTGCTATGAACATAGGGGTGCATATATCCTTTCTGATTGGTGTTTCTGGTTTCTTGGGATATATTCCTAGAAGTGGGATCACAGGGTCAAATGGGAGTTCCATGTTTTGTTTTTTGAGGAAACTCCATACTGTCTTCCATAGTGGCTGCACCAGTCTGCATTCCCACCAGCAGTGCACAAGTGTTCCTTTTTCTCCACATCCTCTCCAGCACTTGTCATTTGTTGATTTGTTGATGATAGCCAGTCTGACAGGTGTGAGATGGTACCTCATTGTTGTTTTGATTTGCATCTCTCGGATGATTAGTGACTTTGAGCATGTTTTCATATGTCTCTTGGCTTTCTGAATGTCCTCTTTTGAAAGGTGTCTATTTAGATCCTTTGCCCATTTTTTGATTGGATTGTTTATCTTCCTTTTGTTAAGTTGTATGAGTTCCCTATAAATTTTGGAGATTAGGCCCTTATCAGATATAATGTTGGCAAATATGTTCTCCCATGTAGTGGGCTTTCTTGTTGTTTTGTTGATGGTTTCTTTTGCTGTGCAGAAACTTTTTATTTTGATGTAGTCCCATTTGTTCATTTTCTCTTTAGTTTCAACTGCCCTAGGAGCTGTATCAGTGAAGAAATTGCTTTGGCATATGTCTGAGATTTTGTTGCCTTTGGATTCTTCTAGAATTTTTATGGTTTCCTGTCGTACATTTAAGTCCTTTATCCATTTTGAGTTTATTCTTGTGTATGGTGTAAGTTGGTGGTCTAGTTTCATTTTCTTGCATATATCTGTCCAATTTTCCCAACACCATTTATTGAAGAGACTACCTTGGCTCCATTGTATGTTCTTGCCTCCTTTGTCAAATATTAATTGAGCATATTGGTTCGGGCTAATTTCTGGACTCTCTATTCTATTCCACTGATCTATATGTCTGTTCTTGTGCCAGTACCAGGCAGTTTTGAGAACAGTGGCTTTGTAATACAGCTTGATATCTGGCATTGAGATCCCACCTACTTTGTTCTTTCTCAGGATCGCTGCAGCTATTCGGGGTCTTTTTTTATTCCAGATGAATTTTTGGAGAGTTCGTTCTAGATCTTTGAAGTAGGCCATTGGTATTTTAATGGGAAGTGCGTTGAATTTATAGATTGCTTTGGGTAGTATGGACATTTTAATGATGTTGATTCTACCAATCCAAGAACATGGTATGTTCTTCCATCTCTTTATGTCTTCCTCTATCTCTTTTTTCAACGTCCTGTAGTTTTCTGAGTAGAGGTCTTTTACCTCTTTAGTTAAGTTTATTCCTAGGTAGCTTAATTTTTTTGGTGCGATGGTAAATGGGATTGTTTTTATAATCTCTCTTTCTGAAAGTTCACTATTGGTGTATAGAAATGCCTCAGATTTCTTGGGGTTAATTTTGTATCCTGCTACATTGCCAAATTCATGTATTAAGTCTAGTAGTTTTTTGATGGAGTCTCTAGGGTTTTGTATGTATAATATCATGTCGTCTGCAAATAAGGACAGTTTTACTTCCTCTTTTCCAATTTGGATGCCTTTTATTTCTTCTTCTTGTCTAATTGCAATGGCTAATACTTCCAGGACTATGTTGAAGAGGAGTGGCGAGAGTGGGCATCCCTGTCTTGTTCCTGTTCTTAGGGGAAATGGTGTTAGTTTTTGTCCATTGAGTATGATGTTGGCTGTGGGCCTGTCATATATGGCTTTTATTATGTTGAGGTATGATCCTTCTATTCCCACCTTGCTGAGAGTTTTTATCAAAAATGGGTGTTGGATTTTGTCGAATGCTTTTTCTGCATCAATTGATATGACCATGTGGTTTTTTTCTTTCAATTTGTTTATGTGATGTATTACGTTTATTGATTTACGGATGTTGTACCATCCTTGCATCCCTGGGATAAATCCTACTTGGTCATGGTGTATGATCTTTCTGATGTACTGTTGGATCCGATTTGCTAAGATTTTGTTGAGGATTTTGGCATCTATGTTCATGAGGGATATTGGCCTGTAATTCTCTTTCATTGTGTTGTCTTTACCTGGTTTTGGTATTAGGGTGATGCTGGCTTCATAGAATGAGCTTGGAAGTGTTCCTTCCTCCTGAATTTTTTGTAGTAGTCTGAGGAGGATAGGTTTTAGTTCTTCCTTGAAAGTTTGGTAAAACTCCCCTGAGAAGCCATCTGGTCCTGGGCTTTTGTTTGCTGGAAGCTTTTTGATGACTGCTTCAATTTCTTCCATAGTTATTGGCCTATTGAGATTTTTAGATTCTTCCTGATTGAGTTTTGGAATGTTGTACTTTCCTAGGAATTTGTCCATTTCCTCCAGGTTGTCTAGTTTGTTGGAGTAGAGCTGTCCATAGTATTGTTTAACAATCATTTGTATTTCTGTGGGGTCTGTTGTTATTTCGCCTCTATCGTTTCTGATTTGGTTTATTTGGGTCCTCTCTCTTTGCTTCTTGGTGAGCCTGGCTAGAGGTTTGTCAATCTTGTTTATCCTTTCAAAGAACCAGCTCTTGGTTTCATTGATTTTCTGTATTGTTTTTTTGGTCTCTATGTCATTTATTTCTGCTCTAATCTTTATTATCTCCTTCCTTCTGCTCACTCTGGGGTTTTCTTGTTGCTCTCTTTCTAATTCTTTGAGTTGAAGAGTTAGATGATTTACTACCATTTTTTCTTGTTTTTTGAGATAGGCCTGTAGAGCTATAAACTTCCCTCTCAGGACTGCTTTCATTGTGTCCCATAGGTTTTGGATTGTTGTGTTTTCATTGTCATTAGTGTCCAGGATGTTTTTAATTTCTTCTTTGATGTCATTGGTAACCCAATCAATATTTAATAACATGCTATTCAGCTTCCAAGTGTTTGAGTATTTTGGGTTGTTTTTATTGTAGTTTATTTCTAACATTATGCCATCGTGGTCTGAGAAGAAGCTTTTTATGATTTCAATCTTCTTGAATTTGTGGAGACTTTGCTTGTGACCCAATATGTGGTCTATTTTTGAATATGTCCCATGAGCACCTGAGAGGAATGTATATTCCATGGCTTTGGGGTGAAGTGTTCTGAAGATGTCAATTAAGTCCATCTGATCTAGTGAGTCATTTAGGATTGCTGTTTCTTTGCTGATTGTTTGTCTAGCGGGCTTATCCAGTGGTGTCAGTGGTGTATTAAAGTCCCCTACTATGATTGTATTGTTGTCGATCTCTCCTTTGATATCTTCCAGGAGTTTTTTTATGAATTTGGGTGCTCCTGCATTGGGTGCATATATGTTTACCAGGGTTATATCTTCTTGTTGTATTGATCCCTTTAGTATTATGAAGTGGCCTTCCTTATCTCTGGTTATGGCCTTCACTTTGAGATGTATTTTGTCCGATATAAGTATTGCTACCCCAGCTTTCTTTTCCTTTCCATTTGCGTGAAAGATATTTTTCCATCCCTTCACTTTCAGTCTGTGTGAGTCCCTTCTAATGAGGTGGGTCTCTTGTAGACAGCAGATGTATGGGTCATGTTTTTTTATCCATTCAGCCACTCGATGTCTTTTGGTTGGAGCATTTAGTCCGTTTACATTTAAAGTTATTATTGAAAGGTACTTGTTTGTAGCCATTTCTTTTTTTGTGTGTGTGGCTGTTTTCTTTCTGAGCTTGTTATTTCTTCTTTTTACACCAGTCCCTTTAGCATTTCTTGCATGGCTGGCTTGGTGGTGATAAACTCCCTTAGCCTTTTTTTGTCTGTGAAGCTTCTTATTTCCCCTTCAATTTTGAATGAAAGCCTTGCTGGATAGAGTATTCATTCCCTTGCTTTGCATCACTTTGCAAATTTCTGTTCTTTCTTTTCTGGCCTGATGTTTTCTGTTGAGAAATCATCCGATAATCTCATGGGAGATCCCTTGTATGTAATTTTCCATCTCTCTTGCAGCCTTTAAGATTCTCTCTTTGTCCTCATCATTTGCCCTGGTAATTATGATGTGTCTTTGTGTGGGTCTTTTTGGGTTCATCTTGTTTTGGACTCTCTGTGCTTGTGTGACTTTTTTCTTCCCCACCTCAGGGAAGTTTTCTGATATTATTTCTTCGAATAGGTTTTCTAATCCATGTTCATCTTTCTGTTGTTCTGGCACCCCTATTATTCGTATGTTGTTTCGTTTCATGTTGTCCCAAAGCTCCCTTAGGCTCTCCTCCTGTCTTTTAATTTTTTTCTCCATTTGCAGTATAGTTTGGGTGTGTTTTGCTTCCTTGTCTTCTCGCTAATTTGGTCCTCCGCTTCTCCTAGTCTACTCTTGAAACTTTCATGATGTTTTTTATTGCAGCTATATCACTCTTCATTTATTCATGATTCTTACATAAGTTGTTGATTTTTTCATCCATTCGATTTATGCATTCTAGGACCCTTAATCTGAATTCTTTTTCTGTCATGCTGCATGCCTCTGTTTCACTTAGCTGCTTTTCTGGCGAGTCCTCCTTTTCTTTCCTTTGGGGGTTTCTTTGTCTACCCATGTTTGATCTCACCGACATATCTAGATGTTGAGTCGTTCAGTGGCTGCTCCCTGGGTGGCAGTGGCTCCTCGGGCTGTGGTTGCTCCTCTGGCGGTTGTGGTAGCAGCTGCTCCTCAGTTGGCAGCAGCTCCTCTGGTGGGTGCTGTTCACAGCTGTGGTGGCTCCTCTGGCTGGTGGGGGGAGGCTTCTCACACAGCTGCTGTTCCTCAGACAGAGAATGTGCTGATCACGAGGCTGCTGTTCCTTGGATGGGGGCGGGCTACACACGCAGCTGCTACTCCTTGAACTGGGGCGGACTGCTCACGTGGCTGCTGTTTCGTGGATGGGGGCTGGCTGCATGCTGCTGTTGTTCCTCTGATGTGGTGGGCTGCTTGTGGGGCTACTGCTCCTTGGACATGGGCAGGTTGATTGCAAAGCTGCTGCTCCTTGTTTGGGGGTGGCTGCTTGCGTGGCTGCTGCTCTTTGGATGAGAGTGAGCTGCACGCGTGGCTGCCCTTCCTCGACCAGGGACGGGCCACTCACCCAGCTGCTGTTTGGCGAACAGGTGCAGGCTGTGCGTGGCTCTGCTCCTTGGACCGGTGCATTCTGCACAGGGCTGCTGCTCCTCGGATGTGGGCTGTCTGCTCGTGTGGCTGCTGCTCCTTGGACCAGGGTGGGCTGCTGCTGCTCCTTGAATGGGGATGGGCTGCTCGCAGAACAGTTGCTCCTTGGTTGGGGGCGGGCTTCTCACACAGCTGCTGCTCCTCAGATTGGGCAGGCTGCTAGTGCAGCTGCTGCTTGGATGAGGGCAAGATGCTTGCACAGCTGCTGCTCCTCAGACTGGTGCAGGGTGCGGGCTGTGCATAGCTACTGCTCCTCAGATAGGGGCGGGCTGTGCAGGGCTGCTGCTCCTCAGTTGTAAGCAGACTACTCGTGGGGCTGCTGCTCCTCGGAGGGGTCGAGCTGCTCATGTGGTTGCTGCTCCTCGGACGGGGGAGCGGGCTGCTCACACAGCTGCTGCTCCTGCTGAGTCTCCTTCACCAATTCAGGGTAGATGTTATTTGTTTCAGTTGCTCATTCTGTTTGCTCCGGGACAAGCCTTGGGACGCGTCCGCTTATTCCACCGCCATCTTGTCTCCCAGTCCTTGCACATCCGAAGATCGTGATAATAAGGAGTGGGTAGCACTGGAATGTGCCCAGTTAGTGCCTTCTCATCAGTGGAGATGTAAGAGCAGACTCCTCCCCCGACAACTGCTGCTGAAGATCTTCTGTACGTTTTCTTGAGAGAGGTCTATTTTCAGGTCCTCTGCCCATTTTTTCTTTTTAATTGGGTTGTTTGTTTGGTGTTGAGTTTTATGAGTTCTTTATATATATTTTGGAAATTAAGTCTTTGTTGGAGCTACTGTTTGCAAATATCGCCTCCTATCTGGTTAGCTGCCTCTTTGTTTTGTTGTCAGTTTCTTTTGCTGTACAGAGCTCTTTAGTTAGATATAGTCCCATTCATTTATTTTTGACAAGTTCATAAAATGTTCTTTATGACGAAGGTCCATAAGTTTGGTATGTATATTTCCTTCTATGTAACTTATTGTTTTAAGTATTATATTTAGGTCTTTGATCCATTTTGAATTAGTTGTTGTACATGGGGACAAACTGTAATCCAGTTTCATTCTTTTGTGTGTGGCTTTCCAGTTTTCCCAGCACCATTTATTGAAGACACTATCTTTACTCCATTGTGTGTTTCTGGCTCTTTTGTCAAACATTATCTATCCCACTGGGCCTGTGTGGCTCAGTGTTTGAGCATCGACCTATGAACCAGAAGGTCATGGTTTGATTCCCAGTCAGGGCACATGCCTTGGTTGTGGGCTCGATCTCCAGTGTGGGGCATGCAGGAGGCAGATGATAAGTGATTCTCTCATCATTGATGTTTCTATCTCTCTCTCCCCCCTTCCCTTCCTTTCTGAAATCAATAAAAATATATTTTGTAAAAAGAATGAGAGTGAACATCCATGTCTTATTCCTGATCATAGAGGAAAAGCTTTCAGTTTTTCACCATTTAGTCTGATATTAGCTGAGGGTTTATCATAGATGGCCTTTATTATGTTGAGGAACTTTCCTTCTATTTATATTTCTTTTATAGATTGATAAATTCTATTTGCTAATATTTTATTAAGGATTTTTGCATTTTATATTCCTGAGAGATATTGGCCTGCAGTTATCTCTGTTTTATATTTTGTTTTGTTTTGATAAAACAGGCTACATAACATGAATTGGGAAGTATTCCTTTCTGTTGTATTTCATAGAGGAAATTGTGCAAAATTGGTGTTACTTCTTTAACACCAGTTTGGGTAGAACTTTTTAGTTAAACCATTTGGGATGGAGATTTCTTATTTATTTTTAAATTTTATTATTATTATATTTTTAATCCTCACTCAAGGACATGCTTTAATTGATTTTAGAGAGAGCGGAAAGGAGAGAGAGAAACATTGATATGAGAGTAAAACATCCATCAGTTGCTCTCTGCATACTCCCCGACCCATGAATGAACCTAAAACCTGGGTATATGCCCTGACCAGGAATCAGACCTTTGACCTTTCAGTGTATGGAGAGGGTCCAATCAACTGGAGCCACAGTGGCCAGGACTGGAGATTTCTTTTCTAATTATGAATTCAATTTTTTAAATAGTTATAGGACTATTCAAATTATTTATTTTACGCTGGGCGAGTTGTGAAATTGGCCCATTTTGTCTGAGGTCTCAAATTTATGTATTTAGAATTATTTATGTTATTCCCTCATTATCCTTTGATGTCAGCACGGTCTATGGCGATACCATCTGTTTTAGCCCTAATAGAGATAATTTTGCTCTTTTCTCTTTGTCAGTTTTGCTAGAGATTTGTTAATTTTATCAATCTTTTCAAAGAATTAGTTTCTGTTTTATTGATTTTTGTTGTTTTTCATTTTATTGATTTCTGCTATTATATTATTTATTTCAAACTGCTTGCTTTGGATTTATTTTGTTCCTTCATATAGACATGATGTCTATTTCTCAATGAGAGTTTAGGTTATAGATTGGATACTTTTCCTTCTGTCTAACAAGCATTTCATGCTATAGAAGCCTGTGCTATAGCAGAATCCATACCTTTTGATATGTTGTGTTTTCCTTTTCAAATCAGTTCAGTTTATTTTCAATTCATCTTGAGATTTCTTTTTTGATTTATGGATTATATAGACATGTGTTGTTTAGTTTCTAAGCGTTTAGAGATTTTCCTGTCAATTTTAGGCTATTGATTTCTCGTTTGATCTTATTGTGATCAAACACACACTCTGTTTGGCTCCAGTTCTTTGAAGTGATTTTAGGTTTGTTTTATAGCCCAGGATCTTGTCTATCTTGGTGTATGTTCAATGAGCAAATGAAAATAATGTATCTCCTTCTTCATTTTTGGGTGGAGGAATATGAATTTTGATTATATCCTACAGTTGGGGCATATAATTCTTTCATATTTTGCTGATTTTCCATGTAGTTGTTCTATCAGTTGTCAAGAGAGGGGTGTTGAAGTCTTCCACTATAATTGTACATTTCCCTATTTCTCCTATCAACTCTATCAGTTTTTATTTTATATATTTCTTAGCTCTGACGTTTGGATGATATGAACCTAGGTTTGCTAAGTCTTCTTGGTGAGTTTACTCTTTTCTCATTACCTAATGTCCTTTTCTGTCCCTAGTAATTTTCTTACTTTGATGTGTAGTTTATACAACCACTCCTACTTTGTTTTGTTTACATTTTTATGGTGTATCTTTTTCATCCTTTTACTTTAAAACTTTTTATCTCATATTTGAAGTGGGGTTTTTTTCTTTCTTTCTTTATTTTAATTAATTAATTATTTATTTAATTAATTTATTTATTTTTGAAAGAGGAGAGAGCACATAGGCCAATGCTCTATCCACTGAGCCAAATTGGCTGGGGCTTTTAGTATTCCTTATAATTTTTACTTGATAGCTGGTTGTGGTTTGTGAGAACATGGGCCCCTCCCACGCTCCAACTCCCCTCCCAGCCTGTGGAATAGGATGAAGGCCAAAGTAAACGGACTGTGAGACTTCGGGAGCCTGGCCAGCTCCTGGGCCTAAGAAAGACCAAGGAGAACCTGCTTCTAGATGTGAGCCCGAACTATAAACAACTGCACAGAAAGAGCCAGCGTTTTGCTCTGGCATAGCTTGTGGGTGAGTAAATTCCACCCCAACCTGTTTTGCTTTGTATTTGTGCTCATACCACCCTGTGCTGGGAAAGCCCAGTGGGTGAAACTTCACCACCAGCCTCTACCAGGGTGCAGGCAAATCCTAACAAACCCATGTCTTTCCCAGCTGGTCCTCCAGGTTATTTCTTTGGAATCAGCAAGCAACACGCTGAGGTTCTCTTGGATATCAGGGCTCTTTGTGTAACAGCTGGACAGGATGCACTGGGTAAGAGAAACTGCAAAAAAGAGGCCTTTGGTCAAGTGGTTTGATGTGTGGTGAGTGGTCAGTTTGCCTGTGAGTAGGTCTCAGCCTTTTTGTGGGCCTGTGCCCTGTGCTGTGAACTTCGCATGTGCTTCTCAGTCTTCCCCTTAGAGTGGCGGGAGTTGGAAACTGCCCTTCTCCCACATGGAGGCTAGAGGAGGCTGGAGTTGAATATGTCTTGTCCCCTTGTCAGTTAGGCGCTGATAAAACCTCAAAAGATAAAGCTCTGGTCAATAATTTGTTCAGAGAACAGACCTTGCTAAGAAACAGAATGTTCTGGAGCATTTCAAAATGATTCCCCTTTTCCTTTCCCTCCCAGAAGCAGGAGAGGGTTTTCTCCAGCACTCACTGCCAGAACCAGTGGAGCTTCTGGACATAAAGCTCACAAAGGGTGGAGGCCCCAATGACAGGGTCCCCCTTGGAGTTTAACCCTCAGAAGGTCCATGCTGAGCCTCCGCCACTTGCCAATTACAGGCCAAGCTTCCCCCCTGTGCAGGTTCCCCGGAGCTTTGTGCTCTGTGCCTGTGAGCTTTGTGCCTCGATTGCTGGGAGTCTCTGTATTTGCTGGATGGGCTCTTGAATTTGGGGGCAGTGGCTTGCCCCGTGACCCACTTCTCTTAAGAATCTAAGAAGCGTGTTGATTTTTCAGTTTGTTCAATTTTTACATGTTTTTAGGTGCGGTGGCGATTTATAGCTTCTCACATGCTGGACTGAAACCAAGAAGTTGTTTGTTTTTGTCCTGTCCATTCTGGGGGTGAGTCTATCCATTAAAACTTTTTTTGGTTATTTTATTTTTGAGTTATAAAATTTCCTTTTGTTCTTCTTTGTCATTTTATAGGTTTTCTATTGTTTTCATTTCTTTCAAGGGTGATCAGAATTGCTTGTTGAAGCAATTTTATGATGGCTGATTTAAAGTCTTTTTCAGAAATTTCAACACCTGTGTCACTTCAGTTAGCATTTTTCCGTTATCTTTTTGCATTTAAATAGAGATATCCTGGGTTCTTGGTATGACAACTTATTTTGGAAGGAAACCTGGGCATTTTGTCTATTATCCTATCTAATAAAAGACAAAAGGAGTAATTGACCATAACTTTGCTATGCTTCCCATTGGCTAAGCAGGGTGATATGCAAATTAACCGCCAACCAGATGGCGGCCGGCAGCCATGCTGCTGAAGTGAGCAGGAGGCTTGCTTGCTCCAGTGATGGAGGAAGCCAAGGTTCCCTGCCTGCTGCGGCCTACTCTAAGCTCCGAAAGCAACAAAGTTTCAATTATAGAAGCTAAACAAACCCCAGATAACTGCTTTCAACCGGCAGTGGCCACGGAGCTGGAGCCGGCTCTCAGTTCCAGTGACAGCAACGAAGTTTCAATTATAGAAGGTAAATAAATCCCAGAATAAAAAAAAAAAGAAAAAAAGGAGAGGTTGGGACCTTCAGTCACCCGCCAGCCTGAAAATGGCCCTCAGCCCCTCACCCAGACTGGCCAGGCACCCCAGTGGGGACCCCCACCCTGAAGGGTGTGTGACCAGCTGCAAACAGCCATCATCCCCTCATCCAGGCTGGCCAGGCACCCCAGTGGGGACCCCCACCCTGAAGGGTGTGTGACCAGCTGCAAACAGCCATCATCCCCTCATCCAGGCTGGCCAGGCACCCCAGTGGGGACCCCCACCCTGAAGGGGGTGTGACCAGCTGCAAACAGCCATCATCCCCTCATCCAGGCTGGCCAGGCACCCCAGTGGGGACCCCCACCCTGAAGGGGGTGTGACCAGCTGCAAACAGCCATCATCCCCTCATCCAGGCTGGCCAGGCACCCCAGTGGGGACCCCCACCCTGAAGGGGGTGTGACCAGCTGCAAACAGCCATCATCCCCTCATCCAGGCTGGCCAGGCACCCCAGTGGGGACCCCCACCCTGAAGGGGGTGTGACCAGCTGCAAACAGCCATCATCCCCTCATCCAGGCTGGCCAGGCACCCCAGTGGGGACCCCCACCCTGAAGGGGGTGTGACCAGCTGCAAACAGCCATCATCCCCTCATCCAGGCTGGCCAGGCACCCCAGTGGGGACCCCCACCCTGAAGGGGGTGTGACCAGCTGCAAAGAGAAACATGCAAATTAGCTGTCCCTCCGCTACGCTCAAGCCATGCCCACAAGCCACACTCACCAGCCAATTGGAGTTATATGCAAATTAACCCGACAAAGATGGCGGGCCTGTGGGTAGCGCTCATGTGCACGGGAGCCGAGCTGCTGGGGGCAGGCATCCCGCACTGCCCGCCAGGGTTGATCTGGGCTGGTGGGCAGTGAGCACAGGGGAGGAGCGGCCGCGGTTGGGTGGGGCAGGATGTTCTTGCCTGGAAAGGCCCTTAATCCTGAGCCATCACCTCCTCTGAGAATCACACCTGGAAGTCTGTCTCAGTCCCATCATGACCTCTACACTGTCAACTCCCTGTCCTCCTTATCTTGAAAAAGTGTTATTCATGAAATAACCCACAAATAACCATCATCCTCTGGCCCTATGTTGCCAGCCCATTCTAAGAGAAAAGAAAGTAACTGAACCAACAGCCACCATTACCAGTTTATAGTTTTGTGTCTTGAACCTTCAACACTGTCATTAGTCAGTGTGTATGCCCTTCCTTTTAGTGGCTGCTGCAAACTTTTGTCCTTTCATTTTCCCCATGTGTGTCTCCCCTTCCACATGTGAACTCCTAGAAGGGAGAATCCTTATATTTTCATCCCCGAAACCCAGGACCTTAGCTCTCTAGGGATATAAAAATATTGTACAGTACCCACCGTCTGGGATCTGCTGGGTTTCGGGAAGGGTGACAGAACTACAGGAAACAAGACTGCATAGAGGTGTCGGAGCTGAGTTGCCTGGGACCCTGATCATGGGTGGGGAGTGCAGGGCACTCAGCCTGCAGCTGGGACAGGGCTCTTAGACATGTGGCAGCAGTTACAGTGAGGAGCGGCCAGTCCCTCTTCCTCTAAATCCAGTGAAGATGGGTGAAGTCTGTCCTCCTAGGCCATGTAGCTCACAAAGCTGCACTCACTTTGTTCTTCTCTCATCGATTTGTGTGTGACTTTTTGCACTCGGTTTCCCCATTTGTGAGCCCACTGAGAGCAGGACCAGGCTCTGAGAGCTGAAGTTGTGATTAAATGGCAGTTCTGTGCTGGCACTTCAGAGGGAAAGGCAGGGGGTTCACGGTCAAATGCTTCTAATGTGCTCCACCTCCTCCCCCTTTTCTCTCTGTAATGATGTGGTAAGAGGTAGGGATTAAAAATAATAGAAATTCCAACATGTGAACAGAGATGAGAAATAACAAGAAGACTTTGCTGTCTTTATTCATGATGTCAACAAAGATGAACCCATACATTACATCCAAACTAATGTGCATGTGGCTCAGCACGGATTGTGGGGACTCTTACAGGTACGTCTGCCCTCATGCCTGCCCTGTGAGGTGTGTGTTCCACCTACAGGTGAGGCAAAACTAAATCTTTCATGGTGAAGTGTTTATCCATGGTCACTCTGCTACTATTTTGACTCTTCAGATTCTCTAAAATGTGATTTAAAGAGATAGGTTATGTGGAGAAAGGACCTACTTTATATGTGTCATGGGAAATGCATATAACTGGTTACCTAAGCATTCATATGGGGACATATGTGAGTAGCTCCATAAAGATTTAGAAAAATTTAGGGATGAATTTTTTTTTAAAGGAAATAATGTTCTGGGGACAGGATTTCCATGTGACTGCTGCATTAAGGAGGCCACAGACCTTTTAAAACCAACAATTTCTTGGTTCCTGCAGTGAATGCAGAATGGGTCCTGGATGGCGCTTCTGGTGACAGATGGTTACTATGTTCCCTGTGAACCCCACTGACCCAGTGCAGATTCCAAGGATTCCAAGAAGGAGGGTTCTCCCTGAATTCCCACCAGGAGGGAGTCCCCAAGCTTAAACTTCCACCAGAGGGGACAGAGGACGTCCTTGGGGAGTCTCCTTCCCATAACCCGGAGTCATATTAATGGCTGCTCCTTCATTGCAACATCTACCCACGTGGCACACACTCCCTCACCCTAAGTGCTCTGCCTCCACCGGGGCCCAGCCAGGTGGTTCAGGTGAGGTGCTGGAATGGGGATGTTGCCTTCCTCCTGGCCAGGCCAGGCCAGCAGCAACTGCCCTGAGTACTGTCTCCAGGATGGGGATAGTGCAGAGAAATCTAGAAAACAGAGAATGCTGACTGGGTCAGGGAAGCAGCTGGCAGAAGCCCAACCAGACCTTTCAGATGAGATTTTAGCCAATCAGAAAAAGGAGTCTAAGCTGACAACCCTGTTGCTAGTAGAGAATCTGTGTGAAAAGGCCTGTGAGACCCGGGAATCCCCAGGCCTGACGCAGCCTCCACTGCAAGGCCTAGAACAGAACCAAGTCCACAGCCCAAAACAGAACCAACCACACAGCCCAAAGGAGCACCAAGTGCACAGCCCAGAGCAGAGCTGATGGAATTGCCCACTCTGAAAGGAGGGAGGTGATGGGCCAGAGGCCTCTGTTAATTCTGAGGGACCCTGAGGTGGGGGCTTAGGGCACTGAGGCCTTCAAGTTCCCTCTCTGCCTATTCTTCCTTGTCCCCCAGCCCCATTCCAGGTCTGAGTTGGATGTTCCTCCCTTATCTTCCTGCCTGACTCTGGAGTGACCCTGACCCTGACCCACCACTGCTGGTTGGAGCCCAGGGCCGATCCCTTGACGCAGGTGCTCCGGAATGATGCACTCAACAGAGAAATTGGAACCAGCTCACGGCCTCCACATGCCACTAACACGACCCCATGTTGTTGCCTCTTTCCTGCTTCTTTTACCTGGTAAACTGCTTATGTTCTGCATTCAGATCCTGTCCTCAAACTTAAAAGGAGAACCTAAAAAGGAGACAAGAGAGAGAGACTTGTCTTGTTTATTAATGCTTGCCAGGCATCATCTTAGTTGCTCTATAGCTTTTCAGTACCAGCCCTCACCCTGGGTGAGAGGATCCTGAGGAATAATTCATTTATTATAAACCCCACCAATAGTTCTGCCTGTGGGGTTTGATGCTCAGTACGAGCTGTGAGTGTGAACACCTGCTCCCTCAGTCACACGGTGCAGGCCCCAGGGTGCTTCTCCACATCTTTGCTCTCTGGCCTGGAGCTACAGGTGCCTGTGTCCTGTTGATCTGAATGTTTGTGGCTGTGCCTTTGCTGACATCAGATGGACCTGTTTCATGGTCCAGGGAGGATTGAAGCAGCAGAAGAGTTTAGAAGAGAAAAATCAACTTCACTGTAGAACCCACCTCAGAATATTCCATTAAAGAAGTGAGGAATATTCTCTACTTTCCTTAGTCTTCAGGTACTCTAACTGCCATTAAACCCCAGCTCTTGTGGCCGGCCCCAATGGCAGGATGAGAAAACCTCACATGTAGAGTTTTAAGAGCTTGCAATTGGCTGCATAAAACAAACAAACAAACGAACAAAAAATAAAAATAAAAATAAACCTAACTTTCAAATACTTGCATTCAAAGAGCACAAATGCAGTAGATTCTCTCATAAGGAAGACTCACTGGCCAGCAGGGGTGGTGTCATTTTGTGTGTGATATTCCCAACTGCTACACATGCAACACAGCCAAACACTTTGCAGTATTAGAGCAGTCATATTGCTGTGAGTGTGTCTGTATGAAGATGTAGATGTAAAATGCATGAACATGATCCACATTTTCCAAGAGAAACCTGAGGCTACAAGAGGTTGATTAACTTGTTGTCTCATCAAGGGCATTTGAACTAGAGCTGCAGCTCAAAACTATTCCTCTCAGGGCTCTGCTCTTCCCACCAGGACTTCAGGCTCCTGATTGTTTAAGATAATAGAAGGGAGCATCTCCTGACAATGATTTTCTCTCCCTGATACATGATCCCCACTTATTTCCCTCCTAAGAATCTCACGTGTAAGGATAAGAGGTTTTAACTAAATGTCACAAAGATGTCCACTCTTGAATCACTTTTCTCTCTTGGTTCTTTAATCCCTAAGGCATTCACCTTCTGTAACTGAGAGAAAGTCTTCATATGTTCATCCAGAGCAATTCGATGAAGGCTGGGTTCCAGGCACTGGCTAAGGGACCTTCATAGAAAGCATCTGCCCGGAGACAGATGAGGTGGGTCAGCTCCAGTGCTGATTGGCTCCTTTCCTAGCCGACCCTGTGTGGCCACTCTCACAGGTTTCTATTCTCTGAAGTGGCTGCATCAGCCCATCAGGTGGAGCCGGGCTCACTCCCCTTACTTCTTCCTTTGTCTCCATCATGTCTGGGAAGCCGGCTCTGTGGCCCCCCGGAGGCCCCTGGACAGCAGCTGTGATGGTGTGGCTGGTGGCGCTGAGTGTCCCAGTGGCTGAGGGCGGGGACTCTCCATGTGAGTGCAGGGCAGCTGCTCCGCAGCCAGCCCGGGATGGGCTCTGAGGGACCCTTGGCTGGGGCGTGGGGTGGCTGTGACCTGAGAATAGTCTGTGATCAGCATTTCCTCTTTGGAAAAGGGAGGTGCTATGTTCTCATGTCCGCCTTCTGATGGCAAGGTGAGGACATGGCCATCTCAGGGGCTCCAGCCTGGGGATGTCATAATGGGAGGGCGGAGACTGGCCACTGCCAGTGACAGGAAAATGGTTTCTCCAAAGAGGAGACAGCAGGACTTGTCCCCAAGACCTTGTCTGGACTAAAGACTAAGGGGCTCTGATTGGGGAACCGTGTGCGGCAGGTCTGTGGTGTCAGATTTGGGGGAAAGGGCTCCCCATCCCTGAGTCTGAGTGGCGGGCTTGCAGCAAACCTGGCCTGTGGACCCTGGTTTCTGAGGTTCCGGGTTCCCTGGGAAATGGGACCTCAGGGGAGGGCGTCCTGACCCGCTCTAAGGTGGGGCCTGGATGTGAGATCCCTGACAGCCCTCCCAGCGGGTGTCAGGCTCAGACAGGATCCAGTCTCCAGGGGGTCCCCTGCAGACTCCTTTCCTTCAGTCCCCTCCCTACACGGGGGCAGTTCCCGGGCGGGGGCGGGGCTGCAGGTCTGTCTCCTGGGAAGGTCCAAGGCAAGCCAGCAGCACTGGCCCAGGGCTGAGGTCTGACTGGCGGCTCCCGCAGGGGACTTCGTGCACCAGTATAAGTTCCTCTGCTACTACACCAACGGGACGCAGCGCGTGCGGCTCCTGGAGAGACACATCTACAACCGGGAGGAGTTCGCGCTCTTCGACAGCGACGTGGGGGAGTACGGGGCGGTGACCCCGCTGGGGCGGCCCATCGCTGAGTACTTCAACAGCCAGAAGGACATCCTGGAGCAGAAGCGGGCCGAGCTGGACACCGTGTGCAGACACAACTACCCGATGGCTGAGGCCACAGACTTGCACCAGCGAGGTGAGCGCACCGCCAGGACCCCTTGGCCGGGACCAGTCTTCCTGCCCTGGGAGTGGCGGCTTCTGGGACCCGAGCTCCAGCCACTGAAGGGACAGGGAGTCCAGCGGAGGGCGGATCAGGGTCGGGACTGGAAGGGACTGAGGGTGGGAATGAGGGGAGAGAGGGGGACTGAGGGCGGGAATGAGGGGAAAGAGGGGGACTGAGGGTGGGAATGAGGGGAGAGAGGGGGACTGAGGG
>NW_005359986.1:104465-113906 GCF_000412655.1 Myotis brandtii
GGAGAGGGGGGGCCTGGGGTGGGGAATGCCGATGGAAGAGGGGAGAATGGGCGGGGGTGGGGGAAGACTTGGCATGATGGGGGATGGCACTGGCACAGCCCCCTCAGCCTGTCCATGTCCCTGGGAGCCCACCATGCATGCAGAGTGTGCTCAGGCTTCTGCTCTTCTTTCCACCCATCCTGCCTCACACTCAGGTGTGCTTCCCTCCTTGTCCTTCACTTTGTGAGAACTACCCCCATGTCCCCGTGTCCCTTTGACCCTGTGTCCCAGGGTCCCTGTGCCTATGTCCCGGTGTCCCCGTGTTTCTGTGTCCCTGTGCCCTGTGTCCCTGTGCCCCTCATCTCCTGCCCCCAAGCTGCTGTGAGCTTGTAGCTGGACCACCTCCAGCTTAACCCCTCTGGGGGATTTGGGTCTCCATCTGCCTCCAGGGCCCTGCACACACGTGCAATATATCACAGTCGTGACGAAGTGTTTTGGCTCTTTTTGTTTTTTAAATATATAATTTATTGCTTAAAGTATTATGTAAATCTTCTTTTTCCTCCATTGACCTCTCCTTGGCTGCCCTCATTCCCTATCACATGCCCTCTCCCCCTGCCACCATGTCTATTTGTTATGCTCATATCCATGCATACATGCCCTTGACCTGATCAGGGTTCGGGTCCCGCTGGGGTGCCTGGCCAGCCTGGGTGAGGGCATGAGGGCCGTTTTCAGTCTGTCCACACCCCCTTCAGGGTGGGGGTCCCCACTGGAGTGCCTGGCCAGCCTGGGTGAGGGGCTTAGGGCGGTTTTCAGGCTGGCCACTACACCCGGCAACCCAAGCTCCCAGCCTCTCCTTTTTTACTTTCTTTTTTTTTATCAGCACCTCCTTGCACAGAGGCCAGGGTGGGCTGGAAGCAGGTATCTTGGATTTATTTATCTTCTATAATTGAAACTTTGAAGCCTTGAGTGGAGCCCAGGGATGGCCAGGGCAGGAAGAAGCTTGGCTTTCTCCATCTCCGGGGGCAACCCAAGCTTCCTGCCCACTCCAGCTCCGTGGCCGCTGCCATGTTAGTTGGGTTAATTTGCATACATGCTCCTGATTGGCTGGTGGGTGTAGTGGAGTGGTGGGGTGATGGTTAATTTGCATATTTATCTTTTATTAGTGTAGATTCCTAGTGCTTGTGAAACTTGTATTTGTTGAATGAATGAATAAATGAATCAGTAAATGGATAAAACATAGGTGGCATAGATGATGTGGACATGAAGTTTATTATTTAATAATATACAATTTAATGGGAGTTTGCCACAGAATGGCTTCTGAGCTGGGTTAGGCTAACAGCTGAGAGGGGCTTTGTTGATGGGTGACAAGTGAGAAGTGCTCCTGCCCTTAAATCCTGTCAGTGTTTCCCTCTGAGAATGGTAGGGAAGAGCCTGTTTGAGAGCATTGCTTCGGAGGCAGGGTATGATGTTCACTGCTGTCCTGCTCTGTCGGACATAGAACTGTCTGTAACGTTCCTAATTCTCAGTCCGTGTTACTGTTCATGGAGCCATGACCAGTGCTGATGGTCCCCCAGGAGACTCAAACTGATGTATTTTCTCCACTGTGAGGAGCTGCGGGACCAACAGGAAACAGGGTCACTGCCTTGGTGTGAGTTTCTAGAGCTGATCCCCACACTCACCGTCAATAGGTGGAGGGAAAAGAAGTCCAAGTTTTTCATCTTTATTTAAGAACATATTATGAATAGTGGCCTGTATAACCTAGCAATTTAAACATTTCAGGGGCTTCATTTTTATCAAGGGGTAACAGAAGATCTCCCATAAAATGATTGCGGTTAGCTCTTGACCCTGAAAAGTTAACTGATTCATGTATTTACTCCAGCTAATCAAGTGGCCCAGCTCGGGTCCTCATCCCAGACTCATAATCCAGGGATCTTTCCCGCTGGTTCAGGGAGGACCCTCTCAGTGGGGAGACTTGCCTGTGCCCCCACATTTCACTCCGTCTTTTCCTCTCTGTCACCCCTCCCCTCCCAGTGGAGCCCACAGTGACCATCTCCCCAGCCAAGACAGAGGCCCTAACCCACCACAACATGCTGGTCTGCTCGGTGACGGATTTCTATCCAGCCCACATCAAAGTCCGCTGGTTCCGGAACGACCAGGAGGAGACAGCCGGCGTCGTGTCCACCCCCCTGATTAGGAACGGGGACTGGACCTACCAGGTCCTCGTGATGCTGGAAATGACCCCCCAGCGAGGAGACATCTACACCTGCCGTGTGGAGCACTCCAGCCTCCAGAGCCCCCTCACAGTGGAGTGGCGTAAGGGGCAGTTTCTTTCCTGCACCCTGGTCCCCACAGACAGAGGGCAAACAGCTGCCCCTGGTTGTCCCATCACATCCTTACCCGCACTGCTGAGCTGGACATCACAGGATGCTAGAGCCCTCTGGTGCCATGGCAGGGGCATCAGATCTCATTGTGTTTCCAGACACTAGGGAGGTCACTCTATACAATGACTCCAGCCTGAGACTCTGGAGGGCTGACTATGGCAGCTGGTGACAGGGCGTGGGGCCCAAGGTTAGGATGCATGTGAAGGAACAGGATCCACTTCCCCTGTCACCCAACCTCGGTGTGCAAGGGTTTACTGCCTGGTCCCACCCCAGGCGTGGAGGCTTCCCAAAGGGCCCCTGTGGGTTTGGGACAGAAGCTGACACCCAGGCTCTGCTCCCCAGGGGCACAGTCTGGATCTGCCCAGAGCAAGATGCTGAGCGGCGTCGGAGGCTTCGTGCTGGGGCTGATCTTCCTGGGCCTGGGCCCTGTCATCCGTCACAGGAAACAGAAGGGTAAGCAACTGGGGAAACGGGAGGATGGGCTGTGCCCGGGACCTCTGTTGAGGGAGCCTCTGCTTCTAGGTGTAACTCACCTCCTGATCTGGAAGGCAAAAGGCCGGGCTTGTGGTGGGAGAAGACAGACAGCTAGGTGAAGCTTTGGACTGGATTTTACTGGTTGAAAGGCAGCCCTGCCACAGGAATGACTGTGGTGATTGTTCTGGATCTAAGAGCTCATCACTGTCTCTCTGGCCCCTTTCCAAAAGCTGCTTCTTTAAGAAGGTCAGCGCATTGGCTTTCCTTCTTTCTAGTGACAGGTCCACTCATTTGGGGGATTGTAGCTTAGGGGGATAAGGCCTTGCGGCTGATGGGTAGGGAGGAAATAGATTTCCAGTTAAGTTGCTTATCTCATTTCCTGTGGGTGGGAGAGGGACTGGCTGTTTGTGTGATGAGACCTTTCTCTGTGTAAAGTCCTTTTGTAGGATCTCATGGGCCTCCCCCCAGGTACTGTCTCTGCTCTGATTTAATGGGGAGGGGAGGATGGAGGTGGTGCTAAGACAGCAGGAAAAAGGAGGGGGGCAAGATGAGTGTTCCTGGTCACCAAGGTCACGGTTCATGGCCTATTCCCTGCCAGGGGATCAAGGGTTAGAGGAGAAGCTCACCCAGTTTCTGAAGGAAACTCCGGGCTTGTTATCCAGAACCAGGGCTTAACTTGATGAATCTTTCTGTGAAACATGGAACCAGAGCCACATCTTGGGTGGTAGGCACAGGGGTGATGCTCACTTTATGCCGAATGTTGGTGGCTCCTGCCAGTGGGCATTTATAATTGAGTCCTAGTGGTGGAAGAAAGGTTAGTTATCAATTAATTTGCTAAAAGATGAAATGCTCATATCCCCCAAGGATAACAGCTGTTCCCCTGCCTCCTGCATGTCTGTGTGAGGCTGAAGTGCATGTCCTCTTCAGCTGATTTCACCCCGACACGGATACTGGACCTCAGCTTTACCTGATGCTGCAGGGCCCTGAGAGGAGGGGACAGGGTACGTCCCAAGGTGCCGGGTGCTGATCACTCTCTCTTCTACAGGGCTCCTGCGCTGACTCCTGAGGGTGCTTTGACTGGGATTGGCTGTGTTTCTTCTGAAATGCCTGCTTGTTGTCTTCACGCAGATTTCCCAGCTGCCTGTGAGCCTGCTCCCTCTGAGATCAGAGTCCTAGTTACTCTAAGGCAGTTGGCCAGGCATATCCTGTGCTCCTCGCCCCCCCGCCCCCCACCCTCGAGGCCATGGCTGTGAGCTTGGAGTCTGTCCTGTGGGCTGCCAACTGAGTCTACTCAAGGCCCCCAAGACATTTTTCTTTTGTTCCCCCCTGCCCCCCACTGTCCAAGAGAAGCGCATTAAAGCCTTTACCTGACTCCAGAGCTTTTATTATAATTAAACATGTTACCTAGTTACTCTAAGGCAGTTGGCCAGGCATATCCTGTGCTCCTCGCCCCCCCGCCCCCCACCCTCGAGGCCATGGCTGTGAGCTTGGAGTCTGTCCTGTGGGCTGCCAACTGAGTCTACTCAAGGCCCCCAAGACATTTTTCTTTTGTTCCCCCCTGCCCCCCACTGTCCAAGAGAAGCGCATTAAAGCCTTTACCTGACTCCAGAGCTTTTATTATAATTAAACATGTTACCTGTATCCTGAGCCTTCTTAACTGAGAGGAGGCAGGAAGCCACTGCAGAATGAAAGGAACATGTTTTGCTTCTTGAGGGAGACTAGAGCATCTTGGGGTGCTTTGATAAATGTGGGCAGAGGGAACAATTCAATTGTCCTGCTTCCTGGCTCTTCAGTATTGATGTTCAGTGCAGTGGCCTCTCTTCCAGCCTGGTGGGTAGAGTGTATGTCAGTATGGAGGAATTACCTGGGGCCAGGTATAGTGGCCCCTGGTGTCTCCAAGAACCAAACTGATGTCTCAGATGTCTTGGCAAGTCATATTGATCAACATAAATTTTTTTTTGATGATGACAAAATTATTTTATTAGCAGAGTAGACGCCCGGTGCACAAATTCATGCACGGGTGGGGTCCCTCGGCCTGGTGGGAAATCAGGGCCAATTGGGGCCATATCGCCCAGTCCTGATCAGGGTGATCAGGTCTGCTGGCGAGGGGAGGGACCTCGGGAGGTTGCCTGGCTGTGGTAGAGCACTGACCACCAGGGGGTAGCTCCTGCATTGAGTGTCTGCTCCCTGGTGGTCAGTGCGCTTCATAGTGACTGGTCATTCAGTCATTCAGTTGCTTATGCTTTTATACATAGATAAACAGAAAGAGTCAACCAGTTCAAAATTGGTGATGAATTAATGAACATGTTTTCAGGCCTGAATATTTCTTGTAATTATTTGCAGCGGTAGTTTAAAGAATCATTTAAAATGGCACTTTCTTATCCAAAGCACTAATTATAAAGAATATGTGCACCCCTATGTTCATTGCAGCATTATTTACAAGAGCCAAGGTATGGAAGCCACCCAAATACCCATCAATAAATGAGTGGATAAAAATGTTTGGTACATATAAACAATGGATTATTACTTGGCCATAAAAAAATAAAGAAATGTTACTATCTGTGACAGCATGGTATTATGCTAAGTCAAATACCGCAGTGGTCGGCAAACTCATGAGTCAACAGAGCCAAATATCAATAGTACAACGATTAAAATTTCTTTTAAGAGCCAAATTTTTTAAACTTAAACTATATAGGTAGGTACATTGTTATTAACTTAATTAGGGTACTCCTAAGGCTTAGGAAGAGCCACACTCAAGGGGCCAAAGAGCCGCATGTGGCTCGCGAGCCACAGTTTGCCGACCACGGCCCTAGAGGGTAATATGCTAAGTCAAATAAGTCAGAAAAAGACAAATACTATATCATTTCACTTATATGTGGAATCTGAAGAACAAAGTAAACAGATAAATAAAATAGAAATAGACTCATAGATACAGAGACCCAGCTGGTGATTGCCTGAAGGGTTGGGGGTTGGGGAACTGGGTGAAAAAGGTGAAGGGATTAAGAAGTACAGATTGGGCCCTAGCTGGTTTGGCTCAGTGGATAGAGCATAGTCCTGTGGACTGAAAGGTCCAGGGTTTGATTCTGGTCAAGGGCACATGCCCAGGTTGTGGGCTTGATCCCCAGTAGGTGGCAAGCAGAAGGCAGCCAATCAATGATTCTCTCTCACCATTGATGTTTCTCTTTCTCTCTCCCTCTCCCTTCCTCTCTAAAATCAACAAAAATATATTTAATAATAGTAAAAAAAATACAGATTGGTAGTCACAAAATAGTCACAGGGTTGTAAAGTATAGCATAGTCAATAATATTGTAATAACTATGTACAGTGCCAAGTGGGTACTTGAAATATCACTGGGACCACTTTGTAAATTTTTATTTTGGGAAAAGTATAACCAGCAATAAAAGTAATATTCTTGGTTCCAAATGATTGACATCCAACTGAAGTTTAGTTTGTTCATGTTACAAGGAATCCTGGGGTCAAATTGATTTCAGAAGAGACTGGATCCAGGTATTCTATGAGGTCTTTGTCTCTTCTCTTTCTGTTATAACTCTATCGGGGCACCTTTCTCTCTTTTCCTGTATCTCTTTGTTCCTGTATATTTTTTTCAGTGTGTCTCTCTGTGTCTTTTTCTGTCTGTCTCTGTATCCCTGTGTCTCTCGCTCTTTTATTGCATCTCTGTCTCTATTTCTAGCTACACCTCTGCCACCATTTACCTGCATCTATTGACATCTCTCTGTTTCTTTTTGCATCCTCTCTAATTTTTGCACTCTTATCACCACACAACTTACCTTTGTTTCTGTGTAGGTGTGTGACTGCCTGTTTCTGTTGTATTTCTAGACTGTCTACCAAAGTTTGAACAATTTTAGGAGAGATTCTAGTAACATGCACACCTCTCAAAAACGTCATCATGTACATGGATGCAGACAGCCTTATGTTCACCCCCTTTAGTAGGAACATAGACTGGACCTTCCAGATCTTGGTGATGCTGTAATGACTGCTTCGTGTGGAGGTGTCTACACCCACCATGTGCAGCACCCCAGCCTCCAACCCCATCACAGTGGAGTGGCATATGGGGCAGTTTGTTTCTGTGGACCCCACGAGCTGAATGGTAGAGTTTCCTCTGCTCCTCAGGAAGTGCTGACTCACACTCATCTCACCCCTTGTCTCCTGCATAGTCACTTATCCGTGGATATAGTGACCTGTTGATTCCTGTTGATATTCTCTTCCCACGTGTTAAAGAGGTCCCTGCACACTAAGGCTCCCTTGACATGGGCCAGCACAGAAAGCTGGTCTCCATCTCAGGCTTTGGGTTTGTTATATGGCCAGGTGGCTGACAGTTTGTCTTTGAGGGAATGGAAGGCCTCCCCTCCTTCCTGATCCCTCACCCACTTATTGGGCCTGAGGAGCCAATGGTAGCGCCTTCCCTCTCCTGGATGAAGTCAGAATGGAGAACAAGGTTTTCTTGGGGTCATTGTCTTCTGTACCCCAGGCTGCAATGCAGGTCACCAGACATGGGCACTGTGAATGTGTGGGCAGATACTCTTAAGAGGATTCTGCTTCCCAAGGTCATAGTCTGAATCTGCCCAGAACAAGATGCTGAGTGGTCAGAGGTTTTGTGCTGGTTTTGTCGACTTCCTCAGGGTGGACATTGTCATTTACCAAAGGAGTCAAGAGGGGTGACACTTAGGGAAATGGGGAGCACTTGTGTGGGTGTCTAGGGAGCCCTTATTCTCTATATGTATCACTTTGCTTTTGATGCTGCAAAGATAAGAGGCAGGACTGGATACTGAACCTGACCCAGAGTTTAGGGAGACATTGAGATCTGACTTTCCTAGTTGAAACATAAGCCCTCTTATAAGGGTAAGTGGTAGAGTATATTCTAGGGCATTCTTATGTTTCCACAGTGACACACTGGCCCCACGCTGGGAGATTCTTTTTAATATCAGGGTCGGAGTCTTCTTCCCTTCCAGTGACAGCTTCATAGCAACAAGTATTTTTGTTTACACCAGATTTCATTGGGTAATATAATCTTTAACTAATAATTTAATCAAAACAACAGTACATACTTTATAAACAAGTTTCTACAAAAAAGAGCTCAGTCTCAGTAGGCGTACATCTTGGAGAAATGTATGGTTGTGCTAGAGAAAAACCTGCTGATATTTACCCTGTGGCTTTACCCTCCACCATCACATCCAGTATGTCTTCAGGGACAGTGTCAGTCATCAACATTCCATAAGCTTATGCACATTTCCCAGATTCCTCTGTAGTTCGTGTGGAATCATGTGACTAGTACCAGTCAATAGAACTTGAAAGTGGGTGCAAGCTTTGTCTACTTTGTCTTTTTCTAAAAGCCATTGTTGAGGTGATGATGTGTAATATGTTTGAAACTCCATAAGCCGAATCCCTTGAATGTCTGTAGAATTGAATCCTCTTTATTGAGTTAAGGCACGGAGATTAAATTTTTTACTGTAGATTAATATATTGCAACATAACCTTACCTCCTGACTTCCTGGGAATGTTTAACTTAAGGAACAGAGTTCATAAGTTGATAGTTAATAGGTTGAGTCAGTTGAGTTAATGGAATTTAAGAGATGATACATTTTTAAAAAACATTTACTACTTTGTTTTTTTCCACCCCCAAAAGTGTGTATGCCCAGTGACAAGAACAAGTGCTTCCGTAGAGATGCTGTCCTGATCCACCTAGTCTCCTCCCTTCAGTGCTGAAGGATTTATTCCCTCAGTTGCTGGCTGACCATCCTCAGCTCTCAGCTCTCCTCCAGAGTTGCCTTAGGTGAGGATGGCTGCCTCACCCAACCTCAGGCCCCTTCCCAGGGTAACTCTCCAGTGACTGCTCAGGGTGGGGCTGTAGAGGTCCTGAGCCTCACCTTGATTTGGGTCAACTCTGAAGGGCTCTTGAAGGGTCAGAACTCCCTCGAGATTTGGATGAGGACTTTTTGGGACTCTGTAATAGTCCAACTTCTAAAACTCTGCTTTAAATCAGGAGTCACCTTACACCATCCTTCTTTCAGTTACTATTTTAATTTACATGTACTTATTTTTGTATCTTCATCCCTTAAGTATGGCCTTGTTGGAAGATGAAGGTATTGACATCACTGCTCTTCCTTCCTCCTCTCCTATAAGCTTCCACTTGCCAAATTGAGGTACCTGCACTTTTAAAAAATATTGTCAAAATTGAAAATATTAACATTCTTCTGTAACAATGATTGTCTTGGGGTTTGTTCATAGCTTATTTAAAAAGTTGAAGAAAAGTTATTTAATACTATAAATATTACTTATGTTGAATCTCTTTTCAGTGATGTCCTGAGTTGAATTTGCTGTTTCTTGGATTCCTTGTCTTTCAATTAACTTTAAAAAAAGATCAAAGGGCCAGCGTGGCTTAGTGGTTAAGTGTCGACCTATGAACCAGGGAGTCACATTTCAATTCCCAGTCAGGGCACATAGCTGGGTTGTGGGCTCTATCCCCAATGGGGGGCATGCAGGAAGCAGCCGATCAATGAATCTCTCTCTTCATTGATATTTCTCTCTCTCTCTCTCTCTCTCTCTCTCTCTCTCTCTCTCTCCCTCTCTTCCTTTCTTCTTTTCTTCC
>NW_005359986.1:113952-121310 GCF_000412655.1 Myotis brandtii
GTTTTTATTGCTGATTTATGTTTCTCTTTCATCCATCTCTCTCTCTCTCTCTCTCTCTCTTTCTCTTTCTCCCTCTTCCTTCCTCTCTGAAATCAATAAAAATATATTTAAAAAAATAAAAAGTCAAACGTTTTATTTAACTCACTAGTGGCCTGGCGCATGAAATTTGTGCATGTCGGGCGGGGGGGATTCCCTCAGCCAAGCCTGCATCTTGTCCAATAAGGGACCCCTTGGGGGATGTCCAAATGCCAATTTAGGCCCTAAACCGGCATTTGGACATCCCTCTCACAATCTGGGACTGCTGGATCCTAACCGCTCACCTGCCTGCCTGCCTGATCACCCTTAACTGCCTCTGTCTGCCTGCCTGATCACCCCTAACTGCTCTCCCCTGCTGGCCTGATTGCCCCTAACTGCCTCTGCCTGCTTGATTACCCCTAACTTCCTCCCCTGCCGGCCTGATCTTCCCTAATTGCCCTCCCTTGCCGGCCTGATCTCGCCCCCAACTGCCCTCCCCTGCCAGCCTGGTTGCCCCCAACTGCCCTCCCCTGCCAGCCTGATCACCCCTAACTGCCTCTGCCTTGGCCTCCACCACTATGGCTTTGTCCGGAAGGAAGTCGGATGTCTGGAAGATGGCCAGTCGACCCAGTCTTATTAGCATATTACCTTTTTATTAGTATAGGTAGATTATATAGGATAGGATTGCTTAAATGGGGTGGGAAGGAGCCTTTTTCAGCAGGAGGAGATGCTCTTGGCAGACAAAAATACATAATCCCTATATCTGGACTGATAGCCAGCCATAAGCACTATACTGCCAAACCGGTCATTAAAAAATTGAACCGCTTTCTTACACCTTACACCAAACAGCTGTTGCCCTTAAAAACCCTACTCAGCTCCCACCTTAGGTTCTGCCTTCGCAGTTCACCCAGAGTAGGTTCTGATTGGTCAGTTTCTAGGCCAGTCAGCATCTGGGCCTATCTCCAAGCCTGATCAGAGGGGTGGGGCTGATTAGCAGCCCCCATGGAGGCCCAGAGAGAAAGAGAGAAGCAAGTGCTGCTCAACAGCTGCCATGGAGGCTGCGGATCAGACCTTGCCTCTCTCTCTGGACCTCTCTCGTGGCCTGATTCGAAGCCCCCTCAGCAGTCAGTGCTGGGTCACCGTGCCTGCAGCAGTGGCAGTCAGTGATGGGTCGCCACGGCAACCCAACACTAACTGCAGGACTGACTTCCGGTGTCCAGTCGAGCCTTTGGTCGGTCGTTAGGGACCCTGGGGTTTCATATATAGGATTAGTTAATGAGAGAACTAGTATGATATACTAGGTAAAATGGCCTCTCCTATCCATGGTTTCACTTTCTGCAGTTTCAGTTACCTTCAGACAACTATGGTCTAAAAATATTAAATTGAAAATTTCAGAAATAAGCAATTCAAAGGATATTTTGAGAGAGAGAGAAAAGTGAGAGAGATCACATTCACATAGCTCCTATTACAGTATATTTTATAATTGTTCTATTTTATTATTTATTATTATTAATCTCTGTGCCCGATTTATAAATTAAACTTTATCATAGGTATGCATAGAAAAAAAACATAGTATATATAGGGTTTGGTTTCAGGCATTCACTGGGGGATCTTGGAACATATTGCCCATGGATAAGGGGGAATTAGTGTATAAGAAAAATCCTTCTTGTTTGTTTGTAGGTATTTTTTTCAGCTTTATTTAGATGTAACTGCTGACATATATTGTGTAAGCTTAAGATGTACAACATGATAATTTAATACACTATATATTGTGAAGTAATTATCACAGAGCTTTGGTTAACATCTCTATCATCTCATACAATAAACTTTTTTTTTGGTATGATGAGATCATTTAATATCTACTCTCTTTGCAACTTACAGTATATAAAAATATTGCTTAGATTTCCAAGAACATATTCATTGTACAAGTGGAAGTTTGTACCCTTTATTTGAGAAGGTTTGTCATGAATTATTTCTTAAAGGTTTAGTAGAATTCACTAGTTAAACTATCTGGGCTTTTCTTTGCTAGGAGGATTTTTAAAAATATTTTTATTGATTTCAGAAAGGAAGGGAAAGGGAGAGAGAAATAGAAACATTGAACCTGGGACTCATCAGTCTGCAGGCTGATGCTCTATCCATTGAGCCAAACAAGCTAGGGCTGCTGGGAGATTTTTGATTACTGATTCAATTTCTTTACTTATTGGTCTGTTCAGATTTTCTATTTCTTCAAGATTCAGTCTTCGTAGTTGTATGTTTTCAGCAATTTTTATAATTCTTCTAAGTTAATAAATTTGTTGGCATATAATTACTCATAGTAGTCTCTTTGGATATTTTGAATTTCTGTGGTATTAGTTGTAATGTTTCCACTTTTGTTTATAATTTTACTAACTTGAGTCATCTCTCTTTTTTTCTTAATGTTATTAAAGATTTGTTAATTTTGTTTGTCTTCTTTTAACCTTAGTTTTGTTGATCTTTTCTATTGTCTTATAAACCTCTATTTTATTTGTTTTCACTCTGGTTTTTGTTATTTACTCTTTTGTACTAACTTTGGACTTAGTTTGTTCTTCTTTTTCTAGTTCCTTGGTACTTAGTTTTTGTGTGTGTGTGTTTTGAGATCTTTCTGTTTTTCTTAATGTAGGAATTTATTGTTATAAACTTCCTCTTAGAACTGCTTTTGCTACACCATTTGTTGGAGTACTTATTCCTCGAACCCTGCTCACTGCACCAATTGTTAGGTGCACAGGTCCTTCATCCTGCCCTACTATGTCAACTGTTGTGTCTGAGCCCCTCTGCCGAGGACTGGACCTTTCTGGATGCAGGACATCAGATGAAGAAGCCATGAAAAGTCCTGGATATATAAGAGAGTCTTTATTGTAGTCAAAGTAGCCATTGCTAACAAGGAGCTATTAGACAAAATAGTTCTTCAAAGTAAAATCCCACACAGTAGTCGCACTCTGGCTGGTTAACAAATACATCTTTCCTATAAGCTAGCAGCCTCCAACATAGGAGCTATCCAGGAGCCATCCTTAGAGCTACAGCCTCACCAAGCAGCAGCATACTGCTGGCTGGTCAATAACACACTTTATACTACTTAGACAAAGAGGCTTCTTTCCAAAATAGTGACATCACAATTTTGGGTTATAGAAGGGCACGTCTGCGCCATGTACATAGATAGCTGTGTCCTTGCTTCTTGCACCTGTGTATAGCTAATTAGGATTCCTGCGCTCAGAGTGGCCTTGAATACCCAGGTACTCTAGACAGGGCCTTCACACTCCAGTTGGTCTTGAGCATCCAGCGTACTCTGATAGGGTTCCCACACCTAGGTACATGCCCCAACTGGGAATTGAATCCATGACCTTTCAGTCTACAGGATGATGCGCCAACCTCCAACCAACTGAGCCACACCAGCCAGGTCTCTATGTCTTTTGATTCGAGAATTTAATTCATTTATTTCTAGGTATTTATTGATAGGTAAGGACTTATTAACGCCATCTTATTAATTGTTTTCTGGCTGTTTTGTAGTTCTCTTGTTCCTTTCCTCTTCACTTTCTGACTCCATTTGTGAATTAATGATTTTCTGTAGTGTTATGCTTGGAATCTCTTCTTTTATCTTTTGTAAGTTTTTGCTTTGTGGTTACCATGAGGCTTACATAAAACATCTTATAGTTACACAGGTCTATTTTACACTGATAACAACTTAATTTCAATCATGTACCAAATCTTTACCCTTACTAGATTTAATGTACCACCATATTACAGTATTACAGTATTTTGAATTTGACTGCATGCTTATCCTTTATCACTGCATTTTATATTTTAACTAGAGGTCTGGTGCACTAAAATTTGTGCACTCAGGGGTCCCTCAGCCTTGTCTGCACCCTCTCACAGTCAGAGACCTCTCGGGAGATGTTCAACTGTGGCTTAGGCCTGCTCCCCTGTGGCCGCCTCTGTGGAAGGCGTGGAATGGGACCATGACGCCACCTCTCCCACTGCCTCTGTGGAAGGGGAGGGGGGAGGTGGGACCAGGCCTGTGCCACAGCCTCTGTGGAAGGGGAGGCGCCAGGACCACCATGGCTGGCCTGGTGACGCAGGGTCGCTAGCCCCACCCCCTGCCCACTGGTCGTTTTGGCAGGTCATTCCGGAAAGTTGTTCCGCCGTCCAGTCTAATTAGCATATTAGCTCTTTATTATATAGGATTTTATTAATTAGTGCCATTTTATTTCAGCCTGAAGACCTCTTTTCAGCATTTGTTGTAAAGCAAGTCTAGTGTAATGAACCCTATCAGCTTTTTTTTTAAAAGTTAAATCTGGAAAAGTCTAACTCTCCCTCATTTGTGAAGAACAACTTTATTAGACAGATTAATTTTAGTGGCAGTTCCCCCCCTCCAGCACCCCCTCCTCCCCAGCAATTTGAAGATATCATTCCACTCTCTCCTGGTCTACAAAGTTTATGTTGAGAAATCTGCTGATAGTCTTATGGGGATTCCCTTTAAGTTACAAGCTTCTTATTTCTTGCTGCCTTTAAGATTATCTCTTTGTCTTTGATTTCCTCCAGTTTTATTATAATGTGTCTTAGAGAATATTTCTTTAGGTTGAGTTTGTTTTTTGACCTATGAGATTCATGAACTTGGATATCCAAGTCTCTCCCCAGATTTGAGAAGTTCCTAGCCAGTGTTTCTTTTTTTTTTTTTTTAAATATGTTTTTTATTGATTTTTCACAAAGAGGAAGGGAGAGGAATAGAGGTTAGAAACATCGTTGATTGAGAAACATCAATCAGCTGCCTCCTGCACATACCTACTGGGGATGTGCCCGCAACCAAGGTACATGCCCTTGACTGGAATTGAACCTGGGACCCTTCAGTCCGCAGGCCAACACTCTATCCGCTGAGCCAAACCAGTTAGGGCGCCAGTGTTTCTTTAAATAAGCTTTTTGCCTCTTTCCCTCTCTTCTCCTCTCAGACTCCAGTAATTTCCAGTATTTCTTTTGATGGTATCTCATAGATCACTTAGTCTTTCTTCACTATTTTTTAAAAATATATATTTTATTGATTTTTTTTTTTTTTACAGAGAGGAAGGGAGAGAGATAAAGAGTTAGAAACATCCATGAGAGTGAAACATCAATCAGCTGCCTCCTGCACACCTCTACTGGGGATGTGCCTGCAACCAAGGTACATACCCCTGACCGGAATTGAACCTGGACCTTTCAGTCTGCAGGCCGATGCTCTAGTCATAGCTCACCACTGAGCATTCTGAATGGGTGAGAGAGAAATGGGCCACTTTGGCAGGTGCCTTGGTGGAGGGGTGATGCAGGTAAAGTAAAATTGATCTTCTTTCCCTCTCCAGTGCATCCAAATCATATTTCTTTGCTCCAATGTTGTGCTGGATTCTTTGCTGGACTTCCACAAAGGCTCTCTCATCCATGGGTGATTGTCAGGACTGTCCTCCAGAGGCCCCAAGGTCACAGCCGAGAGGCTGGAGTTCAGGGGCCACTGTAGAGTCCAGGGGAACTGAGGTCTGTATGCCTATTACATGATGCATGAGTGGGTAAGAGTCCTCCTAGGTCCCTTGGCATATGGTGCTGGATCCCATAGCTCCCACAAAAGCACTTTTGTTTATGGATGGGTATAATTTGTTATTAATAGGGATATATTAGCAAGAGACTTCTTTTCCAGCTATGTTTCTGATGTCACTCCCTAAGTGCATTCCTATTTCCTGATTAACAACCTCACTTTAGAAGTCATATTCTTAATCAAATTCCAATAATTTGATGAGTAGGTAGATTTTATATCTTTTCATGTCTAACATTATTTTATTCTTACTTCATGCTTGATTGTGATTTCAAAAAGGTATACATTTATTAATAGAAAATAATTTTCCTTTAGAACTTCAGGCCTTTCTCATTATCTTAATGATAGAAGTATCTGGCAGTCTGACTTTTTGTCTTTTGTCAGTTTGTTTTGTTTTGTTTTCTCCCCCTGGATATTTTATGATCTTCCTTTAACTCTTGAGGTTCTGAAATTTTTAAATGATGTATTTAGGAATAAGTCCTTTTCATTAATTTTGCTAAATATCTGAAAGTCCCATTCTATGTAAAGAATGAGGTCCTTTTACTGCATCCCATAAGTTAGTGTGTTGTATTTCCATTTTCATTTGTCTCAAGACATTTTATGACTTCCCTTTTGATTTCTTCTTTGACCAACTGGTTGTTCAGGAGTGTGCTGTTTAATTTCCACATATTTGTGAATTTTCCCACCTCCCTTCTGTTTTTGATTTCTAGTTTTATACCATTATAGTTAGAAAAGATAGTTGATGTGATTTCAATCTTCTTATTTTTTAAGACTTGTTTTGTGACCATTATAACATATGCTCTGTCCTGGAGAATGTTCTGTTTGCACTTGAAAAGAATGAGTATTCTGCTGGATGAAATTTCTTTTGGATGAAATTTCTGTATATCTATGTTAGGTCCATAGACTCTAAAGGATAGTTCAGGTAAATTATTTCTTATTGAATTTAATCTTTTTGATATACCCATTGTTCAAAGTACTATTATTATACTCTTGTCTGTTTTTCCTATCAGATCTATTAGTGTTTGCTTAATATATATATTTAGATGCTCCAGTGTTGGATGCATATCTCTATATATAAAAGGCTAATATGCAAAATGTCTCCTTGGAAGTTTGACCAGGAGACTGGGAGTTCGATCTCTCGCTATGACATGCACTGACCATTAGGGGGCAGCGCAGAATATGGCGGGCTACCAGTGGCAGTGGAGGGGCACTGAGGGAGTGAGGGAAGGAGGAGGTGGGGAGGCGGGGAGGCAGAGAACCTAATCAGCCCTGATTGCTGGCCAGGCCTAGGGACCCTACCCGTGCATGAATTTTGTGTACTGGGCTCTAGTTTATTCTTAATTGTATATCCCTTGATAAATTGATTCCTTTATTATCTACTTATATAAAAACCCTGGGTGTAACATCACGTCCCGAAGCTCGACCAACCTGAAGGAAGTTAGTCCTGACTTCCCCTCCCCCAGCTGTTTCCCTCTAGGCCTGAGGGAAGAACCCACCCTCAGAGCACCAGGAGCTCCCAGCAGTAGTCAGTCCTGGGTTGCTGAGGCGGAGGCTACAGCATGGTAGAACTCTGGGTCTTGCCCAACAGGGGGCATGGCCAGCCTTCAAACAAGACCCTGACAGTAGGGAGGAGGCAGCCCCATTCCTGACAGAATCTGCTGTTGGATAGCTTGCTGTCAGTGGCCTGCCAGCCAGGAACCCCATTCACCTGCATCCCGGACCCTGACAGGAGGGAGGAGGGAGCCCCATTCCTCATGGAATTGACAGCTGGCCAGCT
>NW_005359986.1:121956-122716 GCF_000412655.1 Myotis brandtii
TAAAGTTCTAAATACTTCATCACAAGGGAAATTAGTTAAGCACTCTGAAAGTGTTTTCACTCTTAATGTGGTGTACAGGTAGATATTAGAATAAGTTGAATCACTTTATCAGTCATTGTTTGCATCACTGTTGTTTTTATACATGTTTTTGTTGTTTTCATATCATGTTTTTGTCGTTTTTATATCATGCCTCTGTTATATCCTTTTGTTACTGTTTATTTATTAATAAATTTATATATTATTTACATATACATTTTACTAATTTACTTTCATCTATCACACTTCTATTATAGAGAAAGGGCAAATAGCAATATTAAAATATCTCCACTAATTAATTCCCTTTTAATGTGTACGAATTTTGTGCACTGGGCTACTAGTTATATAATAACCTTATCTCTTTGATAGTTTTTGGCTTAACATTTATTTTGTCTATTATAACTGCAGCTGCCCTGACTCTCTGTTGTTTTTCATGGTCATGGAATATCTTTTTTCATCTCTTCACTTTGAGCCTAAGTGTGTCCTTAAAGTTGAGGCTGAAGTCACTTGTAAGTATATAGTTGGGCCTTTTTTTAAAAAAAATCTATCCAACGCTAGCTGGTTTGGCTCAGTGGATAGAGCATCGGCCTGTGGACTGAAGGGTCCCAGGTTTGATTCCGGCCAAGGGCACATGCCTGGGTTGCCGGCTCGGTCCCCAGTTGGGGGCATGCAGGAGGCAGCCAATCGATGATTCTCTCTTATCATTGATGTTTCTATCTCTCTC
>NW_005359986.1:122775-128002 GCF_000412655.1 Myotis brandtii
ATCTATCCAGCCAAGTGATTTTCAATTCTTTTCATCTAATGGCACACAAACTAATTACTGAAATTCTGTGGCACACTGAAAAATATGTTATTTTTTGCTGATCTGACAAAAATATGTATATTTTTGTTTCATTTACACTGGATGGATATTGTTGTGTTGGCTGTTGTCATGTTGTTGTTGTTTTTTTTTAAAAAATAACATGTTTATATTGATTTTTTAAAGAGAGAGGAAGGGGAAGGGATAAAGAGATAGAAATATTATCAATTAGCTGCCTCCTGTATGCTCCCTACTGGGGATTGTGCACACAACCTGAGCATGTGTCCTGACAGGGAATTGAACCAGTAACCTCTTTGTTCCTGGATCAATGCTCAACTACTGAGCCACATCACCTAGACTGTTTTTATTTGACAATCTAAGGAAAAAAAGGTCAGTGTCCCTGACTAAATAAGGTATTGCATGTTTTAAAAATTCTTGTGGCACACCAGTTGAAAATCAGTGAACTAGCCAATCTCTGTCTTTAACCCATACCTAGGGTATATGCCCTAGGTTGAATCCATGACCTTTTGGTCTATAGGCTGACACTCCAACCTCCAACCAACTGAGCCACACCAGCCAGGTCTCTATGTCTTTTATTTAGAGAATTTAATCCATTTATGTATAGAGTATTTATTGGTAAGGACTTATTAATGCCATCTTATTGTTTTCTGGCTGTTTTGTAGTTTTCTTGTTCCTTTCTTCTTTACTTTCTGTCTTCCTTTTCTATAGTCTTATGCTTGGATTCTCTTCTCTTTATCTTTTGTATATTTGTTGTAAGTTTTTGCTTTGTGGTTACCATGAAGTGTACATAAAACATCTTATGGCTACACAGGTCTATTTTACACTGATAACAACTTAACTTCAATCATGTACCAAACCTCTACCCTTACTAGATTTAGTGCACCACCATATTACAGTATTACAGTATTCTGAATTTGACTGCATGCTTATTCTTTACTACTGCATTGTGTATTTCCATGTTATTAATTAATGCCATTTTATTTCAGCCTGAAGACTTCTTTTCAGCATTGTTGTAAAGCAAGTCTAGTGGTAATGAACCCTATCAGCTTTTTTTTTTTTTTTTTTGTAAATCTGGAAAAGTCCAACTCTCCTTCATTTGTGAAGAACAAGTTTGTCAGACAGATACTATATACCATCTTATTTCATCTCAACAGACATTTATTCAAGCAGTCTTTAAACTCTGCTATATTGTATTTAGTTCTTGTTCAATGTTCTCTCACATTACCTTATTCTTTTCCTTTGTAAATTCTTCAGAATTTATAATTCTATGTCAATTATTTTATACATGTGGCACACACATGTATATTTCCCTCTGAAAGTGTAAGTTTTGTAAAGGCAATGAATGCATTTGTTTTCACATTATGTAAATACACTCAGAACATATAGTATGGTATGTATCGCTATACTGGTATTCAGTGACCATTTTTGCATTAGTGATTGAATTAGTGAACATATTGGGGCTGGGTCCAGCCAATAATAAAGAGAATGTGACTTTGATTTTCTTTGCTATTATTCCTTGTAGCTTACACATTCTTTTTTTAAAATTGATTTTTAGAGAGAGGAAAGGGGAGAGAGAGAGAGAGAGAGAGAGAGAGAGAGAGAGAAACGTCAATGTGAGAGAGAAACATCGATTGGTTGCTTCCTGCACATACCCAGATAGGGGATCAAACCCACAACCTAACTATGTGCCTTGACTAAGGAATCAAACTTGCAACCATTTGGTGCATGGGATGACGCTCCAACCAACTAAGCCACCTGACCAGGGCAGCATACACATTTTTCAGGGTTATGTTTCTGAGAGGTTCTATGATTTAGAGTAGAATTTGGATACTCAGGGTTTCCTAAGTGTGATAAAAAAATGGAAAACTTTCAAAACCAACATATCTTCAAACAGAATGCTTCTCTGCCTATATTTTGGCTTTCTTTGAATACTTAAAAATTTTCTGAACTATGTAAAATTCACCTATATAAAGTAATAGAGAGAATAGTGCCATGTATCAACAGCCCAGCTTTAACAAACACCATTTCATGGGCAATTTTGTATGTCCACTATTCATGCTCACTGCATTATTTCGATGATAATCTCAGACATCATATCATTTTGCTCATAAATATTTTATTATAAAAATCTACAATATAATGGGTTTTTAAGAACATAGCACCATGTCATTACCACACCTAAAATTAGGTAAATAACCCCTTAACACAGTAAGTGTTCAGTTTTTCTGACTGTCTCAGAAACTTTTTGTAACAATTGTTTTGCTTGAATATGAGTCCAAACAAAGCCTAACATTTGGTTGATATGTTTGTTCAGTTTGTTAAATGTGTGGTTTCTCTGTTCTCTAGTCTTCCTTGCAAGCTATTTGCTGAAGAAACAGTTGTTTGCCTAGTGGAACTGCTCTGTTCTGGATTTTGTTATTGGCATCCCTGTGATGTCATGCACTATAAAATTGTGCCCTGGGCTCCAGAAAGTAATACTAACACCAAATATTAACACGTTTTGACTGCTGATGATGTGCCATTTAAAGTGTTCGATGTGTAAGAAAAAAATTAATCCTTCAAAATCCCTAGTTTCTATGCAGTAAATACAAACACGATATAATTTTAAAATCATGTGACCTTTAAGTAGTATGATAGTACATATTAATAAAGACATACTTTTTATACAAAATCTAAAATAATTTAAATAACTCAAATAATTTACAAAAATCACATAATTCAAAATCATAAGGACTGATTTCCAACTTTGCTTATAGTAATGTTATAGGATGATTCTCCTTTTAATTTCTAGATAATAAAAAATAATTTCTCTTATTTTTAGAGTTAATTTTAAAATTATATGAAAATTTAAAAAATGAATCCCTTTAATAAAATGCAACTAACAATAAGTTTGCTTTTCCAAGTACTTCATAGGGAAGGAGTCTGAGTAGGGCAGCATTGGTATATTTCTGGGACACTGGTCATAATGACATTCAATATAACCCTTATATTATAGCAACACACACACACACACGCACACACACACACACACACACACACACACACACACCTCCAAAATGCCGAGTTCTTACCTCATGAATCATTGTAATTTAAAACTCTTCTCAGGACTTTTATGTATTTTCATGTGACCTATATATTTTTCCTTACTAATATTTTTGTTTTATACACTTGGGATCATAATTGCTGATCTTTTGTTATATTAACACGTTTTGACTGCTGATGATGTGCCATTTAAAGTGTTCGATGTGTAAGAAAAAAATTAATCCTTCAAAATCCCTAGTTTCTATGCAGTAAATACAAACACGATATAATTTTAAAATCATGTGACCTTTAAGTAGTATGATAGTACATATTAATAAAGACATACTTTTTATACAAAATCTAAAATAATTTAAATAACTCAAATAATTTACAAAAATCACATAATTCAAAATCATAAGGACTGATTTCCAACTTTGCTTATAGTAATGTTATAGGATGATTCTCCTTTTAATTTCTAGATAATAAAAAATAATTTCTCTTATTTTTAGAGTTAATTTTAAAATTATATGAAAATTTAAAAAATGAATCCCTTTAATAAAATGCAACTAACAATAAGTTTGCTTTTCCAAGTACTTCATAGGGAAGGAGTCTGAGTAGGGCAGCATTGGTATATTTCTGGGACACTGGTCATAATGACATTCAATATAACCCTTATATTATAGCAACACACACACACACACGCACACACACACACACACACACACACACACACACACCTCCAAAATGCCGAGTTCTTACCTCATGAATCATTGTAATTTAAAACTCTTCTCAGGACTTTTATGTATTTTCATGTGACCTATATATTTTTCCTTACTAATATTTTTGTTTTATACACTTGGGGGGATCATAACTGATCTTTTGTTTTCTTTCCTCAATGACTTTATTTTATAGTAATTTTACATTCAGAGCAAAATTGAACAAGAAATACAAAAATTTCTGTGTACACCTTGCCCTCACAGGCACAGCCTCCTACATTGTTAACATTTCCCACCAGAGTGTATAGTAGGTTACAAACTGATGAGCCTACATTGACACATCATTATCACCCAGAGTCTATGGTTTATATGAGGGTTCATTCTTGTTGTTGTACATTAGATGGGTTTGGGCAAAGGTATAATGGCATGTGTGCACCATTATGGTATCATACTGAATTGCTTTATGGCCCTAAAAATGCTCTGTGCTCTGTTACTTACATTGTCATGATGCTCTGGTTCTGATTCCCTGCATGTGTTAATTTTAGTGTAGATTTTAAATTTTTCTCTTACTTCTATCCAGGTAGCTTTTTTCTCTCGAATCTTTCCCATCTCCTCCCGAAAGTAGGCATACATAAAAATATGTTGCATATAACATTTCTTGACTAAAAGTTTATGGGCCATATGCAAGGGAGATATATTTTATTAGAGAGTAAAAATCTAAAGCCATTTATTACAACTTTTTGCTCTGGGAGTTCTCTTAGCAACCCCTTCACCAATAATATGTCACTGACTACTATACCCTATCTGTTCTCTCAGCCTAACCCAATCTCAACTTCTCTCATTCTAGAGAGGAAAAGAAATCCTCCAATTAATGTATGAAAAGAAATTCATTCAGAGCTTCACATTTGAATCTCCTAAATCATTAAAGGGCTCAGAAAACAAAAGTGCCTTTCATATAATATGAGCCATTGTTTTTAATAAATGAATTATGCTTATAACTAGCAAAATTTTCATTTTTAACTAGAGGCCCGGTACACAAAATTTGTGCACAGTGGGGGTGGGGGGCACCCATTCAGCCCAGCCTGCACCCTCTCCAATCCAGGACCCCTCAGAAGATGTTTGACTGCCGGTTTAGGCCCGATCCCACAGGGTTTGGTCATCCCTGTGGGTACGGGCCTAAACCAGCAGTCGGACATCCCTCTCGCAATTCTGGACCACTGGCTCCTAATTGTTCACCTGCCTGCCTGCCTGGTCGCCCCTAACTGTCCCCCCTTTCTGGCCTGATTGCCCCTAACTGCCCCCTCTGCTGGCCTGGTGACCCCTAAATGCCCACTGCTGCCAGCCAGATTGCCCCCAACTGCCCCCTCCTTGCTGGCTGGGTCTCTCCTAACTGCCCCCCCTGTCAGCCTGGTTGCCCCCAACTGCCCCCCCCC
>NW_005359986.1:129527-130432 GCF_000412655.1 Myotis brandtii
GCAGCAAGCAAGCCTTGTGCTCGCTTCAGTGCCTGGCTGCCGGCCGCCATCTTGGCTGACAGTTAATTTGCATATACTCACTGATTAGCCAATGAAAAGGGTAGCGGTCGTACGCTAATTACCATGTTTCTCTTTTATTAGTGTAGATTACAGTTGACAGTCATTATTGTTTTATATTAGCCTCAGGTGTACAGCACAGTGGTCAGGCATCTATGTAAAAAATCATGGAATGCTTCACGAGTTTGCGTGTCATCCTTGCGCAGGGACCATGCTAATCTCTGTGTTGTTCCAATTTTGGTAAATGTGCTGCTGAAGGGAGCACTAGCAAGGTATTTGTGCACCATCTTAAGGCCCTGCCTGTATACCAAGATTATTCAAATTCTGTCAATACTTCTGCAAAGTAAGTATTATTCCCACATTGTGGTTGAGAAAAATATGGTTCAGCATGTTAGATACTTAACTCTAGTGTTACACAGTTAAAAATATTAGCTAGAAGGTACTGTATTTGGATTTAGTTTTCTTTGTACCTGTTATGCCCAGATTTCAAGATTCCCAAGAGCCCACCAGGGAGCCAGCCAGTCCGATGCAAAAGCATAGAGTCTTTTATTTCAAGCCTGGGCTTGGCTCCCCTACCCTTATTACTGACGCAGCAGCAAATGGCAGAGAGGGCGTGGCCTGATAGAACCAGGAGTTTTATAGAGGGTTGGAGTAAGGGCGGGAGAGGGGACTGTGGGCCCCACCGATTGGCCAGGTGCGAGTCGGTGTCCCATTACACAGGATGTGGTCATAGTGATGGCGTGCACTTCCCTTGATTATCATTGGTTAGTCCAGAGAAATCCTGGGTGTGGCTAGCAGAGGCCTCTTCTGGGAAGAAGCCTTTGCCGAGCACATGGCCCTGCCCAAAA
>NW_005359986.1:130713-138387 GCF_000412655.1 Myotis brandtii
GGGCCCCCCCCCCGGAACCCCAGCCCCCCCCAGACCCCCCCCCCCAGCCACTCCCAGAACTCCGCCCCCAGCCACTCCTGGCGTGGAAGGATCGCCCCACCGTGGGCTATATGGGGGAGGAAAGATTAGTTCTTCAGTCCCCCCCTGCAGGACAGGGTGGGGGGGGCGAAGGCTGGGTGAGATTCTTCTTTTTCTCCTCCTTTTCCGTTCTCTGCAAGGTAAGAATGGGCTTCGGCCCAGGAGGATGTGGAGGTAGGAAGGGCCAGAGCCAAGATGGCGGGTCTTCCACGAGGTCCTGCGTGTGGTCTCCGCAGTGACCCATGGCTCCAGGGCGCCCTTCGCGCTGGGAGGCGCAGCGATGCGGCCCCCAGCGCCAGGGCATCTCACGGGCCGGAGAGGGGGACCTTCGGCCAGTCGTCCTCCCTGCCGGACGCCTGCGGGGCCACGTGCCCCGCCGGCCCTTTCAGTACCAAACTTTGCTGCATCAATTAATCTGTTAGTATCTGTCTCTCCCAGTTACATGTTAAGTTCCCAGAGCCAGATGACATGGACAGGGACAGCCTCATACACTCTGGGGCTGTTCCATCGTGCCATCCAAGGTGCACTGTGTGGAGCGGTCATGCGGGGCAGAAAGACTGAGGCAACACGGGGAACACAATTGCAAAGGTCGGGATGGCTCCACATTGGGTCACACACATGCTCAGGAGTGAAATGTTGGATGCACTCAGAGAGCCAGAGTGTCCCTCTGTGGGTGCATCTCCCTGCCGGGGTTTCCACTGGGAGACAGTGAATCCAGATCAGGCCAGCACCCACGGTGCTGCATGATCTCATCCCTGTGGACCCGGGCACTTTCTCCCTCACAGGCTCCCGCTCCTTAGCCAGGAGCGGAGGGCGGGGCTGGGGTAGCGGGCTGTTCTGCTGCTCCCAGGTACACAGGGACTCTGGGATTCTGTGATCCTGATTGGGCTTACCTGCCTGGACACACCCTGCAGCCACATTCACCCCGTGTCCCTCGTATGCCAGGGTGGCACAGGAAAATCCACAGGTTAGCCAGCAGGACTCATCCAGGAGGCGAGGAGAGCTACACTCCCACCCCTTCCCCACTGGTTACTAACCATAAGTAAGGACAAAGCATTATGGTCTCATTCTAATGCCCTCCTGACTGACTTCCATTTCTTCTCCTGCCTAGAGCATTCTTATCTCCTCAAAGGTAAAGAGAAGAGAGAAAGTTTCTAATATCATCATCATTAACTTTACAAATTTAAAGTTTTGAGAAAATTTTTTTTGACTTTTTGGTACTTTTGCAATTCAAATTTCTTTCCCCCTAACTTTCCTGTCATAACTTTTGAAAGCTATACTATAGTAATTATGGACTTCCTTCTTGGTTTTGTATTCCTGCCAAACGAAACTGCACCAAAGGCAGAGGGTATATATGATCCTCACTGATGCCTGAATTGGGGGTGGGGGAAAGACAGTGGCCAAAGGAGGGAACCAAATGAAGAGAGAAATATTAATTTCATCTAATATATCAAAATATTACCAGGCTATCTTTGGTTGCTCTTTTGTTACTGGACATGAAATATGAACTGTAAAATAAAATGAAAGGGGCCAGAAACATGAGGGTTTGCCATTCTTAGCTATGGTCCTACTCAGCCCTGAGATGAAAGAGAGGAAAAAATTCAATAAAAGATCTCATAAAGGGTATTTATTGCTTCCATGGAGATATCAGATCAGGGCCACAAGGAATGAGGCCTATCTCAGGGATCTCCATAGTAGGTAACGGCTGAGAAAAGAAAAAAATGTCAGGAGTGAGAGGGAGAATTCCAAGGGTTTGTGAAGTCTGAGAGGACACAGCACCTAAAGTCCCAGAGAAGAGATGACAGGAGAGGCATTGGAGGAGAGAAGGAATATGATGGCCTTGGCCAGCAAATAGTGCTGGTCACCAGCATGTCCACTCTTCTGCTCTCAAGATTGGCAACACACCTGCAGTAACAGGAGAGACACGAGATTCATAGGTCTCAGGGGGCTCCGTGCTATCTTCATGCTGTTTCCCAATTCTACTAGCACTTTTCAAGAACAGTTGTGTCCACAATCTCTTCATACTCTCCTCCCTCCTGTACTGTGTCTCCAGGTCCCAGCTCTAACACATGGGAATCCTTACCTTTCCTTCTGGCGTGTGGCTCACAAGGGCCCTTGGTTTCTGGAGGCACCACCTGGTCGCAGGCCCTGGATAATGAAGACGGTGCCCGTGACGATGCCCACAAGGCCCACGGCCAGCCCCAGGGCGCAGACCACTGTCTCCGTCAGCTCTGACATGGGGGCTGGAATCTCGGGCTCTGTGGGAGTGAGGTGATGGAGGTCAGAATGTGGAAGGTTGGCTCACAGCATGTGTGCAATATGGGGTGGGAGGGGTGGTGTTGGTTCTACAAAGACTTGGCTCCAGGTTGAGGGAGAATAATAAAGTTTATCATTAGAAATCCTTGAAGTGTAGAAAAGAGGCTTTGGGCCATGAGATTTAGGAGCTAAAAGGCAGAGTGTCTGACATGACAGAGAAAAGAAGGCACCAAAAGGTGTGGGGCTCATACCCACCCCAGTGCTTGAGGAGTGGTTGGTCCAGCCCCCAGTGCTCCACCTTGCAGTCATAGACGTCGTCAACAGAAGGGAGGAAGGTGAGGTAACTGATCTTGAGGAAGGAATGATCCCTCTTGGACAGGAAGCTGGTTTCAGAAACACCCTGTGTGACTGAGTGCCCGTTGCTCAGCCACGAGATGTTGATCACAGGAGGGAAGATGTTGTCCACAGCACAGATGAGGGTGTTGGGCTGGCTCAGCTCCACGGGAGCCTTGGGAAACACAGTCACCTCAGGAACCTCTGCGGTGAGGAAACAGCACTGGGTTTAGAATCCTGGGCAGCTCTGCCCTGAGGGTCCCTGCTTCCTGGAAGGGCCTCCCACCAACGTTTCCCCATCGGAGAGCAGAGATGCTCTTGTTCCCTCTGCTTGTGAGCCGCTGTACACTGCCCGCCCGTCATCCCCACGCCCTTCTCTCTGTGGGCCCCTTGTTAGGGTGGACATCTACGGGACCTGTCCTTATAGGAGTCAAGGATTGCATAGGGGAGCAAGGATCTGTATTTCATGGAAATATGTGATTTGTAAAAAGGGAGACATGAGATTCCAATCAGCAAATTCCATGAGAAGATCTGGGACTCCTTGGAAAGGAGCGCATTTTATAGAGTGAAGGGAATCTATTTGAGGCAAGAAGAGAGTGAGGCCTGTTATGAAGGGTAGATTCAGTAAAGAGACAGGATGGTGGACACACACCATTGATAGCAGCGGTAGAGTTGGAGAGTTTAATCAGGAAGTCCAGGTTCTGGTTTGCAACAGCCATGTTTCTTAGTCCACCCTGTGGGTCATAACTTCCAAATTCACTTAACCCAGGCAGCCGCCAGACAGTCTCCTCCTTCTTCAGGTCCACGTGGAATATCTCATTTCCATCAAATTCAAAAGTGTACTGGCCTGAGGGACCGTAAGACTGGGAGAAGCTTCCGCCATAGGCCCCAACGTGGTCAGCTGATGAGTGAGGTGGGAGCAGGGAGGTGTAAAACAGGAGAGAAAGGATCTCGTTAAACAAGTGACAAGAAACAGATGTGCAAACATTGTGTGCTGCACCTTCGGCACAGCCTGCAGACAGTCCCCAGCGCCTGCTCCCTCCCCTGGCTGTCCTGTTAGAATCCAGTTGCCTCTCCACTCTGATGGTTGCTCCTGTCACAGGAACAGAATTCCACAGGCCTGTTTACTGCTGTTCTCTGCCCACCTAGCTCAGCCCCCGGCACCTTATGGGCTTAAGATAAATACTGAAATGGGCGGAACAAGGAATGAATGAACGACCATGGCCTTAGCTTTCTTTCCAGAGATTGGGTTTACCTCCCTCTGCTTCATAAGTTTTCTCTCTCGATTTCTTCATCGGTTAATAACACATTCATTGTGGGTCCTCTCCCCTCAGGACTGGCTCTGAACAGAACATGTTCTATACAAGGATTCCTTCCTCCTTTTATTTTTTTAACCAACACAAGCACACCCAATATCATTTTTAAAGAATTGTCTCTATTTTAATGAATAAGAAAGAGCAAGATAAGGGCAGTGAAAATATCACAAAACACATAAAAAGTAAACAATGCTTTTAAGGTCTCTGTTTGGTGTTTTTTGTTTTGTTTTGTTTTGTTAATGTTCACCTGAGGATATTTTTTCCATTGATTTTTTTTTCTTTTAGAGAGAGTGGGAGGGAGGAAGGGAGGGGGGAGAAAGAGAGAGAGAGAAACCTCTCAGATCAATTGGTTGCCTCTCGAAGGTGACTCTAGGGATTGAACCTGCAACCTAGGTACCTGCCCTTGACCTGGAATCAAACCCATGACCTTTCCATGTACAGGCTGATGCTCTAATCACTGAGCCCACCAACCAGGGCTAAGGTCTCTGCTTCTGTAACAAGGTGGTCCTTAGCGGAGACCACCTGGTTTCTCTGAGATGAAACTGGAAACTTTATTAGATTTGAATTTCTTTCATTTCCCACCCTCTTCTTTTTTTTTGAAGGATGTTACTAAATATTCCTTTTTCTGACTCAACACTTACCTTGTGGAGGACTCAAGGAAAATTCTGGCCCTTCCCTGGAATGGACAGTGTACTTGTCTGTGATGCCAAAGCAGAAGGCAGCCAGCGCAGCTGACTCTGCCCAGGGGAGCCTGACTGGACAACTTGTCTGAGCCTTTTACCGTTTCCTCTTCCCTCCCTTCCTATTTCCTGAGTTTCAGCAAGGTTTCAGACATTGCCAGGAGCGAGGAGTAACACATGGACCATGCATGGTCTCTGCCAGTGAGGAGCTTAATGAATAGGGGAGTCTGGTGAGTAAGGAGCCAATAGGTGTACTGTGCTGAGTCCTCCACAAATACCTCACCTGCCCATCAAACCAGACGTCACCCTTTCATGCTCCCTGGTCTTTACAAGGGTCTGTTTTCCTCCCTCAAATTATCTTCCAGGATTTTCTGGACACCTCCAGTTCATTCTTGGAATGTCTGCTTAGTTACCAACTTTGGCTAAGTCTTAAGCATAGTTTTGACCACATTATGATCTCCAGCCCCTCCATGCAAATGTCCTCTTTGCAAGTTTATCTAGTCCTCATCCCCACCCAGCATGACCCCTTTGGCTGGCCACTTAAAAGGCCCTCCATCAAAGCTCCTTGTCCTTGTAATGAATCCGTTTGACTCCATTACAAACATGAATATATGTGATTGTCCTTTTCATCTGCACGGGTCCTGGCTGCACGCTGCTGCGGAGGGACCTCACTGTGCCCGCTGGAACTACTCACTCTCAGTTTCAGCCTTGCTGGGCCCACTCTCCTGCCCAGCAGTGGCCATGCTCTGGGCACCATGCTGTCCTATCACTAATCTGAGCTCCCACCAGGGGAAGACAGCACGTCTCTTCATCTGAGTCCCCAGCACTGAGCTCCTGGTGCTCAAACTGTGTAGCAAATGTCAGCGCTATTCTCCAGGACAACAGAGATTTGGGGAAGACTGACAGACATGCAGGTAGCAGCATCCTGTGAAAGTTAGACTCAGTGGTGATGGCTGCATTATGACTCCTGAGCCCTAAGCACTGTTGTTAGGTGGGCCTTTATTTTTCCATAAAAATATTAAAAAATCATATTTTATGACCATATTGGTATAAAGGCAAATATAATCCAGGCTAAATTAAACTAGTTTCTTCTACCCTAAAAGTTCATTTTTTGTTCTAATTTTAAAAGAAAGAAAAACATTTTCATGGGGCCCTACAGGCAGTGCAGGCCCTCAGCCCGGTGCCCACTGTGGGGGGTACGTGGAGCCGGACCAGGGCACTCTGCAGTGACACTGAGAAAAGGGAAGTTGGACGTGCTCTGGAGAAACAGGCAAAACTTTCCTACCAAACCAAGAAGCCTGGGGGCAGCCATGGTTAATAACATCGCTGAAGATCAGGGTAACCTCCAGTTCACTTCCCCTTTGAGCTACGGTGCTTGGTTTTTCTACTTTGCTTTTACAAACCCACTCTTCATGCCAATAAAACAACAAGAAAAGAGCCAGCGATGGACCCTGGAAAGAAAGGAGGGTAAAGGAATGAAGAAGAAAGAGTGGAAAGGTGAGCGACAGAGGTGGTGGGGCCCAGGGGACCAAACCATGATTGGATGCCCAATCTTCCTCTTAGAGAGCTTCCTTAGATGTGGTGAAGGACAGGCCTTTTAGGCTAACAATGTGAGACTGATATAATTTAATTCACCAAGTTTTCATCATAAAGTTCTCAATTTTAAAATAAAAGTAAAGATATTCCCTACTTTGTTAATGAAAAATTATAAAGCTATACCTGTAATAGTAGCAATTTTAAATATTGACATTATTGGTCTTCCTTACTTGGGAAGCACACCTATACCTATTTTACTTGATTTTTTGTAAGGTGACGCATAAGAGGTAACAGATCAAGTGAAAACCACGTGATAAAATGACTTGTCTGAAGGCCTTCACTGAGCTGTTTTCCAATTCCCCACCCGTGCCAGTTCTCAGCATGGAAATGTATGTGAATCTGAGACAAAGCAAAGAACCCTTCTTTATATCTACATAGAACACATAATTCATGAAACTCTTTATCCCAAAGTAAACTACAATTAAAATATATAAAAAGCTCCAAAAATTGTTCAGAAAAATTTGGGAACAATAGTTCATAAATTTTAGTAACAGAACATCCACGTATGAAAACATCCCTAATCTTTGAGGCAATCACCCATGAATGCTGTAGACACCCCAGGCTATATTCACGGATCCAATGTTAGAAACAGGATGATGGCCTTGGTGCAGTGTGCAAAGCTCAGGTAGCAGAGACTGGATTGGGACTCTGGTTTTCCAAAAAAGGAAGGATCATAATTTTTGGATGTGGTTAATATTGAGGATGCCTTTGAGGAATCGCTACTATTTCTATGCAAATCTCTATCTTTTTTACCCTCCAATTCTGTTTCCCAGTCCAGTCCCCACGTGGCTCAGCAGAGCACTCACCCACAATGTCTTCACCTCCACAGCGACTCAGCACGGTGGTCAGGGCGAGGGCCCCCCAAATCAGGGCTCTGTTTAGGGTCATCCTCTTCTCAAGTTGGTCTCAGCAGTTGCTTCTCTGAGTTGTAGAGCAATGGGAGGACCAAGCTGAGAAAGAAATCTAAAAACACCCAAACCAAACTCTGCAGTTCAGGTTCTGGCCAATCAGACACCCACCCTGTGATGACACCTCTGTTGCTGGCTGAAGAGTGTGTACTAGGAGGTCTGGCAGGAACTGGGAAATCCCCGGGTTCTGAGGTTCTGATGCAGCCTCCGCTCCAACTGGACCTGAGGGAATTTTCCATGAAAGGAGGGAGGGTATGAAATCAGAATCTCCTCTTCTGCCCTAACTGGTGTTGCTCAGTGGATAGAGCATCAGCCTGCGGACTCAAGGGTCCCAGGTTCGATTCCGGTTAAGGCAGGGGTGGGCAAACTTTTTGACTCGAGGGCCACAATGGGTTCTTAAACTGGACCGGAGGACCGGAACAAAAGCATGGATGGAGTGTTTGTGTGAACTAATATAAATTCAAAGTAAACATCATTACATAAAAGGGTACGGTCTTTTTTTTTTTT
>NW_005359986.1:138541-141371 GCF_000412655.1 Myotis brandtii
AGAGAGAGAGAGACAGAGAGAGAGAGAGAGAGAGAGAGAATAAGAGAAACATTGATTGATTGTTCCATGTATTTATGCTTTCATTGGTTGCTTCTTGTATGTGACAAGAGATTGAACCTGCAACCTTGGCATCTTTGGATGATGCTACCCAGCCAGAGCCGACTGCTACGCCTCTCCCAATTAGAGCTCTAGCTTCAGTATTGCCTTCCTTCCTTCCAGGTAAAATGTATTACTATACCCAATTATAGAACTACCTAACCCAGCACCCACTTCCTAACAAAATCCAATTAGGAACAAAGTCTCTATTTCTCAAGTCCTTCCCAAGATCACCTACAAGCCCAAACCCTAAGGCTGATGACCAGTTTTATGTGTCAGCTAGGTTATAGTCCTAGTTTATCAATCAAACATCGATATGTTGATATCTTGTAGATGTGACTAAAGCCCACAACCCGTTGACTGAGTGATAGAGGTCATGCTGGATAATGTGACTGAGCCGGATCCATCCCCTAAAGAGTCCCAGGTGCAGAGTGAGGCTTCCCTGAGGGAGTGGATTCCTCTCCGGGCTACAGCTAGGGCTGTGCAGAGAGTTCCAGCTGCCCCTACCTGACAGAGGTCTGCCCTGTGGATCTTGGACTTGCCCAGTTCCCCACAACTGTGTAAACTAGTCCTGCAATAATTCTCTGAATAGACGTCTCCTCTTGATTTTGCTTCTTTGGTTCTAACACCTTTCTATTGAGATGCCTCACAATTCCCCAAAGTGAGTGTCTCCCTCACTGTGGTGACATAACATCAGCTTGTTCACCCACAGGTGTGCTCCCCATGGCCTTGGCTGGGGGCATTGACAGCACCCCATTAGGTTGTTGTGAGGATATACACATACTGCACTTGGAATGAATTCCTAGGACTCCTTAAATATACCTGTCATGCTCTAATACCAGTCCTATTTTATCCGGAGGACCTTGAAGCAGAGAGGTGAGGTGCCCAGGCTCACACAGCTGGTAAGTGGCAGAGATAAAATGTCATAAGGCAAGCCATGAGGCCTTGTTGGGGAGGGGTTTCCTTCTGTGTGGATTCAGAATCCAGTGCCCTGAAATAATTAGGATAGATATTTGAACCTATAGATGGCCTTATCATTTTTTGGGGTGTCTGCTGTTGTGAATCAAGAGCTTGTACTTGAGCCTGGCTGGCATGGCTCAGGTGTTGAACGGAGACCTATGAACCAGGAGGGCACAGTTCGATTCCCAGTCAGGACACACGCCCAGGTTGTGGGGCAAGCAGGAGGCAGCCAATCAATGATTCCCTCTCATCATTGATATTTTTATCTCTCCCTTTCCCTTCCTCTCTGAAATAAAAAAATATATATATTAACAAAGAAAGAAAGTGCTTCCACTTGAGAGGTGCTCCATTTACCGGGTAGTACCTCCTTTCTCGCAGTAAATCACATGTTTCCATGCTTTTTCCCAGATCCAGACTTACCTGCCCTGTACCTTGCAGAAACTGCTCAAGATCTTGGCAAATGAATGAAACCTTTCTTCATGCTGCTCAAAAAGTTCACCTATTAATATAACAGGTTTCTAAAAAATTCAACTTAAATTAAGAAGTTAGGGTGTTAAACATGCAGGATCAAAATTGTATCTTGAATGAGGAGTTGAAGGTCCAGCCTCACATATCACAACCTGTGGATCGAGTGAAACTCCAAGAATATACTGTCAGTAACTAAGAGATGGCGAAAGAGTTCTGTCCCCAACCCAACTCTGTGTCTCTTCTGTTTCTTCAGGTATCACACAAGAAACTGTTCCGGTTGCTTCTGTTTTCAGATCATAGTTTTAACATAAAGTAAAATTATTAGTGAACTAGAGGTCCGGAGTACAAAATTTGTGCATGGGGTAGGGGTGTGTGTCTCTCAGCCCAGCCTGCATCCTCTCCATACTGGGACCCCTTGGGGGATGTCTGACTGCTGGTTTAGGTCCAGTCCTGAGGATCAGGCCTAAACCGGCAGTCGGACATCCCTCTCACAATCCGGGACCACTGGCTCCTAACTGTTCACCTGCCTGCCTGCCTGATCGCCCCTAACTGCTCCCCCTGCTGGCCTGGTCACCCCCAACTGTCCCCGAAGCCCGCCTAGTTGCCCCCAACTGCTCCCTCCCTGCCAGCCTGGTTGCCCCTTACTGCCCCCCCTGCTGGCCTGGTTGCCCCCAACTGCCCCCCCCTTGCCGGCATGGTTGCCCCTAACTGCCCCCCCACCGGCCTGGTCGCCCCACGCAGCCTGCTGCTCGGTCATCGGGTCGCCCCTCACTAACCCCCCTGCCAGCCTGGTTGCCCCACACAGCCTGCTGCTTGGTCGTCGTGTCGCCCCTCATTAACCCCCCTGCCGGCCTGGTCGCCCCACGCAGCCTGTTTGGTTGTCCATTCGGTTGCGATGGTTGCTTAGGCTTTTATAGAGAGAGAGATTAGAGGCCCTGTGCACGAAATTTGTGCATGGGTAGGGTCCCTAGCGGCCGCCAGCCGCCGGCCGGGGCCTCCCTTCCCCGGCTGCTGGCTGCCCGGGCCTTCCTTCGTTCTGCGCCGCTCCCTGGTGGTCAGCACACATCATAGCAAGCGATTGAACTCCCGGTCAAACTCCCTAGGGGACACTTTGCATATTAGCCTTTTATATATATAGATAAGGAAGACCCTTACATGCTCAGCCCCTCCCTGTGCAGTCAAGAATACAGACCTTTGGCGCTTCCCTCCTGCTTATTTTATGCTTCCATGCAAGATCTCGGCAATGTTTACTGGGAACCTGAATCCCTAGGCCTCGCACATTTTATCTTTATCTCTACCATCTAAC
>NW_005359986.1:142225-142579 GCF_000412655.1 Myotis brandtii
TGATTCCAGTCAAGGGCATGTACCTTGGTTGCGGGCACATCCCCAGTAGGGGGTGTGCAGGAGGCAGCTGATCGATGTTTCTCTCTCATCGATGTTTCTATCTCTCTATCCCTCTCCTTTCCTCTGTGGAAAAAAAAAAGCAGATGGGCCTTGCAAAGACAGTGATTCAGCTTTTCATTAAATACTAGAGGCCGGTGCATGATATTTGTACACTGCCTGCACCCTCTCCAATCTGGGACCCCTCAGGGGATGTCGGACTGCTGGTTTAGGCCCGATCCCTGTGGGACAATCCGGGACTGCTCGCTCCGAACCACTCTCTTGCCTGCCTGCCTGATTGCCCTTAACTGCTTCTGC
>NW_005359987.1:0-213 GCF_000412655.1 Myotis brandtii
TGTGTGCATGTGTGTGTGCATGTGTGTGCGTGTGTGTGTGCACGTGTGTGTGCACGTGTGTGTGTGCCATGGCTGACCAGAATGTCGGGGAGCGAAGGGGGGGTTTCGTGTCTGTGTGTGCGTGTGTGTGTATGCATGTGTGTGAGCGTGTGCATGCATGTGTGTTTGTGTGTGTGAGCCATGGCCGACCAGAATGTCAGGGGGTCAAGGGGG
>NW_005359987.1:342-795 GCF_000412655.1 Myotis brandtii
TGCATGTGTGTGCATGTGTGTGTGCATATGTGTTTGTGTGTGTGAGCCGTGGCCGACCAGAATGTCGGGGGGCAAAGGGAGGGGGTTCCGTGTCTGTGTTTGCATGTGTGTGCATGTGTGTGTGCATATGTGTTTGTGTGTGTGAGCCGTGGCCGACCAGAATGTCGGGGGGCAAAGGGAGGGGGTTCCGTGTCTGTGTTTGCATGTGTGTGCATGTGTGTGTGCATATGTGTTTGTGTGTGTGAGCCGTGGCCAACCAGAATGTCAGGGAGCGAAAGGGGGGTTCCGTGTCTGTGTGTGTGCATGTGTGTGTGTGTGTGTGTGAGAGAGAGAGAGAGAGAGAGAGCCATGGCCGACCAGAATGTCGGGGGGCCAAGGAAGGGGGTTTTGTGTCTGTGTGTGCATGTCTGTGTGCATGTGTGTGTGCGTGTGTGTGTGCATGTGTGTGTGTGA
>NW_005359988.1:0-222 GCF_000412655.1 Myotis brandtii
CCTAAGAACAGGAACAAGACAAGAATGCCCACTTTCATCACTCCTGTGCGACATAGTACTAGAAGTACTAGCCATAGCTAACAGAAAAGAAGAAATAAAAAGCATCCAAATTGGAAAAGAAGTAAAACTATCCTTATTTGCAGATGACATGATACTATACATAGAAAATCCCAAAGACTCCATCAAAAAAAACTACTAGACCTAATAAATGAATTTGGCAAT
>NW_005359988.1:554-771 GCF_000412655.1 Myotis brandtii
AAAGATCTAGAACAAACTCTCCAAAAATTCATCTGGAATAAAAAAAGACCCCGAATAGCCACAGCTGTCCTGAGAAAGAAGAATAAAGTTGGAGGGATCACAATACCAGACATCAAACTATATTACCAAGCCACTGTCCTCAACAAAACTGCCTACTGGCACAAGCACAGAAATATAGAGCAATGGAACAGAATAGAGGATCCAGAAATTGACCCAA
>NW_005359989.1:0-221 GCF_000412655.1 Myotis brandtii
TCCGCCCCTGTCCAATGAGCAGCAGCCATGAGCAGCCCACCACCATATGAAGAACAGCAGCCTCATGATCAGCCAACCCCCATCCAAGGAACAGCAGCTGTGTGAGAAGCCTCCCCCACCAGCCAGATGAGACACCACTGCTGCAAACAGCACCCACCAGAGGAGCGGCTTCCGTGACCACCCGAGGAGCAACGGCAGCCCGAGGAGCCACTGCCACCCAA
>NW_005359990.1:0-1602 GCF_000412655.1 Myotis brandtii
AGTGGATAGAGCATCGGCCTGAGCACAGAAGGGTTGCGGGTTTCATTCCCGGTCAAGGGCACATACCTTGGTTGCTGTTGACTCCCCACCCCCAGTAGGGGCGCATGCAGGAAGCAACCAGTTGATGTGTCTCTCTCACATGGATATTTCTGTCTCTCTCTCTCACTCCCTTCCTCCCTTCCACTCTCTCTAAAATACAATAATCCTCAGGTGAGGATTAACAACAAAAAAGTAAAAAAGAAAGTTTTGCTTGAAATATATGTGACATAACATTGTGCAAATTTAAGGTGTACAACATGTTGATTTAATACATTTGTGTATAGTAATTTGATGGCCATTGTAATGATAATGAACACCTCTATCACTTCACATAATCATCATTTCTTTTTAGTGTTTGGAATAATTTTGTTGGTTATTGGAAGTTTGATGGTTTTAATTTGTTATCTATATTTATCATGCTGTGCATTAGATCTCTAGGTCTTATTGACTATTCTTTATAAATTTATGCCCATATTCACCATCTGTCTTGTCCCTCCACTGCCATCCCCTGGTAATCACAATTTTACTCTCTTGTTTTTATGAGTGGCTTTTTTAAAGCCCACATGTAAGTGATATCACATACTAGTATTTGTCTTGCTCTGTCTGTCTTTTATATCACTTAGCATAATGCCCTATGGTTCATCCATGTTGTCACAAATGGCAGGTTGTCCTTTTTTTCTAAAAAGCTGAATAATATTCTATTGTGTTTATATACACCACATCTTTATTCATTATCTATTGACAAGCACTTGGATTGTTTGGCTATTATGAATAATCCTGTAGTGAAAATAGAATCACAGATAACTCTTCAATATTCTGTTTTCCTTTGGATATATACTCAGAAGTAGGAAGGCTAGAACATATGGAAGTTCTATGTAAAAATCTTGAGGGACCTCCATTTTGTTTTCATAGTGGATGTATCGATTTACATTCCCCCCAGCAGTGTAAAAGTGTTCCCTTTTCTGTAACTCCTAGCTGACACTTCTCTCTTGTCTTCTTGGTGTTAGCTAGATGTTAGCTGTGGTTTGTGGTTTTGATTTGCATTTCCTGGTGACTAGTGATGTTGAGCACCTTTTCATGTACCTGTTGGCCATTTGTACATCTTCTTTGAAAAAATGTGTATTTAGTTCCTCTGCCCATTTTTTAAATCAGATTGTTTTGTCATTGAGTGGTATAAGTTTTTTTATATATTTTGAATGTTAATCCCTTATCTAATACATGGTTTGCAAATATTTTGTCCCATTCTGTAGTTGCCTGTTTCACTTTGTTGACTGTTTTGGTGTGCAGAAGTTTTTAACTTGTAAATTTTTGTTTCTGTTGCCTGTGCTTTTGGGGTCATATACCAAAAAAATCACTGCTGATATCAAAGTCAGAGAGCTTCACCCCCTATGTTTTCTCTTAGGATTTTTACAGTATTGGCTATGTCTAATTTTTAAATCCATTTTGAGATATTTTTGGTCTTATAAAGGACATTGGAGAAGGTAGACTTTCCAAATGGAAAGATTTTAGAGCATCTTATTTTCCCTTGTTCATGGAATTGGTATGGTGGATGCAAGGAGTCAA
>NW_005359991.1:0-518 GCF_000412655.1 Myotis brandtii
TCAGCCGGCTCGCCAGGCCACACCTGAGAAGAAATCAGGCCTATAGGTACCGTGCGGGGAGATGTCACACGGGCCACGCACTGTGCTACATGCTGGACGAGTGTTGGTGTCCTACTGAGCTAGTCATGGATGTTCTTTCTCTTTCTTCTGTTTTGTTTTTTTAAAATATATTTTTAATGATTTCAGAGAAGAAAGGAGAGGGAGAGAGAGATAGGAAACATCAATGATGAGAGAGAATCATTGATCAGCTGCCTCCTGCACGTCCCACACTGAGGATCGAGCCCACACACGTGCCCTGGCTGGAATCGAACCTAGGGCCCTTCAGTCCGCAGGCCGACGCTCTATCCATTGAGCCAAACCAGCTAGGGCTTTCTTCTGGGTCTAGGCTGAATCTGCCTTCCTCTCTCTCTTTGGTAGCAGCCTTGACCATGAAACTTTCTCTGGCCAATAAAAAGAAGTCAAAGGATGTATCACTTCTGGGTGGACACAGTGGGAGGCAGTGCATGACTCACCGGCCT
>NW_005359992.1:0-818 GCF_000412655.1 Myotis brandtii
TCTGTAGGAAAATCTGCAATGTTTCCTGGCAATTTTATTTAAATGTAACTTTATTTTTACTTTGTGTTTAATTCAAACTCTACTCAATCCTATATAATAAAAGCTTAATATGATAAGTGTCTGGTCCTCTGTTCAACCAATCAAAGCGTAATATGCTAATGATATGCTAAGGCCACTCAACAGCTCACTATGAGGTGCACTGACCACCAGAGAGTTGACTGGTTGACCAGTTGCTATGATGTGCACTGACCACCAGGGGGCAGACAATTGACAGGTCAACTGGTAGGTTAGCTTGCTGCTGGGGTCTGCCCAATGGGGACTGAGTGAGATGGGCCGGACATGCCCTGAAGCCCTCCTGCGGTCCCTCCTTGGCCCTAATCCTGCACCGATGGGATCCCTTGGCCTGGCCTACACCCTCTTGCAATCCAGGCTAAGGGACCAACCCCCTCCCTCCCCCGGAGTGTACGAATTTTGTGCACTGGTTTATATTAGTTTAATATAAACATATTGAGCTCCTGCTACAAAACCAGGTCTGTGCTGGATAGATAATGAGATAAATACACAGTGTCGATTCTTAAGAAAAGATTTGGGAATTATACTACCCCCTCTCTCCACCCCCACCTAACAGCAACCTCTCCTCAGTCCTTAGCCTAATTTATAGAGCCTCTGACATATCCTTTTCTTTACCTGTGTGTACATGTGTACACATGTTTGGATGTGTAAATACACTGAGAAACAGAAAGTGAAACATTGAGTTTTCTAAATAAAATACTTGGTGTTAAGTACTTTGCATGCATTATTTCATTTGAATGATCTCA
>NW_005359993.1:0-793 GCF_000412655.1 Myotis brandtii
GGATAAAAACTGCTTTTGTCTAAGAATAAGGACAGCCAAATATGTTCTTTCCATTGACACTAAGTTAGGTACACTTTCTTATTTTTAATATGTTTTTATTGATTTTTAGAGAGAAAAGAAGGGAGAGGGTAGATAAACAGAAAAATCAATGAGAGAGACACATCATCGATCGGCTGCCTCCTACAACCCCCTACAGAGGATCAAGCCTGCAACCCAGGCATGTGGCCTGACTGGGAATCAAACCACGACCTCTTATTTCCTGGGTCGATGCTCAACCACCGACCCACACAGGCAGGGTCTAGGTGCACTTTCTTCAATTCTTCCATCCTGCTTCCTATTGCCTTCTGGTAGCATGATTTGATCCCATGTCATTCTCCTCCACTAGGTCAAGTGCTCCCTTAAGGATAAAGGCTTCTCTCCATCTCTCTCCATCCCCAGAGCACAACACAATGCCTGCAGGGGACACAGTGGAGTTCAATGAGCTCCATGAACATCAGCAAACACTGCTCTAGTACTCTCTTGGTGCTCAGCACCCTGCTGGATGCTTCACACACATTAACTCATTTAATCCTCACAACATCCCATTCACAAATGGAGAAAATAGAGCTCGGAGAGGGTAAGTGCCTTGCTCAAGGTCACACGGCTAGTACAGGGTCCACCACCCTCCCACTGTTCACCACTGTGCTTTCTCCCACAGCCCTTAGCTTCTCTGAAAGGATGGTGTTTCAACAATTTTATCATTGCTTCTAGAATTACAAACCACATCTCAGAACATTTCTGGAAAGAGGCAAGG
>NW_005359994.1:0-324 GCF_000412655.1 Myotis brandtii
TGCAAAATTATGACTTTCTAATTCCATCATTTCTTCTACATTTATGAATTAACTAGAGGCCTGGTGCACAAAATTCATGCATGGGTAGGGTCCCTAGGCCTGGCCAGCGATCAGGGATGATCGGGGCCTTACTTCCCCAGCTGCTGGCCAGGACCTTCCTTCTTTCCACGCTGCCCCAGGGTGGTCAGCATACATCATAGCAAGAGGGCGAACACCTGGTCAGTCGAATTCCCGAGGGGACAATTTGCATTTTAGCCTTTTATTATTATTATTATTTTAAATTAAATCTTTATTGTTCAGATTATTACAGTTGTTCCTCTCCAC
>NW_005359994.1:3594-5667 GCF_000412655.1 Myotis brandtii
AAACCTAATAATATCAAATATATTTATACAGATCTGATAAATATAAATATTTCTATATATACTCGTAACTAGACCAAGGATTCCCCCATCTCTCTCTCTCAAAAATGTGATTAATAACTTATTTCCATAATATAAATAACCCCATTATGGTTAATTTTAAGCTACCAATAGTCTGACAACCATCTTACAAAATGTCTGAATATTTAACGTTTGGTTCTAGAGAGCAGGGATGAGATGACTCTAATACACCATTATAAATACTCTAGAGGTCCGGTGCATGAAATTCTTGCACAGGGGCAGGGGGTCCCTCAGCCCGGCCTGCACCCTTTCCAATCCGGGACCCCTTGGGGGATATCCTAAGCTGGCAGTCAGACATCCCTCTGGCAATCTGGGACCTCTGGCTCCTTACCGTTCGCCTGCTTGATTGCCCCTAACCACCTCTGACTGCTGGCCTGATGCCCCTAACTGCTCCCCTGCCTGCCTGATCACCCCTAACAGCCTCTACCTGCTGGCCTGATTGCCCCTAACCACCTCTGCCTGCCTGCCTTATCGCCCCTAAACACCTCTGCCTGCCAACCTGATCACCCCTAACTGCTCCCCTGCCTGCTGGCCTGATCGCCGCCTAACCACTCCCCTGCTGGCCTGATCACCCCCAACTGCCCTCCCCTGCCAACCTGATGGCCCCTAAACTGCTTGCTCCCCTGCTGGCCTGATCGCCCCTAATCACCTCTGCCTCAGCCCCCGCCACCGTGGCTTTGTCCAGAAGGAAGTCAGACATCTGGAAGATGTCCAGTCCACCCGGTCTAATTAGCATATTACCCTATTATTACTATAGATATTCATTACTCAATACAGTAATTACTAGACACATGTGACTATTGAACATTTGTGTTGTGGCCAGTGCAACTGAAAACAATCTTAAATTGTATTTAATTTTAATTAATTAAGATCTAAAGTTAAATTATCACTTGTGGCTTGTGACTACCATATTGGACAGCACAACTCTAAACTTTGAATATTATGTGGTATATGCTAACTGGGGGAAAGAATTTGATAGCTGAATTTATCCTCCAAAAGCATCACAAAAATCCTCATTGAAAAGTCATTTTCAAATCCTCATTGAAAAGTCAGAACTCTGTAGAGTTTTTGTACACTTTTTTGTATTGTTTTTGGGGGTCAATTACATGGTTGGGGTAAGCACATGTTTATTTCATGCTCTAAGTATCTAAAAGTTATAGTATACTTCAAACAAATAGATTAGAGCCTGACCATGCTTAGTTTCTCTCAGGAGAAAATATAAAAAGAGACCAATTTGATCACAAGGGCTATTTGCTGAGCATAAAATAGAGCAAAGAGAGGGGGCAGGTGCTGAGAAAGATGACATTCAGGTCATGATTGAATGAACATTGTTAATTCCACTTACTGGACCCTACATTTCTGTATTTCATGATGTCCAATGCCCTTCTATTGGCACATTCTTTTTTCTGCTATTTTAATGCCATGGATTAGACTAAGATCAATCACCAATCTTCCATCTTTTTACTTAAATCTCTGCAGTTTTTGCCCATATCTCAGATCATTAATTTTGAAGACATGTGTCCCAAGTCTTTTATTATAATATCTCTTAAAGGTTTAATCCGTGCTTCCCAAGCTAGGTCGGGCACACAAATTACATCTCTCTTTTGCAATAATATGATGTAGTCTTTTCATTTTTCAAGGGCCATCTTACAAAAGAGTGCTTTCTTTATATTAGGTGACTTCCAAGGGCAGGACTAATGCAGCAATAAATGTCAGGAAGGCCTATTTGGGCCCAATATAAGGAAGATATTTAAAACTATTAACACTGCATAAAAGTGGAATGACTTCCCTGAAGAGGTAGTGAGCTTTCCATCATTGGTATTATTTTTTTAAAAAAAATCAAAACACTAGATAAAATGGATAATCCTGGAAAGGGTATTCAGGCATTGGGTTGAAATAAAGTTCATCAATGACTATGTAAACCCCCCAAAATAATAATAAAAATAAATAAATACTATTTTTAAATTAGAGTTTGCATTCAATATTATTTTGTAT
>NW_005359995.1:0-206 GCF_000412655.1 Myotis brandtii
ATATATCAGAGTGGTATTTGTGAAATATCACACATGTTCAAAGCCTACCCCAGTAATTATGTTTTACAGCTTTTAAAATGGTTCACATCTCTGAACACACACACACACACACACACACACACACACACACACACACACACACGGAGTTCTGACTTGAATATAGCACTTGCGTGGTTCCTTCTTTAGATAATTAAAACACTGAGAAT
>NW_005359996.1:0-882 GCF_000412655.1 Myotis brandtii
TACCTCCCACACACCCACCCTCCCCCGCCTTCCCTCCCAGATTCCACATTCTGTTCCATGTGTCCATGTTTCTGGATCCACTCCAGTCATCTGTTTATTTTGTTACTTAGATTCCACATATGAGCGAGATCGTGTGATACTTGTCTTTCTCTGAGTGATGTATTTCACTTAGCATGACACTCTCTAGGTCCCTCCATGCTGTCTCAAAGGGTAAGAAATCCTTCTTTTTGCTGTTGCATAGTATTCCATGGTGTAAATGTACCACAGCTTTTTTATCCACTCATCTACTGATGGGCACTTGGGCTGTTTCCAGATCTTAGCTATTGTAAATTGTGCTGCTATGAACTAGGGGTGCATATATTCTTTTGACTGATGTTTTGGTTTCTTAGGATATATTCCTAGAAGTGGGATCACTGGGTCAAATGGCAGATCTATATGTAATTTCTTGAGGAAACTCCATACTGTTTTCCATAATGGCTGCACCAGTCTGCATTCCCACCAGCAGTGTAGTAGGGTTTCCTTTTCTCCACATCCTCGCCAGCACTTGTCATTTTTTGATTTGTTGATGGTAGCCACTCTGACAGGTGTGAGGTGATACCTCATTGTGGTTTTAATTTGCATCTCTCTGATGATCAGTGACTTTGAGCATTTTTTCATATATCTCTTGGCCATTTGTATGTCTACTTTGGAAAAGTGTCTATTTAGGTCCTTTGCCCATTTTTAAATTGGATTGTTTGTCTTCCTTCTGTTAAGTTGTCTGAGTTCCTTATATAATTTGGATATTAATCCCTTTATCAGATATATCATTGCCAAATATGTTCTCCCATACAGTGGGCTCCCCTCTCGTTTTGTTGATGGTTTCTTTTGCTGATCAGAAGCTTT
>NW_005359997.1:0-523 GCF_000412655.1 Myotis brandtii
AGGCCCTCCCCCGCTGTAAGCCCTGGGAGTCCCCAGGGTGGAATGATGACAGGCAATTTCTGCATCTGGGTCTCAGAGACTTGGGGGTTTTGGTATAGGGAGTGGGACCTCAGATACACAGAGGACTGTCCCAAGTCCTGCCAGAGTCAACATTAGGATGTAGCGACCCTGGATCACATAACAGAGGGGACCCCACAGAAGCCCACCCTTGCTGTCAGTCCTGGGAATCCCCAGGGTGGGATGACCACATGCAGTGTTTCCTGACATCCACAAATGGGTCTGAGAGATCCTGGGAACATGCTATCAGGAAAAGGGCCTCTGGTCCATAGAGGGGAGGGCCCAGGTCCTGCTGGAGTCAACCGTGGAGGCAGTGGCAAGGTTCTTAGGTCTCTGCCATGCCCCAGCCGGAGGCTAACAACTTCACCGCCCACCTCCTTGGTGTTTGGTGGTCCCTCCGGTCGTTTTGGCCATGACAGACCCTGGCTCTTTACATATATCTACACTAATAAAAGAGAAACATGGT
>NW_005359998.1:0-461 GCF_000412655.1 Myotis brandtii
TCCCGAGGTGCCACTTTGCCTGTGGTCCAACTTTCCAGTCTCAATCACCGGACGAAGGCAAGGCGGCTCCTGGGACCCAGGGTGTTGCCTTGCCTGCAGCCTGGCTTCCAGATCATGATCATGATCACAAGACACAGGCAAGGCGGCTCGTGGGTCCCGGGGTGCCACCGTGCCTATGGTCTGGCTTTCCAATCTCAATAACGGGACTCAGTCAAGGCGGTTCCTGGGTGCCCAGGGGACCCCTTGCCTGCGGTCCTCCATTCCGATCTCGATCATGATCACAAGCCCCAGGCAAGGTGGCTCCTGGGTCTCCAGGAGACACCTTGCCTGCTGCCCAGGTTTCAAACCACGATCATGGGCCATAGGCAAGGCGGCTCCTGGGACCGGGGTGTCACCCTGCAAGAAGCAGGGCTTTCCCATCAAGATCATGATCATGGTCCGCAGGCAAGGCGGCTCGTGGG
>NW_005359999.1:0-487 GCF_000412655.1 Myotis brandtii
CCAGCCTCTACACCACACATTCTGAGTAATGAGTAGGAAGTCAATGAGATGACTATGGGGGCTATGATTGTGGGAGTGCAGGTGGCAGAGGTGTGGGAGAAGGAGTGATGTGCCCTTGGAGAGGGGGTGTGAATTCATGGCCACAGGACACTGGATGTTGCAATAAGGGTGAATAAGGAGTGAGTCAATCTTTGGTGATTACTGGCTGATATGATATATGATATGATATGATATGATATGAGGAATTTTAGTGTAATTGTTTGAAAATAGGAGTGCTGGGGTGAGACCTGCCAGGTGCAGAGCTGAGGTGTCACATAGTTGCACACCTTCCTATGGTTGTCGAGGGCTGACACATTGATCAATAGGAAGGAGATAGCATATATTGGTGTCACCTGGGCTTGCATGTTTGCAGTGGAATGGGGAAGGGAGACAGAAATAGCAACACATTAAAGAGGCTGTGAATTAGACATTTGGAAGAGAAGGTAAG
>NW_005360000.1:0-817 GCF_000412655.1 Myotis brandtii
ATGTAATCTGAACAATAAAGATTTCATTTTAAAAAAAGATAGTAAGGCTCTATTTACTTGTATTTCAAGTGTTTCTTACAAGTTCATAATCATTTCAATGTACTATCATTGTGTACTTTAAGAGTTTTACAAAAATGAGACAGTTTTCTTAGAAGAATATACATGAATCTTCAGGACTTAAACTGTATCATTCAAAAAACGCCAGCCAATTCAGCCTCACTTGTAAATATAAAGCATATTCTCTTCATTTACTGGCTTTGTACAAAAATTCTGACCTCTATGAATGGCAAGTCTTTATGTTGGAAAGAGCTTTCTTCGGAAAAATGCCACGTAAATTAGACGGAATTGTAAACATTATCAGTATTCTCATCATTTCACAGCTTTCTACCTCTAATCTCAATGTTTGAACACGGCCATTAAGATAGTATGGCTCTATTTACTTGTATTTCAAGTGTTTCGTACAGGTTACTAGTAATTTACATGTACTATCATTGCGTATTTTAAAAGTATTACCAAAATGAGACAATTTTGGTAAAGGAATATACATAAATCTTCAGGATTAAAACTATTTTATTCAAAAAACGCAAGCCAATTCAGCCTCACTTGTAAATATAAAGAGTATTCTCTTCATTTAAAGGCTTTATACACAAATTATGAGCTCTATGAATAGCAATTCTTAAGGTTTGAAAGCACTATCTTCGGAAAAACTCCAAGTAAATTAGACAGAATTGTAAACATTATGAGTATTCTCATCATTTCACAGTTTTCGTCATTTCAACACTTTCTACCTCTAATCTCGGTGATTGAAAACGGCCAT
>NW_005360001.1:0-241 GCF_000412655.1 Myotis brandtii
GCCACCCACCCCCAGTTCCCTGTTCGCCATCGGGTGAATCAGAGCCTGCTGGCCAGGGGTAGGAACCAAGAGGGCAGCTATTCCCACCTGTCAGGGCCAGCCTGACAGGTTGAGCCGGGCTGAGGTAGGGAGGTGGGAATTGAGAAAAAGAAAGACAGGAAAGCGGGATCAGAAGGACTCCAGCTCTCGAGGAACTGAAGTAAATTTATTAGTCACACAATCCTATTTATACACAACACAC
>NW_005360002.1:0-488 GCF_000412655.1 Myotis brandtii
CCGGCAGGGTCACAGATCCAGGTCACGGGACAGCGGAAAGCCTCCCTTGTTGCCCCGCCCCCCCCTCCCGGCAGGGTCACAGGTCAGGGTCCCGGGACAGCAGACAGCCTCAAGCACTGCCGCCCTGCCCACCAGGTCACGGATCCCTGTCCCAGACCACGGACAGCCTCAAGCGCTGCCCCCCGCCTGGCAGGGTCACAGATCCAGGTCACGGGACAGTGGAAAGCCTCCCTTGTTGCCCCCCCTCCCGGCAGGGTCACAGATCAGGGTCCCGGGACAGCGGACAGCCTCAAGCACTGCCCCCTGCCCGGCAGGGTCACGGATCTGGGTCCCGGGACCGTGGACAGCCTCCTACGGTGCCCCTGCCTGCCAGGTCACGGATCCGTGTCTTGGTCCCGTGGACAGCCCCAAGCCCCCACCCGCCAGGTGGTCACAGATAGTCCCAGACCGGGGACAGCCTTGCCCACTGCTGCCCGCCTTCAGTATGC
>NW_005360003.1:0-633 GCF_000412655.1 Myotis brandtii
TCTGTTAACTGTGATGGTTCTGTTCTGATTAGAGAAAACACATTCTAACTTGGCTGGGAGTTGTATGCCCTGGGACATGGGAGCTCACATTGGAATGCAGTCATCCTCCTGTCCCAAGAACTGCCTATCATTATGGAAAGATTTACAACCTCATGGCTGAAACAATTTAGTCCCAAAGGCATCCATCCTTTGTAACCCCCAGCCCCTATTGCCTGTAATCTGGTCCTGGGGCACCTGAAACCCACCCCCTCCACCTCCACATCCTACCTAATAATAGACAAACATGGTAATTAACCATACCTTCGCTACCATCACCATTGGCTGATCAGCGTGATATGCAAATTAACCGCCAACAAAGATGGAGGCTAATTTGCATACTGCAGGCAAGGCGGGACACCGGGAGCGGCCATCCAGGCCCCCATGTGCGACCCCAGGAGCCACTGGAAAGCCAGGCCGAAGGCAAGGCAGCCCCCTGGGATCCAGGAGCCCATCAGCGAGGTCTGCAGGCGAAGCAGCGATCAAGCTATGAGGGGGAGGGTAGGGGGTGGTAGGAGCTAAAGGAGCAGCTCTGGCCTGAGACTGAAGACTCGGGCCGCAGCAAGGAGCAAAGACTGAAGGCTCCAGCCACAGCGA
>NW_005360004.1:0-527 GCF_000412655.1 Myotis brandtii
ACAGAGTAAGGTTTAATAGCAGGAGTGAAGAGGCAGGAAGGGCAGGAGCAAGCCTGAAGAAGCTGTCAAGGCCATCCAAAAAACCTAGCTGCTATCTGCCAGAGCCGCCTGAGGTAGACCTCATCAGACTAGCAACAGTTGACTCCGACTAGGACAGACTGGGCTCTTTCCAACTGGGCCTCCATGAGCCCATGGTCAAAATGAAAATAGGAGGCCAGACTGTGAATTTTATGGTTGATACAGGGTCAGAGCACTCGGTAGTTACTCAGAAGGTAGCTCCCCTCTCAGGACAGGAAGTCCCATTATTGGAGCTACCAGGGACCACAGCTGCAGACCCTTCTGCCACCCCCACTGAGTCACTTAGGCGGCCACCAGGTGGTTCATGAATGTCTGTATTTGCCAGATTGCCTGGTCCCTCTAACGGGCAGAGTCCTTTTATCCAAAATGGGAGCAGAAACCAATTTTGCTCCAGATGGCTCAGCACAGCTTAGCCTAGGTGAAGAGACCTTCCCAATGATCCTGTCTTT
>NW_005360005.1:0-928 GCF_000412655.1 Myotis brandtii
AGCATGGAACAGACTGACGAATCTCAGAGGGAAGGGAAGCGGGTGGAGCGGGGGCAGGAAGAGATTAACCAAAGAACTTATATGCATATATGCATAGCCCATGGACAGAGACAATAGTGTGGTGAAAACCTGGGGGGAGTGGGCAGGAGTGGGGTGGAGGAGGAGGTCAAGGGGAAGAAGTAGGGAGACATCTGTAATACTTTCAACAATAAAGGCAAATTTTAAAAAAACGTGAATCTGAATCACAAAGCTATGTGCAAAGGTTCTGGCTTCAAGAGGAATTCATAAAGAACCTCAGATTTATGAAATATTACAGGAAGACTCAACTTCCCAGGAATTTTAGTTTTAATTTAATAATTCTATCACACAAACAAGACATCTCCTTTGTAGAAAAATTAGAAAACAAAACAAAACTCATAATCCTACCACTCAGGTATAAATACTATTAATATCTATTACTATTTTGATACATATATTCCCAAAATGCAATGTATGCTTTTTACAAAGTAGAATCACAATATACAACCCATTTGGTAATTATTTTCCTCTTAATAGATGCATCATAAAATATTTTCATAGACAATAAACATAAATACATTACTGGATACACAATAGTTTAAAAAGAAATTTCTGCCAACTGACTAGCTTTTTAGCAACTATTCAGACATATACCACCAACATGCATGATATTTTCATTTCTGGAGCTAATGGAACTTAATTCTACTTTGTGAAATAGCTGCACCATTTTGCGAGTCTGCACAATGGATATATGTGATGGAAGGAGCTGTCATTTCTTTTTCTTCTTTTTAAAAAAATCTATTTTCATTGATTTCAGAGAGGAAGGGAGAGAGAGACAGAAACATCAATGATGAGAGAGAATAATTGATTGACAGCCCTCTACTGGGGATCAAGCCTGCAACCTGGGCAT
>NW_005360006.1:0-580 GCF_000412655.1 Myotis brandtii
ATGTTACACCATTTATGAGACTGTGTTGTATTTCTTGCTTTGCTTACCTGTTTTTTAATTCATTAAAACGTGAAAGTAAGGCCTGTATTCTTTTTTCTTTCTTTCTTTCTTTCTTTCTTTCTTTCTTTCTTTCTTTCTTTCTTTCTTTCTTTCTTTCTTTCTTCCTTCCTTCCTCTTTCTTTCTTCCTTTATTTTTTTCTTCCTTCCTTCCTTCCTTCCTTCCTTCCTTCCTTCCTTCCTTCCTTCCTTTCTTTCTTTCTTTTTTTTTTTCTAATGTATTCTCGGAACTGTAACTGCATTGTAAACACTTAATAAAAACTGTTGAGGTGGAGGAATGGATGGATGAATAGCACACAAAGTACAAACTCTTCCCTCTAGCTTTGAAGTCACTGCATAAGTTATCCCATCTTAAACACCATGTCTTGTTTTCTACCTTTTCTTATCACACACAATCTCAGTTTAGTCAAGGAAACCACAATTCACTTTCTTATTAATTTACTAGAGTCCAGGTGCATGAAATTTGTGCAGGGGGGTGGGGGGCAGTCCCTCAGCCCGGCCTGCACCCTCTCACAATTTGGGA
>NW_005360007.1:0-505 GCF_000412655.1 Myotis brandtii
CACCTGTCAGAATGCTACCATCAATAAATCAACAAATAACAGAGCTGGCGAGGATGTGGAGGAAAAAGAACCCTAGTACACTGCCAGTGGGAATGCAGACACTGTGGAAAACAGTGTGGAGTTTCCTCAAAAAATTAAAAATGGAACTGCCCTTTGATCCAGTGATCCGACTTCTGGAAATTTATCCTAAGACTCCCGATATACTAATCAGAAAGAAAATACGCACCCCTATGTTTAGGGCAGCGTTATTTACAATAACTAAGATCCCAAGTGCCCATCAGTTGATGAGTTATCTACTCATCTGTGGTACATTTACACCATGGAATGTAGTTAAACCTTGCTACAAGGAACTAATTCAGGCGAGGGGGTGTCTGTTAAAGCTGAAGTCTATTATATAATAAAGTTTTCCAAATACATATGTTAAAAATTTGACAAATTAGTTTACCTGTTTTTACTTATCCTATCTAGTTAAGAGGGAATATGCTAATTGACCCTCATGCCATCG
>NW_005360008.1:0-787 GCF_000412655.1 Myotis brandtii
TTAGAGAGAGTGGGAGAGAGAGGAAGACAGAGAGAAACATCGATGTGACAGAAGCACATTGATTGGTTGCCTCCTGCAGTAGCCCCGACCAGGGCCCGGTCCATAGAGGAGCCTGCAACTGAGGTACATGCCCTTGACCAGGATTGAACCTGGGACTCTTTGGCCTGCAGGCCGACGCTCTATCCATTGAGCCACACTGACTAGGGCACACAGGCCCACTTGAAATAGGTAGTGAGAGGTGATCTCTCTCAAATTGTTTTTTATCCCAACTTCATTGTGATATGGTTTGCATGCCCTAAATGTCACTGGCTTAATGTGCACAATAGACCAGCATTTAGTATATGTGCAGAGTGCTGTAACCATCCCATAGTCTAGTTGTAGAAGTTTTCCTTAGCCCTCAGAGAGGGTCCCACACGTACTAATCATGCCCATCACACCCCTGCCAGTCCCAGGTAACTGCTGACTCACTCTCTGGATTTACCTATTTCCTATGAGGGTATTTCACATGATGGAACTGGATAATAGGTCGTCCTTTGTGGCTATTGTTTCTTTGAATTCTTAAAAAAATATCTTTTTGATTTCAGAGAAGAAGGGAGAGGGAGAGAGAGATAGAAACACCAATGATGAGAGAGAATCATTGATTGTCTGCCTCCAGCATGGTCTCCACTGGGGTTGGAGCCCGCAACCAGGGCATGTGTCCTTGAACCTGTGACCCTTCAGTCCACAGGCTATCGCTATATCCACTGAGCCAAACAGTCTGAATAATGTACTTGAGGCCCATCCATAC
>NW_005360009.1:0-2075 GCF_000412655.1 Myotis brandtii
AGTGGATCTACACAGTTCAAACCTGTGTTGTTCAAGGTTTAGCTGTATAGGGTTCAGTACTATCCATGGTTTCATGAATCCATGGTGAATGCATCCCTGGCTGTTAAGGGGGAACTAGTGTACATGGGAAAAGAAAAACAGGGCACCAAACGAGAAATCAAACGTGAGAGAAAGGGAATTCGAAGAGAGAAGAGAAATATAAAACTTCATGTGGCAGAGGCTTTCTCAGACAATCCTGTTCAACATTGTGCCCCGTCCAACACGCTCTATCCCCCTTTCTGCATGGATTTAAATTATTTCATTTATTCTCTGCCTCCCTCCAATGAAATATAAGCTCCAAGTGTACAACTCATGTGGCAGAGGGGGAAAGAAAGAGGTCCCATCGTTTTTGAAAAGAATAACTATTCTAATAAAAATAAGCAGTGTGATAGACAGAAAGAAACCTCATAGATGTCAGTTGAAGTCGTCTTTGAGCTGTTGTCTCAGTGGCAGCCCAGGATTTTTGTTGAATATGTAATTACACACTGATTGAAGAACCTAACAAGTTGTATTAGCCAATTTCTTCTAACAATTTGCTTCGGGCCATCCTTAGCTTCTATTAAGGCTGATAGTTTGCTTAATGAATCACAATGGTGACATCTCATAATATTCTCATATACAAATTCCCTAAATTTAATAGAAGCAAAGGCAAATCCACTGTCAGAGGCTCTAGAATCTAGCAAGACATGACATGAATAATCAGCATGGGGCTGTCATCGTTAGAGCAAGCATTTAAATGGAACTCATTGCACCAAGGTCCGCATGATTAGTTTTAACACTCGGAATAATCAGGTCACATCAATATGCAATTTTGATCAAAAGTTTCTTGAGTCACTTTCTGTGAAAATACTGGTGATTTTGGAGAGTTATTTTTGGAAATTTCTATGAGGCCTTTTGTTTTCTGATTTTTTCTCTGAAACACAAACAAACCCGTTTAAAATGTTAAAAGCCATACCCACCTAATTCAAACAATACATCAGTGCATGAAATTAAAACTGACTGTCTCTTCAAAAAGAAGGACTGTTTCCCATTTCTCACGAGCATCACTGTTAGGAGTGTGATGGGTATTTTTCTAGACTATTTAAAATCCACATACAAGCATGTGTAGTTAAATAACTCTACAAGCTCTTGTCCTAGGACTCTCCTCCTCACTCACTATATAGGTTCCTGCCCCTCTGCTCTTTCCCTGTTCTTCCACACATCAGGCACATTTCAGCCTCAGGGCCTTTGCACATCCTACTGTCTCTGCCTAAAATTTTATTTTCCTAGTTATACTCATAGCTTGCCCCCTCACCTCCTTCAGGACTTTACTAAAATATCACTTTCTCGGTGAGGCTTTCTCTGTATCCAACACTGTGCCTCATGTCCAACATCTTCTACCCTTCTTTCTGCATATTTCACCTATTAACATACTATAGATTTGAGTAATTTTATTTATTTCCTGCCTCCCTCCAGTGAAATGCAAGCTCCATGGGGGCAGGCATTTTTATTCCTGCTGAATCCCTAGAGCCTAGAACAATGCCTGACACATAGTAGGTACTCAATATATATTGTTGAATAAATGAATTCACATTTATTTTTAGAAATATTATAATCTATTATATGTACAGTTTTATAACCTTTTACCCACTAAAACATGTCACAGATATCTTTCTATTTTGATATTTAGAGATATTCCTCATCCTTTTTAATGACTACATAGTTTTTATTATGGAACAAACATTAAAATATAATCATTCCTCTCTTTATGGATATGTGATTTTGTTCTTTTTAATAAAGAAAAAATAGTGCAATGATTGTTCTTGTTCATATATATATTTGGATCCTTTTGGTATCAAAATAAAATTCAAGCCATCAGACATTGCTTTTCTGGTAAAGCTGTATTTTTGTGAATAAGAACATGTGATAACCACTTTCTGAAATAATATTTATTATTCATAAGTAAGATAATACTTATTCTTTCCTTCATGAAATAGTGCTTCCATCAGAGTCTCCAGAAAGAAACAAATGAGACATTCAAAATGGATGGCAGAAGG
>NW_005360010.1:0-572 GCF_000412655.1 Myotis brandtii
CAAGGCCATGTTTTTTCATGTCTCTGAGGGAGATTACTGGAGATGACAATAATATTGCCTGACAAAAGAAGTGATGAATCATTCATATTTTCTTTATAGCCAACATCTCTCTCTTCCCTATGTGGGTGACACCCACTGTATCGACAAGAGGCAGTGTGGCCTACATGTGAGGCCCAGAGCTCACATATCTTCTCTCTGCTCAACTGCCTTTATTGTTGTGGGAAGACACAGTATCGGTAGGAATATAAGGAGAGAGTGACTCTGATTGGCCCAAGGCCTGGTGTCTTGTCTGATGCAGTGTAGAGGGAGCAAATTGATATGGAGAGTGGGAAGTATGAGGAACTTGAAATCCTAAGAGAGAAGCCAATCAAGGATTGAACTGTCCCCATTTTGACAGAATATGAACTTTGAGGACGTGGCCATTGTCTTCTCTGAGGAGGAGTGGGGGCTCCTTGATGAGGCTCAGAGACTTCTGTAATATGATGTGATGCTGGAAGTGTTTGCACTGGTCTCATCTGCAGGTGAGACTTTCACATTTGTCCCAGTGTCCTGAGGTGATGTCTACTCTTCCT
>NW_005360011.1:0-7203 GCF_000412655.1 Myotis brandtii
AATTAGAAAACTGCAATTTGGTTTCAACACATCTGACGACTACAGTATAGTTTTCTCTATTCTTTCACTTTCCTCTTCCTCATTCCTTTATTGTACATAAAATAACTGATGTATGTGCACAAGCATTTGCATGTTTTAAAACTAAATGGCCAATGGTATGTTTTGATCTACATCAAATGGAGATGAGATGGGGGAAAAAATACTGGTTCTGTGAAAACACCCCCTTTCTCCATTAGTGGCATGCTCATCCAGCTCCGATATTTATATTCCAGTAAGTTATTTTGCTCTCACTGTTTAACAAAAAAAGAACAATATAAAAATTCTTGCATACCTTGTTTGATTGGAGAATTTTAATGTTTTTCATTTATCATTGAAAAACTAAAGACAATTTTATAACTTTTTTGTACATAGCTGTTACATGTAGGGCAATCTGTCTTAAAGTAGGGATAAATTACTCTAAAAATATGAATCCTAGATAGTTTTCCCTTCAAGTCAAGTGTCTTGTTTTTTAAATAAACTTCTTATTAAAAAAAAAAAGATTTCTTGGCTCCGTGGTCCAGGAAGGAGAGCAGGCTCATCAGTGATTGGCAAAACTGGAACTAGCTTCATCAGGAATCAGGAAGTATGGCAGTGAAACATTTGTTTACTTGTAGAAAATGTAACAGTTTCAAGAGATTCTGTTCTGTTCTTGGCTTCCCTCAAAGTCCAGCGAAGGAAATTTTACATCTATCATGCTTGCCTTTAAGTTAATTTTGGAGACCCTCTAAGCAAAGCTCCCCTGCCTTTCATCAGATCTACCTGTCGTATCTAATATGGACAGTTCATACTTTGGGATGTAGGTACTTTCTCTATAAGGCAAGCATGTCAAACTCGCGGCCAGAGGATGAGGCATACAGCCCACCAGCCGTGAGTTTGACATGTTTGCGGTAAGGGGTGGGAGAGGTAGTGACAGCATGAGAAGTGAGGGAAGCCCGGCTATTGTGGCTCAGTGGTTGAGCATCAACCTATGAACCAGGAGTTCACAGTTCAATTCCCAGTCAGGGCACATGTCAGGTTGCGGGCTCAATCCCCAGTAGGGGGCATGCTGGAGGTAATTGATCAATGATTCTCTCTTATCATTGATATTTCTCATGAATCTGTGCACCAGGCCTCTAATATTCTAATAACTATGTATTGTGTAAGATGGGTATGAGATTTCTTGGGATGATCACTTAGTAAGTTTTATAATGTCTAGTCATGAGAGTGTATGCCTGAAACTAATAGAATATTGTATGTCAATTGTAATTGAAAAATTAAAAAATGATTAAGTAAGTAAATAAATAAAGAATAGAAACAATATAATCATCTCAGTAGATGCAGAAAAAGCATTCGACCAAGTTCAACATCCTTTTATGGTAAAAACTCTCAACCAAATAGATATAGAAGGAACATATCTCAACACAATAGAGGCTATATATAACAAACCCACAGCTAATATCATACTTAATGCTTAAAAGCTGAAAGCTTTTCCTCCAAAATTAGGAACAAGCCAAGGATGCTCACTATCACCACTTCTATTCAACACAATATTGGAAGACCTAGCCATAGCAACCAGACAATAAAAGAAAGAAAAGGCATCTAAATTGGAAAGGAACAAGTAGAACTCTCATTATTTGCAGATGGCATAATATTATTTATAGAAAACCCTAAGGACTACACCAAAAAACGATTAGAACTAATAAATGAATTCAGTAAAGTTTCAAGACACAGAAGCAATATACAGAAATATGTTGCATTTCTATACACCAATAACAAATGATAAGAAAACAATCTCATTTATAATTGCACCAAAAAAACATAAAATACATAGAAATAATTTTAACCAAAGAGATAAAAGACCTTTACTCTGAAAACTATAAAAGATTGAAGAAGATACAAAATAAATAAAAGGATATACCTTGCTCATGGATTGGAAGGATTAATATTGTCAAATTGTCCTTATTACCTAAAGCAATTACAGATTCAGTGCAATCCCTAACAAAATACAAATAGCATTCTTCTCATAATTAGAGCAACTAATCCTAAAGTTTATAGAGAACTACAAAATATTCCAAATAGCCAAAGCAATCTTGAGAAAGAATATAGTGGGAGGTATCGAACTAATCAAAGTACACTATAAAGCTACAATAATCAAAGCAGTATGGTTCTGGCATAAAAACAGATATATAGAAACAGATGCATAGAATGGAAGATAATAGAGAGCCAGAATTAAATCCTTACGTATATGATCAATTAGTCTATGACAAAAGAGGCAAGGATATGCAATTGGTAAAGACAGTCTCTTCAATAAGTAGCATTGGGAAAACTGGGCAGATACATAAAAAAAGGTACATTGGGGCACTTTCTTACACCATATACAAAAATAAAACTCAAATGTATTAAAGACTTAAATGTAAGAACTGAAACCATAAAACTTTTAGAAGAAACCATAGGCAGTAAACTCTTTGACACTGCTCTTAGTAATATCTTTTTGGATAGGTCTCATCAGGCCAGGGAAATAAAAGGAAAAATAAATAAATGGGACTACAACAAACTAAACATTTTTTTGCACAGTGAAGGAAACTATCAACAAAACAAAAAGAAAACCTAATGAATAGAAGATATTTGCAAATGATACATTTTATAAGGGGTTAATATCTACACTATATAAGGAACTCATACAACTTAACACCAAAAATATAAATAATCCAATAAAAAAAATGGCAGAGAACCTGAACAAATATTTCTTGACAAAGGACATACAGTTGGCCAACAGACATATAGAAAGACTCTCAACATCACTAATTATTGGGGAAATGCAAATTACAATAATGAGATATCACCTCACACCTGTCAGAATGGCTATCATCAACAAATCAACAATAACAAGTGTTGGTGAGGATGTGCACTGTTGGTGGGACTGTAAATTGGTGAAGCTACTATAGAAACAGTATGGAGCTTCCTCAAAAATTTAAAAATAGAGTTGCCATACCATCCAGAAAATTCATTTGTGGGTATTTATCTGAGGAAAACAAAAACACTAATTCAGAAAGATATATGCACCTCTATGTTCATTGCAGCATTATTTCCAATAGCCAAAATGTAGAAGCAGCCCAAGTGCCCATCAATAAATGGATGATAAAGATGTGGTATATATAAATATACAATAATTTGTTATTCAGCAATGAAAAAGAAGGAAATCTTACCATTTGTGACAGCATGGATGGACCTAGAAGGTATTAAGCTAAGGGAAATTAGTCAGACAAAGACAAACACCATATTATTTCACCTATTTGGAATCTAAAAACAAAACAAACAGAGGAATAAACAACACAAAACAGAAACAGACCCAGAGATATAGAGAACAAGCTGATGGATGCAAGAGGGGAGAGGGGTGAAGGGAGAGGAATAAAAATTAAAAAGTAGTAAAGAAGACAAGATTAGGTTTTAGAACTAAACTTCTATGTACATTATATACACACACGAATATACATACATACACATATATTTAAAATAATGTAATGTATGAGTCTTATTTGTATCCTGACTCAAAGAAATCAAATTAAAAAGACATTAACTGAGGAAATTTGAGTAGTGTTGTGTATTTGATGATATTAAGTGTTACATGTTATTTTTTTTAATGCTTGGAATTGTCTGTGGCACTCAGTAAATGTTAATTTTCAATGTTTTCCACCAAAGTGCCCTGAATAGTAGAACATTTATGAGGCCTGGTGAATACCCCAAATTAGCCTCTATTTGCTTGAAATTTCTTTGAAGCATCCTATATAATAAAGAGGTGATATGCAAATTAACCCTCACACCCTCACAAGATAGCTGCCTATGACCAGGCCAGCAGGGGGGTTAGTGAGGGATGACCAAACGACTGAACAAGCAGGCTGTGTGGGGCAACCAGGTTTGCGGGAGGGCAGGGGTTAGTGAGGGATGACCAAACAACTGAACAGCAGGCTGCATGGGGTGACCAGGCCGGCAGGAGGGAGGCAGTTGGGGGTGACCAGGCCAGCAGGGGGGACAGTTGGGGGTGACTAGGCTGGCAGGGGGGGCAGTAAGAGGTGACCAGGCTAGCAAGGGAGGCAGTTGGGGGCACTTAGGCTGGTAAGGGGGGCAGTGAGGGGTGACTAGGCCAGTGGGGGAGGCAGTTAGGAGCAACTAGGCTGGCAGGGATGGGGCAGTTGGGGGGGCCTGGCCAGCAGCGAGGGGCAGTTAGGGGTGACCAGGCAGGCAGGGGGGCAGTTAGGGGTGATCAGGTTGGCATGCAGAGGCAGTGAGGGGTGATCAGGCTGGCAGAAGGAGGCAGTTAGAGGTGACCAGGCAGGCAGGCAGGTGAGTGATTAGGAGCCAGAGGTCCAGGATTGTGAGAGGGATGTCCAGGTGCTGGTTTAGGCCTGATCCCCGGGATTGGGCCTAAACTGGCAGCCGGACATCCCCCAAGGGGTCGTGGATTGGAGAGAGTGCAAGCTGGGCTGAGGGGACCTCCTCCCCATGCACAAATTTTGTGCACCGGGCCTCTAGTTCTATTTGATATTAAACTAGAGGCCCGATATATGAAATTCATGCAAGAGTAGGCCTTCCTTCCCCCAGGCTGCTGGCACTGACTTCCCTCTGGCACCCGGGACCTGGGCTTCCCTTTGGGACCTGGGCTTCCCTCCAGCTGCCAGCAGGCACCCAGAACCTGGACTTCCTTCGCAGCCCCTGCTTCATCCGGAAGGTCATCTGGAAGGATGTCTGGAAGGACGTCTGCTCTAATTAGCATATTACGCTTTTATTATTATAGATTTGCAGAACATTCTATCCTAAAGCAATGGAATATACATTATTCTCAAGTGCACATGGACTATTGTTGAGGATAAATCATATGTTAGTCCTCAAAACAAGTGATAAAAATTTAAGATTAAAATTATATCAAGCATCTTTTGCAACCACAATGATATGAAACTAGAAATCAAATTACAAGAAGAAAACCAGAAAATTTGCTAATTTGTGGAGAATAAGCAACATGCTATTAAACAATCAATGGGTCAAAGAAGAAATCTGAGAGAAATTAAAAAAAAAATACCCTGAGATAAGTGAAAATGGAAATAGAACATACCAAAACATTGGGATGTAACAGTAACTGTTCTAAGAGAGACGTTCACAGCAATAACTGCTTAGATCAAGAAACAAAATCTAACTTTACACCTCAAGGAACTAGAAAAAGAAGAAAAAAGTACAAAGCAATGAGAAAGAAGGAAGCAACATAGATCAGAGCTGAAATAAATGAAATAGAAACTAAAAAGACAATAGAAAATATTAATGAGTTGATTAGTTAAAAACATAAACAAAATTGACAGATCTTTAGCTAGAAAGAGAGGATTCTCAAATAAATAAAATCCAAAATGAAAGAGATGTTATAACTGATACCACAAAAATACAAAGATTCACAACAGACTATGAACAATTGTACACCAACAAATTTGACAACCTAGAAGAAACAGATAAATTCCTAGACATACAACCTGCCAAGACTGAATCATTAAGGAAGAGAAAATCTGAATAGATTACTAGTAAAGAGATTGAATCAATAATCAAAAACTCCCAACAAACAAAAGTGCAAGATCAGACAGCTTCACTGTTGATTTCTACCAAACATTCTAAAAATTAATACCAACTCTTCTTAACTCTTCCAAAAAATAGGAGGGAACACTTCCAAACCCATTTTATAAGGCCTGCATCACTGATACTAAAACTAGACAAAGATACCACAAGAAAAGAAAAGTACAGGCCAATATTCCTGATTAATATACCTTATAAGCAAAAATCCTCAACCGATTATTAGCAAATCAAATTCAATAGTTTAAATTGAATAGGATGTCAAGCATGGATTAAGAGTTTTGAAAGAGCAATAGCTCTTATAAATTTGGCTATTGTTTATAAGCCTATGTTTATAAATAGGCTCAATGCAGGGCCTATTTAAACATTAAAAAGATCATATACCATAATCAAGTGGGATTTGTTCCAGGAATGCAAGGATAGTTTATCATCTACAAATCAATCAATGTGATACACCACATTAACAGAATGAAAGATGAAAATCATATGATCATCTTAATAGTTGTCAGCACACAGCTGACATATTCAACAGTGGAAAGCTGAAAGCTTTTCCTGTAAGATCAGAACAAGACAGAATGCCCACTCTTACCACTGCTCTTTTCCTCACATGCTGGCTCTGGGAAACTGCATGAGGCAGAACATTCTAGAAAGTTTTCCGCATGGCAAGTAGACTTAGTTAACAAAACCTGCTGCGATGGAGAACACTGCTCTTGTGACTTACACGATTGCTTGTCCATTCATTGCCTGTGGACTCGGAAAGTCAAGGCCGTTGAATATCAACAGTAATCAGCAAGGAACTTCTGAAAGTTTTTCTTGTTTTATCCATTTTGTTCCTTTGCTGTAGCAGAGAGAAAAAATTAGCAAGTGCATAAATTAGGATTTTAACTTGCTGTTGATAAGGCTAATGGTTTATTTTTAATTATATTTTTATTCCTATGATTGCGTTGTGGGCATCAGGTAAATAAACGCTCTTACACGAAGGTGGACATTCCTCAGGCCTGCACTACAGGCAGGAACCTCAGCAGAGTCAACGCTTTTTGTAAAGAAGGCACAGCGGTTTCCTAAGGAAATAAGCTGAATTCTCATGAAACAGGCAGGACACGGGCTACAGCCGCGGGCGTGTAACTCCCACTCAGCATGACACAAACGTGCCCTGTTTCCCCCCAGGGGGCTGAACATAAACACAGTCGTCCCCAGTCATTCACATGACCTCCCTCTGTGCCTCTTCCTGCAGAAAAGGAGAGGCTGGGGCCACTGGAGGGAGAGGGTGAGCTCTTCTCCAGGAATCCCCACGACTGTCATCTGTTCCTCACCTCAGGCAAGCAGCCCTCGCGGCCGGGGCTGGGGGTCCTGGCCAGTAACTACCCAACGGAAAGGCACCCTGCCACCAGCAGGAACCAAGCCCAACCTGAGTGAGGTGCACGGGAACCCCTGCTCTGTGATGATGGAAACACGGGCCTATCTGGGATGAAGTGTCCTCCCCGGTCAGAGGGGACCCTGGGAGGAAGCTGCAATGCAGTTGGAAGCGCTCTCCCTCCACGGGGGTGAGACTCGGGCCATGGCCTGTGCACAGAGATG
>NW_005360011.1:10817-22662 GCF_000412655.1 Myotis brandtii
ATATATATATATTTGTACTATTAATCAAGATGTTTGATTTTAACTCTTTATAGAACACTGTGCAATTTTAAAATGACTTTTCCACACTGCTGTTGAGGAAAAAGTTCTTAGATGAACTTTAAAATGAGAAATGAGAGTAAACACATGTTCATTACATTGACGATGCCTGTGATGACTATTTCTATGATTTCAGACAGTTTGCCTCGGTTGAAGACTTCAGGGACTTACTCAGAATCTTGAATGAATACACCCATCACCTTAAAGATAAATTGTTGTTATTTTTACTTCTTGAAGATAAGATAAGAGGCTTTCTTAAGAACAGCAAATAGTGGTACCAACACCTCAGTCTTTGCACGTTTAATTCTTTTCAAATGCGTGGCGTGTTTCTCCCCCTCGCCCCCAACTTGTCTGTGAAAGAAATCACTGACATAGGCATGCTTAGCAATCCATCCAAGAGCTGCGACCATGAATGCAAACTGCTTGCTAGACTAAGGACAACCAGAGTGGGTTAGGGTTGCATTTGCTGTGACCCGTCAGTGACACACTCAGCCTTCCCGCATTAGAGTGTGACAGGTGACATGGTTGTTATCTTCAGTGTCAGATGTGCACTGACCTGTCTTCAACCAGAAGTTTCCCCGTAATCTGGTTCTGTATTTGGCCTGGATATTGTCCTATAGAAATAAAAGATATAAAAATAAGCTGAGTGGGTGAGGCGCCTGTGCTACACAGCTCAATTTATTTTTATGCACGTGGCTATGCATGCTTTACTTAGCCTATGATATTAGTGTGTATTATGATCTATTATCTTTAAATAGTAAATGCTGTTGCATGCTTACATGTTTAATTTACTAATGTGTGCTGTGCATGCCTGGAAATCCATGCATTTTTCTACGAATGCAATAATTTGAGAAACACTGGTTTAAGTCTTAAGAGATAAAATGAGTCTGTTTTTTTTTTAAAAAAAAGACAAAACCTGGCCAATGTTGCCCAGTGGTTGAGCCTCGAGCCATGAACCATGGGGTCACTTTTGATTCCTGTCAGGGCACATGCCCAGGTTGCAGGCTCGATCCTCAGTAGGGGGCGTGCAGGAGGCAGCCAATCAATGATTCTCTCTCATCATTGATATTTCTGTCTCTCTCTCCCTCTCCCTTCCTCTCTCTGAAATCAATAAAAACATATTTTTTTAAAAAGACAAAAATAAAAGTGAAGCATAAATCAATGGGAAATCCAAGGGAACACCTAATGTGTCAAGTGAGTGAAACTAATATGTTAAAGAATCAAGTTCCCAAATGGTCACTCCATGAAGTGATTTTTTTTTAAGTTTTGACCACCATCCCCAGTAAGAAATGCATTTTGTCTCATCAACCCTCACACATGTACATCTTTGTTAGTCATCCTTGGCCAGGTTGCGCTATGGTAACAAACAACTCAAATCTCTGTGGCTTCAGAACAAAAGTTTCTTCTTTGTGGGACTTGTAGGCTGGGTCCTTCCGCAGGGGCCTGCTCCACGCTGCTCTCCCCTCCCGGCTGGAGGGGCTGCCACCCGGCTCCAAGGAGCTTGCCATCCTGGACGAAAGGAGCAGCCGGCTGAGATGTGCTCGTGGCAGAGGGAAGGAGCCAAACAGTAACTGCTCTGAGAGCTGCCGCTCAGGCTCAGCTTGCCATTGACGGGGCAACCACAGCCCCTGCAACATGGACCAATCCTCCCTCCCCGCCTGCAGCTCAGCGGGTAATGGGGAAGGAGGCATAATCCTTCATTAAAGAAATGTGTGGGGAATGGGAGGTAGGGGAAGTTGGGGAAAATTGTAGCTCACCACACATGTATATGGGTATATATACATGTGTATATGGGTATATAGGAACCCTAACTTCACAAAATAAAAATTAACCTTACTATGTTTGATACATTTTGCTATTTCCTATTCTATTGTTTTACCTTTTGAAATGCTGGCTGCAACCCACTAAATTGGTTATTTGGCTCACTTTGGTTACCACTGGCATTCTGTACAGATTGTTCTAAATGCCTCAGCAATGTCGTACAGTCAGAAAGTGAATGGGTCCTTGGTTATAGCTTTTCTGACTGTGAATGAGACAAGCTCACTTTTCCTTATGCTGAAAGTAAGGACATATGATAGAGAGGACAGAACACTAGAGTAAGAAGTTGGAGAATTTAGTCCTGGCTCAGCCCCTGAGTGACTGTGTGACTCATTCACTCTTTCTAGGCCTCAGTTTCCCCCTCTGTAAATGGGGGTGACACCTGCCTGTGTACACATGGACCCAGGGAAAAGCCCTGAGACTAAAAATCTGCTCTGTAAGGGGAGGGCAGGAAAAGACCAAAGACAGAGGCGGCCATGCCAGTCTGAAAAACTTACAAACCAGGTGTGTGGGGGAGGGGAGGGAAGGGGGCTGCAAGCCGAAATGCATTCCCATGCCACTTGGTAGGCACCAAAGAATCATATAGGATAAGGGGGTCGAGGGGGAGGGGGTAGTACCTGATTGCTACCAGGTGCAAGAAAGTACCATCCATGCATGGTCAGGTCAGGACAAAGCCTGTTCCCGGAGCCAGTACGCAGCAGGGGCAGGGAGGGGTGCTGAGCTATGTCAGCATGAACATCAATTACAGTTGGACAGTCTGGGGTGGGGTGCAGAAAGCTGCCTCCATTCCGGCCCGGGTCCAGCTTGTGGACAGACAGTGGCCACGCTGCCTCATGTATGCCAGGGGATAATGACACCTCTACTGTCCGCCGCTGTTCTAAGCACTACTTTTACTATCTCACTCAACCCTCACAACAGCCAGCCAGGTAGGTGCTGGGAATATCCTCATTCTATGGAGGAAGAAACTGAGGCACAGACACGGGCATGATTTTAACTGGATCCAAGACGGGAGCCACGCCGTCTGGCCTCCAGCATGGAGAGTCACCTTTTCAGTGTGTGAAATGACCACCTGTGAAGTGAGGCTGTATCCTCTTGTAGTTCATTCTCTGGGAAATGGTCTGTTTCTGACTTTTCAGAGTGTCCCTGGTGAAACGCAGACCCGCTCACAGTGAACTGGCAATGATTCCGGTGAGCAGACGCCTTGGTCCTGGTCGGAGGCGCGGAGCCAGGAGCAGCCTCCCGAGCAGGCCACATGCCCATTGGCCTCGGTCTCTCCCGAGGCAGAGCGAGGACCAGTGGTCAGACTCGGGGAGCCATACGCACTTGCCTGATGACAGTAACAAGCCCAGCACTGCACGTGGGCCCTGACGTCAGACCGTGGAACCCCAAGCCCGTCCTGCTCTCTATATAACTCTTGCTGGAGCATAGAAGGGAGTGAGGGTCGGTGTGTCCTGGAGGTGATGCCCCGATCTCCACGTTGTAATCACTGTCTGGGTTGCTTTTTAAAAGGCTTGTTTACGGTGGTAGCCAGTCTTGCTGCGGTGAGATTATCCCTCCAGGAAAAACTTAAACTAAATCTGAGTTAAATTTCCTTCTCTCCCGTTTTTTTAAAGAACCAATTTTGTCAGGTTGGAAACAAGGCCTTTGAGAAAGCAGGCTGTAATGAGAGAACATAGCAAGACAAATGCAAGGAGAGTTTCTGCTCCCGCAGAACTAACCTGCAGGAGAAACTCCGTGCACACACATGTAATTTACACTCAAGAGATTCCATATATAACTAGGAGTCTTGATCCAAAAATAGATTTGTATTTTGGGGCCCATTTCTGACCAAATGTGTCAATGTCAAATCTCCCACCTGATGGCGGAAGACTTTGCAATGATATATAACATCTACTTTTAAACAAAAGGATAAAGCATTTAGTGTTCGCCAAGGCTACTAAAATGTCTGTGCCATCACTTGGCATTGATATTCTATCTAGAAGAATTATGGCCTAGCAAAATGTTACATCACTTGATAATTTTTTAACATTTCCTTTTAAAAGTCAGTATTGTAATTCACATACATTAAAAAATCTTCCATTTGAAATTACAAATACTGTTTTAATAAATATACACAGTAGTGTAACCACCACAATCATGATGTAGAATAATTTTTATCTAGGATATAAAAACCCCCTTATAATCCTGTATAATAAAAGCCTAATATGCTAAGTGTCCAGTCGTCTGTTTAACCAATCAAAGTGTAATATGCTAATGATATGCTAAGGCCGCTCAACTGCTCAATATGATGTGCACTGACCACCAGGGGGCAGACACTCAATGCAGGAGCTGCCTACAGGTGGTCAGTGCACTCCCACAGGGGGAGCATCACTCAGCCAGAAGCCGGGTTCACAGCTGGCAAGCGCAGCAGCAGTGGTGGGAGCCTCTCCCACTTCTGTGGGAGCACTAAGGATATCCGACTGACGGCTTAGGCCCACTCCCCATGGAGAGCGAGCCTAAGCCATCAGTCGAACATCCCCCGAGGGCTCCTGGGCTGCCAGAGGGATGTCTGGTTGCCATCTTAGGCCCAACCCCCCGGGGAGCGGGCCTAAGCCAGCAGGTGGCCATCCTCTGAGGGGTCCCAGACTGCAAGAGGGCATAGGCCGGGCTGAGGGACCCCCCCCCCCACCCAGTGCACAAATTTTTGTGCACCGGGCCTCTAGTATTATTATATGTAAGTTTTGCTTTCTATTCCAAGATAAGTTGAGTTTCTTTTAATGTCTGGCTAATATTTCTTCTGAGAAAAATATTTAAGAAAAGTATATACTCTAGAAAGATGCTTCCTTCTATGTTGTCCGCTTGGCACAGGGTGGCACCTCCTAGTTACACACTCCTACAGTTTGAGGGGCAGAGCTGCAGTGTCCCTTGAGCCAAAGATGTGGAGGACTGGAGCCCAGGCCAGCCAGCAAGTGGTTCTCACTGATGAGAGCTGGGTGGGGCGGAGGCAGCCCATCATCCCACCCACTGCCCCTTCCTAACAGGTTCACAACCTCAGTCCATCATTTCTCACTTGGGAGGGCTGGCCTCTCACTGCACGTGTGGAATATGGGAAATGCAAGCATGGAAATAAAAATCTGGGCTATGGTCATCAATAAAATAGGGCAAAAGAGAGCTATAAAACAATGTACTATAATACTGTGATTAGAGCTTCATGCATTGAGCTCTCTCCTGCCCTCCCTCCAAAATAATGAAACAGTTTAACATAAGAAGTAGTGACTTTATCCTTTATCATGTGGTGTTCAATGAGTGGGTAATTATGGCAACAGCACACAGTTCATGGATGTCGAGTTCAGTATTAAGAGAAGGCGACGGGGAAAGGCACCTGAAGGACCATGGAGTCACAGCATCGCAGAGTTGGGGGGACCCTGGCGATTGTGCTCTCCACACCCCCATTTACAAAAGAGAACACTGAGCCTCAGAGGGGTTCAATGACCTGCAAGTGTCAGACGTTTAGACAGAGGTGGAGTCAGAAATAAAACCCAGGTTCCCCTCTCCTATTTAATGCTCTTTTCAACTCACATGCTGGCTCTGGGAAACTGCATGAGGCAGAACATTCTAGAAAGTTTTCCGCATGGCAAGTAGACTTAGTTAACAAAACCTGCTGCGGTGGAGAACACTGCTCTTGCGACTTACACGATTGCTTGTCCGTTCATTGCCTGTGGACTCGGAAAGTCATGGCCGTTGAATATCAACAGTAATCAGCAATGAACTTCTGAAAGTTTTTCTTGTTTTATCCATTTTGTTCCTTTGCTGTAGCAGAGAGAAAAAATTAGCAAGTGCATAAATTAGGATTTTAACTTGCTGTTGATAAGGCTAATGTTTTATTTTTAATTATATTTTTATTCCTATGATTGCGTTGTGGGCATCAGGTAAATAAACGCTCTTACACGAAGGTGGACATTCCTCAGGCCTGCACTACAGGCAGGAACCTCAGCAGAGTCAACGCTTTTTGTAAAGAAGGCACAGCGGTTTCCTAAGGAAATAAGCTGAATTCTCATGAAACAGGCAGGACACGGGCTACAGCCGCGGGCATGTAACTCCCACTCAGCATGACACAAACGTGCCCTGTTTCCCCCCAGGGGGCTGAACATAAACACAGTCCCAGCCAGTCATTCACATGACCTCCCTCTGTGCCTCTTCCTGCAGAAAAGGAGAGACTGGGGCCACTGGAGGGAGAGGGTGAGCTCTTCTCCAGGAATCCCCATGACTGTCATCTGTTCCTCACCCCAGGCAAGCAGCCCTCGCGGTCGGGGCTGGGGGTCCTGGCCAGTAACTACCCAACTGAAAGGCACCCTGCCACCAGCAGGAACCAAGCCCAACCTGAGTGAGGTGCACGGGAACCCCTGCTCTGTGATGACGGAAACACGGGCCTCTCTGGGATGAAGTGTCCTCCCCGGTCAGAAGAGGTGGAGTCAGAAATAAAACCCAGGTTCCCCTCTCCTATTTAATGCTCTTTTCAACTCACATGCTGGCTCTGGGAAACTGCATGAGGCAGAACATTCTAGAAAGTTTTCCGGCATGGCAAGAGACTTAGTTAACAAAACCTGCTGCGGTGGAGAACACTGCTCTTGCGACTTACACGATTGCTTGTCCGTTCATTGCCTGTGGACTCGGAAAGTCATGGCCGTTGAATATCAACAGTAATCAGCAATGAACTTCTGAAAGTTTTTCTTGTTTTATCCATTTTGTTCCTTTGCTGTAGCAGAGAGAAAAAATTAGCAAGTGCATAAATTAGGATTTTAACTTGCTGTTGATAAGGCTAATGTTTTATTTTTAATTATATTTTTATTCCTATGATTGCGTTGTGGGCATCAGGTAAATAAACGTTCTTACACGAAGGTGGACATTCCTCAGGCCTGCACTACAGGCAGGAACCTCAGCAGAGTCAACGCTTTTTGTAAAGAAGGCACAGCGGTTTCCTAAGGAAATAAGCTGAATTCTCATGAAACAGGCAGGACACGGGCTACAGCCGCGGGCATGTAACTCCCACTCAGCATGACACAAACGTGCCCTGTTTCCCCCCAGGGGGCTGAACATAAACACAGTCCCAGCCAGTCATTCACATGACCTCCCTCTGTGCCTCTTCCTGCAGAAAAGGAGAGGCTGGGGCCACTGGAGGGAGAGGGTGAGCTCTTCTCCAGGAATCCCCACGACTGTCATCTGTTCCTCACCTCAGGCAAGCAGCCCTCGCGGCCGGGGCTGGGGGTCCTGGCCAGTAACTACCCAACGGAAAGGCACCCTGCCACCAGCAGGAACCAAGCCCAACCTGAGTGAGGTGCACGGGAACCCCTGCTCTGTGATGATGGAAACACGGGCCTATCTGGGATGAAGTGTCCTCCCCGGTCAGAGGGGACCCTGGGAGGAAGCTGCAATGCAGTTGGAAGCGCTCTCCCTCCACGGGGGTGAGACTCGGGCCATGGCCTGTGCACAGAGATGCAGACGCCACTAAAAGCACGTTTCTCATCAAAGGTATATCCTTTACATTCTCTCTTGTTCTGGGACCAGCCCTCCCTCAGCTGGGGTGCAAATGTCTTGCTTAACAGAGTCAAAGTTAGGTTTTAAGATGGGAGTAGAATGCTGAGACGGCAGCTGAGACCAGGGACATAGAGACGGGAAGACCCCTTTGGTGGGCGGCTCTGCCTTCTTGTTGGGGCCATGGGAGGAAGGGCCCTTGGGCAGGCAGCCTGGTGAGGGAGGCGCTGTCAGGGCCCCACCCTGCCGCACCGTGCGCTGTGCATCACAAAGTGCTTTCTCAGTCACAGTTGTATTGGAACATCCCGCAGGTCAACTGCCCCGTAGGAGGGCAGGTGCTGTCATCCTCCGTGACTCCCGAGGAGACTGCAGCTCAGGGCGGCAGAGAACAGAGAAGACCAGACTGCGTGTGCTTCATGTGCTGACGGCCTTGGGTTTCCAACGCAGACTGTGCCTCACCTACCGCTCCCTTGTCCCACAGCGCCCTGAGGACTGAGTTAACGTGGGAGGCAGTTAGCATGGTGCCTGGTGCAGAGGAAGCAGCCGTTTAAGTGTTAGCTCATCCTTACAGTATCCTCACAGTGTCCATGGAACCCTCCCTCCTACAAATAAGGAGACTGAGGCTCGGGAATGAAAAGGACTCAGCCAGCCAGCACGTGAAGTGGCCTTGTCAGGTGCCAAATGCAGACCCGAGTGGATGCAAACCTGCTCTTTCCTCAAGAACATGTTTACACCGAGCTCCGGTGCCTGCCGCCACGTTGTGCGCACTGTCCTTGAGCCCTCGCCTTCAGTCTCGGAAAATGCACAACCATCCCATCATCACCCCAACACCGTGTTTCAGGAGGACCTTGATGATGTCAACAAGGGAGACCTCGGCAAGTCCCTGGAGCTGGAAGCAGGTCTGAAGCAGAGCCGAGTGTGTGGCCAACAACTAACACGAAAGTCAAAGGATGTTTTCATCAGTCTTCCTACGATTTCAAACATCCTTTCGACTTTTGATAATTTCCGTCTCAGTTCCCCCTCTCTCTCTCTCTCTCTCTATATATATATATATATTTAAGTGGATACAAAGAAATATAATTGGAAAAAATACATTATTTCTGTGGCTTCCTGCATGTAGTAGGCATTCCCTAAATGCCTGTAAAATGTATGAATAAATTGATTATGAATAAAGGCATCTCCTTTCCTCTTGTGAGTCGGCTCAAAGGCCAGTTTTGCAGGCACCAACTAAAAACTGCATCCCCCAGAGGTCGCAAGTGTCCAATAGTGCTTTGCTACAAGGCCCCCTGTCCTTACATTTTAGATGCCTGCCCCTGATGCAAGGGTGTCCCCCACAAACCCCACCAGAGACTCATGGGGTGTGCCAGTACAGCCACAGCCCACACCAGCTTTGCAAGCATTCAACTTGAACTTGACTAGGAGGCTCCCACACTTACACCAGGATCCACAGCCCAGGCAGTGAGCACCCCTTCCTTCCGGTGTTGTGTTCATTATGTGCCCTTTGCTGGGGACTGGCCTATTCTGATTCCATTTGCACCCACTTGAGGATTCTTCAAAAGAATTAACAGTAAACAAGATCCTCAGGTTGACCTCTGAGATATGACACACTCTGCTGGGAGCTCCATTACTGAGAAGTGCTCCAGCAAAAAGAGACCGGGACTCCTCAGGACACCCGGGTTGGAGCCTTGGCTCTGTGGTCTCAACAGGGGATGCTCCTCCACCCTCCTTATCGATGAAAATGGCAATGGCAATACTCATTCAACAGAATCGTGTGCACAAAAATGTTTGTGAAAGCATTTTGTGAACAACAAGGAGATGAGTTGGCCTATCTGAAAGGTGCCAGAGAACCACTAGCTCACTGTGTGCCACTGGACTGGAAAATAGCTCATGCTGATTCTCAACAGCCAGTAACAGCAGATTCCTTTACGCAACTACTCTGATCATGAAGCTAGAGTTGCCCCAAAGTTAGTCCTTTGTATGCGTGCTGCCTTCGCAATTTTTGCCATACAGTTGAATCTCAACTGTTATAATTTATCATATATTTTCCCTTACTTCAAATTTAAGTAAACTTTATTTCTGTACATTTTCATCTTGCTTTCATCGATATCACAGATTTGACCTGCTGGTAACACGTGCTTCTATGCTGCATCCCGTATGTGGGGAAACTTTGTATTAAGCCAAAGGTCCTAATCTATGTAGGACTAAAGAGAGCCTGCCAAAACGTTGTGTGGGCTGGCACAAGGAATGGCTTGGATGTCCCCAAAGCTGAGCAAAAGTGCAGTCCTAACATATTTAAATGCAACATCCAACTACAACCTGTTATCTAACCACATGTAAGAATTATTTACATTCCTGTTACACTTTACAGTTTTAACACATTCATGGTCATTATACAATCTGGTCCTGACCACAAGCCTGGCAGCAGGTGGGGTGGCCGATACACAATGTTAAAGGATTTGTACAAAATCACATTAGAAATAAGGGGCCTGTGCCTTCAGCTCATTTCACTGTACATCCGAAGGGGTATTTGTTTTTCCCTCTTTAGACGTAACAGTTCTCTCAATCCACCTACCCATTATCCACTGATTCATCCATCCACTTAACCATCTATCCACTAATCCATCCACCCAACCATCTACGCATACACCTCTTTTCTTTTATCTGCCCTTCCAGACGTGTGTCCACACCCCTCCATTCATTTACCCATCCACCCATTGAGCCATCCATCCATCCATCCGTCCGTCCATCCACTCAACTTTTGAGAGCCTTCTTTGTGCTTGTCACTCACTTTATAACGCATTGAAACCACCTACCAGGTTTTATTCATAGAAAATGAAGTTTTCATTTTGAACAAGAATGGCAATATCTGCGTCGGTTACTTCTCATTTGAAAAATCTACCATAGATTTTCCCTGATGATAGCAAAATAGAAATGCTCTAATTCCTCCTGGAAACTGAAATAAAATGCCTGGGAGCCTGACAACAGAGGAACCAGGAAAAGACCTGGTTAATAGGAATCCTTTCCTTCCTAAGTACATTAGAAGTACAATAATGATGGTTATGTTGCTGGATCAGTTTAAAGGGCACACTTCCAATTACTTCCCATAAATACCAAATTCACATCATTAGAAATGTGTCCCTGATGGAGTCTTGGAACTTTTGGCAAGAGCCCATGTAAGCATCCAGGTGTTTCTCAGGCTCCCGTTCAGACCCCCTTGTCTTCAGGATTGCACTCTGTCTGGGAATTTTAATTCCCCAATTTCCGGGTTGAGGGCAGTGAACCAAGCATCAATGATGCAGGTGGCCTAACATACTGAGACCTCGAAAAGGGATGTGTTTCCCAGTAACGAAAAACAAAACTTCAAAAATCATACAGAACAGAGTGAAACAAAATATGAATTTACTGTTCCATCAACTACTATAAAAGAAAAACTCAAACATGAAGAAAAATTTTGAAACTTCTAAGTAAAAAATAAAACAAAACTTAAACACTCCTATTAAAAACGTTTAAAATTTGCCCAAACAGGATATAACCCAATGAAATAACTATCACCACGTCTCCCAGTCACTCAAGACTTCCTCATCAATCCGTGCCTAGGTTGGTGGCTCTCCCACGTCAGTGCGCATCAGTGTCACCTGGACCGCTGGTTAAAACCACTGCTGGCTCCCGCTCTCAGGCCTTCAAAGGCAGGTTCTGTAGGCCTGGGGGTGAGCCCAGCGATTTGTATTCCTCCGTCCAGGGTACCGCTGCTGCTGCTGGTCGGGCACCCAGTTTGAGAAGCATAACAGTAGACCATCTCTTGCCCTCATCTTACGTAACTTCTCAGATGCAGTGACACTGGGAACCACTCCCTAGACTTCTGAAGGCCACTCTTCTCTTGCTTTCCCTGCCAGCTCTCCTTTTCTTCATTTATATTCACCCTAATGTTCCTCAGGGTTTGATTCTAGGCTTCTGTTCCTTCATGGCAATTTCTGAGCAGCCTCATTCCCGCTGAAGCCTCTAGTCACCACATACATCTGGTAGCCCCCAGGCTGCAAAGCCAGCCTGACAAAATGTGACTCCAGAGGACGGGGCCATCGTTCACAACTGCACCGCAAGTGACAAGTGTGTGCCTGGCATATGGAATGTGCCTAATAAGTATTCGTTACAACTTCCTCGTAGATGTTTCTATCTAAATGTTCCACAAGCTAGCTTCCAACTGAAACGAAATGTGTTCAGAAAGAAATATATCAAAGTATATAACATAAACTAGATTCTTGGCCCACATTTTCAATGGTACTATTATCATTGAAATTAGCTAGTTATTAATATTAACTAGAGGCCCGGTGCACAAAAATTTGTGCACTCGGGGGGGGGGGGGGGGTCCCTCCGCCCGGCCTGTGCCCTCTCGCAGTCTGGGACCCCTTGGGAGTTAACGACCTGCTGGCTTAGGCCTGCTCCCGGGTGGCAGAGGGCAGGC
>NW_005360011.1:22818-33851 GCF_000412655.1 Myotis brandtii
GTCAGTGCGCATCAGTGTCACCTGGACCGCTGGTTAAAACCACTGCTGGCTCCCGCTCTCAGGCCTTCAAAGGCAGGTTCTGTAGGCCTGGGGGTGAGCCCAGCGATTTGTATTCCTCCGTCCAGGGTACCGCTGCTGCTGCTGGTCGGGCACCCAGTTTGAGAAGCATAACAGTAGACCATCTCTTGCCCTCATCTTACGTAACTTCTCAGATGCAGTGACACTGGGGACCACTCCCTAGACTTCTGAAGGCCACTCTTCTCTTGCTTTCCCTGCCAGCTCTCCTTTTCTTCATTTATATTCACCCTAATGTTCCTCAGGGTTTGATTCTAGGCTTCTGTTCCTTCATGGCAATTTCTGAGCAGCCTCATTCCTGCTGAAGCCTCTAGTCACCACATACATCTGGTAGCCCCCAGGCTGCAAAGCCAGCCTGACAAAATGTGACTCCAGAGGACGGGGCCATCGTTCACAACTGCACCGCAAGTGACAAGTGTGTGCCTGGCATATGGAATGTGCCTAATAAGTATTCGTTACAACTTCCTCGTAGATGTTTCTGTCTAAATGTTCCACAAGCTAGCTTCCAACTGAAACGAAATGTGTTCAGAAAGAAATATATCAAAGTATATGACATAAACTAGATTCTTGGCCCACATTTTCAATGGCACTGTTATCGTCGAAATTAGCTAGTTATTAATATTAATAATAGGAAGGGAGCAAAGGGGAGGCCAGACATTATAAGCATGGCCACTGGGGCAGCGTCACCAGGAAGCTACAGCATCACACGCCCCAGGAAACCACCGTCCCTTCCCTGCAGGTCACTGGGAAGGTCCAACAAAGGGGGAGATGGGCACATGCGCAGTGAAGTCAGGGTGATGTAGGGAAGGTGCCTGCCTTCAGTCTAGCCTGGGGAACAATGGATTGGCTAGAGGAGTGAAGCCACTGCAAGTGTGCAAAATCCTGAAAGGTTAATTGGTGAAGCTCCTGATTATAATCCCCAGACAGAGTTCCCTCTCTTGCCCACTTGCTTGCTTTCTATCTCTTGCTCCTTGCTCCCTTTCAGTTTCTTGCTCTGTGACTCGCACTCACCAGCCATGTGGCCATAAGCACCCACATGGCCCATGGCCATGGGGACCCCACACACAATGGGCTGTAGCTGGGAACACAAGCTAAGCTGGCCGGATGCTGGACTGGACTTTAATATGGAGCAGAGACTCTGGGCAGTGGCCTCAATTCTCCCCCCACTGAAGACAAGATTAGACTTCTTCCAGGGTGAGCTGGACAGAGATGGGGCCTTAAAGGGAAATCCCCTTAATTTTACATCATTGGTAACGCTTTCCATGCAGTGCCATCCTCCCGTGGGGGCCTCAGGAAATTCCTTTCCCCACAGCACCCCAAGAACTGCACTTCCACTGGTAACAGCACCATCATGCACCCATTCTGTAAGATCTAATAAACCGAAGGGTCATCCTTGAGTCCTCACCTGTCAAACATCAAGTTGTGTTTTCACCTTCTAGATTTCTTTCAACTCCATCCATTTCCCCATTCCCATTGCCACTGTCTAGTCTAGGCTACCCCTCTCCCACCTGATGCCCAGCGCAGCCTCCCACCCAGTCCTTCATACAGTCTCCCCACCACCCAGCAGTCAGCTGGGAAATCAGAGTCCATCCTGCCACACCCGCACTGAAGCCTGACCACTCGCCTCATCCTCAGAGCGAACAGCCCTCAACACAAATTTAGTCTGATTGGGACCCTACTGACTCTCAGCTACATTTCACGCTCTTCTCCACCAGCCCTGTACTCAACTATTTCCAACTTAAGTTTGTTCCTCAAACACTCCATGCTCTTACTTCTGAGTGTGGATGAAAAGGGGACTATATACTAAACCCCACAAGGTCAGGGGAGGCCCACAGGGTGGCCTCACAAAGTCAGAGACCGAAAATAACTACACAGGACAGTCTGAACATACAACTTCCTAACTAAAAGGGAGTCACGGCAGGCGGTCACGTCCCGCCCAGTATCTTCCCTGACAAAGGTCGATCTTTACCTTAACTGAGCCTGTCTATTGTCTTTTTGCCTGTGGAATGTCAGAGTAATTTCCTTTTTTCCAGGCCCCTCACTTCCCTGGGACAGAGACCACGAATCCCCATTGTGATCATGTTCATTGTTAGCTGTTCACTACCCGGCACCCACCTGTGGAAAAGGAGTGTGTCTTTTTGTTTTATCCAATCCCAGAGATCGCTTTCTCCCGCCTCCCTAATCTATCACCAATGAATTTCATGGAACCCCTTCCGCCTCCGACTTTGATTTTAATGTATAAAATAAGGTGTAGAACTGCCATTCTCTGGAGCATTTTCTCAATCTGTTAAGATTTTGCTTCCTGGTAATTGTTGTCAGTTGGGCTCAAATAAACTCATCAAAGTTCTCTACAGGTTTGACGTTTCTTAGTCAACATGAGGCATGACTCATGGTGTTCCTTCCAGCTGGAATGCTCTTTTCCCTCCTACTGCATGTTTTAGCTGGCTACTTTCTACTCAATTTTCAGTTCCTAACTTAAAAATTCACATCCTCCAGGCAGCCTCCCCCTCCCCCCCAAACCAAATCAAAACAACCCTCCCCCCTTAAATTAGGATAGGGTCTGCCTGGGCCCCTCTAACACGGAACCTGCACACGCGGTGACACCACTTGTTTAATTCCTGCCTAATCTGCCTTTTCGGGGTGAGGCTCCTATCTTCACAGTGCTGGGCCCAGAGCTCGGACTGTCATATTTGCTAAAAAAAATAGGCCAACCAGATTTAGGGGTGAGGGGGAGTGGGTAAAAGAAGTTATTCAAAAACTGTTTTAAAGGAAATGATGTTTCTGTGTTCACACAATCACAGTAGCAGTGATGTCTGGGAGGGGCATGAGGGACATGGGCGATGGCATATTCGGCACCGTGTTCTGGGTGCTGGTTATATGGGGCACACAGAGGTAAACAATTCATCAAACTGTACACTGAAGAACTTCATGTATATAAATCATTCCTCAATAATTAATTATTTTACAATATAACTCATATGGGGATATAAATATTCATATGGGCTAAAACAGTTCATGTGGGCTATAACAATAAAATTCAATAACAATCAAAGGCAAAGTTCCTTAAGATGCTAAGTATTCCCCAAAGATCTGGAATTATAAACACTCTGAAGTAATTCTTTAAGTCCTTGTTCTGAAAATGTGATTGTTCTAGATCCACTCCACCTTACTTAAATCTGAGACCCTAAAATATTGTTAGGGAAAGAAATGATTTCAAAGTCATTCTCCACAGAACGGCAAATACTGTTTAAAAACCCCATTTCACTACTTAGAGAGGTTGGAGTTGATGAAGGACAGTCTGTATTACAGCGCTGGAGGTATCTGACCCCGAGACGGCAGCTGCGGGCGGGGTCTGCCTCTCTGCTGGCCAATGTGATCACTTTTTCCTCCTCCAGGCAGAGCGACCACGGGCTGTGCGGGGTGGAAAGGAGCCCTGCTATCCTGACTTTGGGGGAAGAAAACTTCCCAGAAAGTTGCCATGAAATTTAGGATTTGTAATACAGTACAGAAGTTCAAGGTTCATTTTCTAACCAGCAGGCAAAGGCAGAGGCCTTGGAGCTTGCTTTCTGAGTTCCTTTCCATATGTGGCTAAATTTTATATTTTTATAATTTAAAATGTAATAACCATGGGAACACAATAAAGAATAGTAATAAAGGCGTTAAGGAGGCACATTATCCTAAATGGGAAATAAATTGCGCTGGAAGACAAGGATGATGTGGTCTGGGGCTTGGTCTGTCATCTTCACAGCTGCACCCCAGGACCCAGGCATGCTTGGCACATGATCGGTGCTCAATAATTCCTCGTTGAATATTTTTAATAACTGGTACTCATTCCTACTAAATGTGTTATCACTTGACTAATGCAATATTCTAAGAAACAAATACACTCAAAAAACGTTTGCGGACTCTCTTCAGGGATCCATGTCGGGGAACACAGCCTAGGCCACTCTACCCACTAATGAGAGCATTTTGTCAACTGACTATTTAATTTTTATGGGATCCTGTCCAATGTAAACTGACTACTGTGGAATTTCCTTTCTAACTAAACGTGCCGCAGCAAGTTTCCATTATTCTCTAGGTTTGCTCGCTGGCATTTGCCAGGTGAAGGAAGCAGCAGAGTGGGGCTTAGAGGAGAAGTGGCCATGTTTCCTGTGGACACTCTTTGATGGCTGGGGAGTCCCACTGGTGAGATTCCTTGCATGAGCTCTCCTCCAGGATAGACACTGCCTCACTCAAGAGGAAAACAAGAGGCTAGCTTCTCCTTTCAATATTGGACTGGTAAGAAATAGAGGTTAAAGAAAAAAAACTCTCTCTTTTTAAATTTAATAAGAAATTCAGGCAGGAAGCAAATCAGTCGTTCAATAGGCAAATGAAATAGCTGAGGTGTGGCTCAGCTGGTCAGTTTGATTGTCTCCAGGCTGCATCGATGGGGTCCCTGGGGGGTTGTCTAGTCAACCCCCTTTCAGTAGGGATGAGATCGTGAAACCTGTGTCCTGGAGTTCAGACATGAGGGTGTGGAAGCCTTCCATGGAGACAAGTCACATCATTTGGTTGATGGAGGACACCCCCGCCAAACCCGGGGGCTCCAGAGGTGATGCACCTGCTTATTTCATTCACCATTTCTAACCAGAGCTTATTTTCAGAACACTGAAACCAGAAAGTTTGTGGCCGAATGAAAAATATACACATGCACCATACACACACGTGCACACACATGCACATCACATAATCACATGCACATCACACAGTCACATACACACAATACACATACTGTTATGACTTGTTATCCCAGACACTCCACTGTGAACTGAACTCATCAATACTGTGTCTCTAGGCTGCTCAAATGGCATTATTTTTCTCAGCACCATTCTCCAAATATCCTTTCTTTCTGCAAACCCCTGAAACAATCAGGTTTAAAATGCCCTCTTAAAATTATGTTCAAGAAGTACTTTTCTCTATCCATGAAAAGACATATGATCACTGTATAAAAATGTTTTATGAATTATGCTGCATTTTGGTCATCCTTCATTATTTTTTGAATTCTAGCAATCATAGTGTTGGCTGTCCAATTCCTTCATCAGATACTGAGCCCACCCAGAAAATGTGCTGGGGCTCCATTCCCAAAGTTATGGGCCCAGCAAGAAGAGTTACAGACAGAGCAACTCTGTGTCTCATCTTCCTTCTCCCCATGGCCTATCAGGTCTGGGCTATACATAGCCCTCAAGAGGCTGATATGCGGAGTCCCTGGTCATGGGCTCCATAGCCTCTCCCTCTGTCTTTTTTCTTTTTATTCGGAAAGTTCCAAGAGCAGTGCTTCCTTCCACAGTTCAAGAGTCCAGCTGCCCTACTGCAGTGTCCGGACCTTTCCCAGAACAGAGGGTCTGAGCAGTGTCTCCAACAGTCCTGGAGAGACCTCTGTCCTCATGGCCCCCGCAAGCTCCTGACTGTTCAGATGGGAGCCAGAAGACCCAATTGGCTGGGCAGGTGGTCACGGGAGTTCACAGTAAGTTACCTGACCCTCTGACAGCATCTTGGTCTTCTCTCTGGGAGTTCAGAGACATTGCCTTCTTTCCTTAGCTATCATTCTCCCAGCTCCGCACAGGAAATATGAGGTGTTTATTTGCAGTTTTGAATAAAACATTGGTCTATAGAGTAAGTAAAACTTTATCATCATGTTGTTGTGCTTGCATTTTGTGATTTTAAAAAACGGTGTGTCGAAAGGAGGAAATGCCCTAAGAGCTACACTAAAAGCCAGGTATGGAATGGGATTGACCTGTGACTGGAAGGGACTAGCCTCGCTGTCCTTTAATCTCCCCCCTAGACCCAGATGAGAAGGCATAGGTCCACCAGGGGATGTTGATGGGCATGAAGCCAGGAGATCTCAGAAGCAGCCATTTCTTTTCAATGATGAGGACACTCCTAATACACCAGCGACACCTCCCAGGTCTGAGAGAAGAGCAGGTAAATATTCGGAATTTACAAGAATACCTGGCCACCATTCACCCCTGAGCACCTCCGTGGCCTGACCTGTCCTCGTGGTTCTGGGAAGGAACAGTCATTGCTGCTGTCCTTCCTGTCTTCTCAGCTCAACTGCCATGGCTCCTGGGGGAGCCCTTTCTCCTCCAACCTGGTCACCCTCAGCCATTCCCTTTAAGACGCTGTATTAGAAACTGTTGGGTGTTGTCTACATTCTTGTACAGAGAAGGGAGGCATGTGTGTGTGTGTGTGTGTGTGTGTGTGTGTGTGTGTGTGTGTGTGTGTGTATGTGTTCCTTCTACCTAATCACGATCCTCCACCCACCCCGGTGTCCCTGGGCGATCTTAGGAGATGGGGGCCTGCCTCACCTGTGCGACCCGGGCGCTCCCACTGCCTCTCCATCACGGACCCCTCTCCTCCCCCTCTCCTCCGCACGGTCCTGCCACAGAGGGAAGCAGTCCTGCCGGGACGGAGAGGATGCCCGCGGCCGCGCCCTGGAGAGGGGCCAGGTCTGCTTGCCTCCCCTCCTGGCGGGATGGGTCCGGTTGGAGGGAGGGGACCAGCCACGCTACCCTCCGCAGGCCCGGGGCGTGGGCTGTCCGGTAGGCTTCCCTTTTGGGGAGAAGTAACACTGCTGCCTGGCGCATTCATTTGTTTTTATTTTTAAAACTTTTTTTATTATGGAATTTTTAAAAATCAGAAGTAGAATGAACAGTATAATGAACCCACAAGTGCTCAGCTCCAGCTTCAAACTTTTCCTTCCCTCCCTCCTTTCTTTTTAAAACATATATTTATGGAGGCAACATTGGTTCATGACATTATGTACATTTCAGGTGGACATTATAGCAGTTCGCTCTCTGTTTACTGTATTGTGTGCTCACCACCTGCAGTCTAGTCACCTGTTCTGTGCTCGGCCCTCCTCCCACCTGCTCCCCTCTGGTAACCACCATTCTGTTGACTGTATCTATGAATTTGTCTGTTTTATTAGTTCATGTGTTACTTTTTTGTTTTACTAGTATATTCTGCATGAGTGAAATCATATGGTTTTTGTTTTCATCTGACTTATTTCACTTAGCATAATACTGTCCAGATCCACCCATGTGGCAATATTTCATCCTTTTATAGCTGTGTGGTATTCCATTAAACACACACACACACACACACACACACACACACACACACACACATCTTATCCATTCATCTGTCAATGGACAGGGGGTGTTTCTATGTCTGGGCTATTGTAAAGAATGCTGCAATGAACATAGGGGTGCGAATATCTTTACAAATAAGTGCTTCCATGTTTTTCAGGTAAAACATGAAGAGAAATTGCTGGGTCATATTGACACCCCAAGGGCGAGCCGAAGTTCTTCCCGGGATTGTGTTTCACGAAGTTGAAGAATAAAATTGCGGACAAAAACGATTAATGGAGCCAAAGTTTATTGGGAGAAGCCAGTCCTGGAATAGGTGCCGCTGGGGCTCCAAGAGCAGCCAGTGTCTGGAGCTTCCTTGCCATGTTGCAGTCGGGAGTAGCTTAGTATCCAAGCTAATTAAAGTCTAGTTGTCCCTGTGTGGAGGCCCACGGACGCAGGGACGTGGTCCTGCCACCAGAACAAACGCCAGGAACCCATTGACTGTCAGGGAGAAGAGAGAGCGAAAGGAAGTGTGTGACTTCTAATTTAGGGGGGCGGGGTAGTCTTGCTAGCTCCTAATTGATCTCTTCAAATAATTCTGCCATAGCAATATCCTTTGGATTGATTTATACACCTTAGTGCCTTGTGATTGGTTAACTGCATGATACCTGTCCTAGCAATATGCACACATTTTAAAGTTCAGGCCTCTCTCATGAGTGCCCTTCCTTCCCCACCTAGTTGGGGTGCCTCAGTAACTCTGCCTAGTTGGGTTCCAGGTTCTTCTTCCTTTCCAGTGGCCCCACCCCTATCTACCTAGCTTCCTTCTGTCTCCTCAATATGATAGTTCTATTATTAATTCTAACAGGAAACTCCAGCCCTGGCCAGTTTTTCTCAGTGGTTAGAGCATCAGACCGTGGACCGAAGGGTTTTCTGTTCGATTCCCAGTCAAGGGAACATAACCTCAGTTACAGGCTTGATCCCCAGCCCCTGTCAGAGCGTGTGCAGGAGGCAACCAATCCATGTGTCTCTCACGCATTGATGTTTCTCTCTCTTCTCTTCCCTCCCCTCCACTCTCTCTAATATAATCAATGGGAAAAAATCCTCAGGTGAGAATTAAAAGGAAACTCCAGACTGTCTTCCTTAGTGTCTGTACTTCATTTGCTAGGGGCAGAAATAGAATTGTAGAGACTAAACCATCAATGGGTCTGGGCTGCCTGTCACTACTCGAGCTAATTCAGCAGAGACAGGGTTGAATCTTGTTGAGTGTTTATTCCAATAATGCCAGCAGTATGGAAGAGCAGCAGGTCAGCCATAAAAATTTGCTCAGACCCCGCCCTACCCCCCCCCACCATAAGCCAGTTGCTTATATTGGGTAGGAGGACGAAGATTACATGGGAAAGTAGGCAAAAGGGATAAGAATGGGAATGCAAAATGGGCAGTTTACAGGTAATGCAGGCTGAGGGTTTGCAAAGGGCTGGGGTTTGCAAAGGGCTGGTGCCTCTGGTTTCTGCAACAAGGTTGTTAATCTTTCCGTGATAATAGGCAGCTCCCTGATGGGGAGGATGGGCCGCATTTCCAGGTGAGCTCCCAGGTCCTGTGTGTAACTCTCAGCCAGGTTAGAATGTACTTTCTTTAATCAGAACAGAACATTCACAGTTAACAGAGCATGATTAATATTTCTTATAACTATAGCTATGTTAGGGGCAGAAAGAGAATATTGGGGACCAGTTATAATTATAAGAATTATATTGAGACTGGTAGGAGGGGCAGAGGTTCGGAGTGGGCTGGTCCGGCACCCATGTGGGCTGTTTCTTTAACCCAGAGGGAGATTGTCCCTGCAGAGGCTGCCATGAGGAGCAAGGTGTCCCAGCCCCATACCAGACACCCCACCCAGGGTTCCAGAGCTGGGAAGAGAAGTTCCTGTAAAAACAAGCAGAGATTGTGGCTGAGGGACATGGAAGCTGCTGGAGATCTAGGTGTCCCTCTATAAGGGCCAGGAATGAACTTACTTGGACTCGCTTCCTCTGAACTCCAGCACCAGAAGGCATTGGGGGACCCAGACATATGGGGAGGAACTGGATTGTCTGGCATTGGGACAGGAACTTGGGGTGGCTTTATAACAGACAGAGGTGTTTGCAGGGGTCATTGTTCCTGTGCCAAGACCTCCCCTGTCCCAGGCAACCATATCTGAGGACCCATCAGTCTGGAGCACACTGTTTGCTATACTCTGGTGATTCCCTGACACCCCACCCTATCCAATTTTCAGCCCACCCAAGCAGTTTTCAGCAGCTTTTCCATAAAAATGGCCTGTCCTGGCTCAGGCTTCAGACTTTGCTAAACTCTCTCAAACAAACTGCAGCTGATATCAGCATGCCCCAAATCTATCAATAAAAGGCCCAAGACCAGAAATGCACCAGCACCAGCCTGCTTTGATTCACAGCTGGGCCTTGCCTTGGCTCTTCAAACCCAATACAAATAGGAGGAATCTGCAGATCTCTCTGTAGTTCCTGATGGGTGCCCCCAGGCAGTGGCTGACTCTGGACCTCCTGGAAACCCAAGAGCCGGTGTACCCAGTGGAAAGCTTTAGACCATACCAGATTACAACTCTATACATCCACAAGGGGCAGACTCAGTGAGCACCAAAGCCCCACTGAAGCAAGTCCTGCTCTATAGGAGTGTCTCCTGCACAGCAGCTCTCTCATTGAAGTCACAGTAGTCACAGTTGGTCCTCACAGCCAATTGGCCTGGTCAATTTCTTCCAGTGGCACCAACAGCAGTCAAATCTCAACTACAACAAGACTGTGCACACAGGCCACACAGGGACACACCTAGAATGCCCAGCTCAGGTGACTGGGGAGGCTGAGCCACTGGGCCCTATAGGACACCTACTGTAAAAGGCCACTCTACCAACTCCAGAAGACATAGCAGCCCTACCTAATACATTGAAACAAACTCAGGGAATCAGCCAAAATGCAGAGACAAAGAAACATATCACAAATGAAAGAAATGGAAGAAAGCAAACTACTGGATACAGAATTGAAAGCCACTATTATAAGGTTACTCAAAGATCTTCATGAGACCTTCAAGGGACTTAGTAAGACTTTCAAGGAATTTAGTGAGAATGCCAAATACATGAAAAAGGATCAGTCATAAATTAAGCATACACTAGCTGAAGTAAAAAATAATTTACAGGGATTCAACAATAGAGTAAAGGATTCCAAGAATCAAACCAACAACTTGAAATATGGAGAAGAAAAAAAACAACACACACACAAAAACAAAAACAAAAATACCCCCTCCCAATCAGAAGAGCAAAAAGAAAAAAGAATCCAAAAATATGAAGATAGTGTAAGGAGCCTCTGGGACAACTTCAAGTGTACCAACATTCTCATTATGGGGGTGTCAGAAAGAGAAGAGAGAGAGCAAAATATTGAAAACCTATTTGAAGAAATCATGACAGCCCTAGCTGGTTTGGCTCAGTGGATAGAGCATCAGCTTGTGGACTAAAGGGTCCCAGGTTTGATTCCAGTCAAGGGCATGTACCTCAGTTACAGGCTTCTGGCCCTGGTGGGGTGCATATGAGAGGAAACCAATTGATGTGTCTCTCTCACATCGATGTTTTTCTCTGTCTCTCCCTCATCCTTCCACTCTCTCTAAAAATCAATGGAAAAATATCCTCTAATGAGGATTGTAAAAAAATAAAAATAAGTAAAAAAAGAAATGACAGAAAACTTCCTCTACCTGGTGAAAGAAATAAACTTACAAGTCTAGGAAGCACAGAGTCCCAAACAAGAGGAACCCAAAGAGGACCACACCAAGACACATCATAATTAAAATACCAAAGGTTAAAGA
>NW_005360011.1:35622-44900 GCF_000412655.1 Myotis brandtii
GTTTCCTACTGCCTCTGTTCAGGGACTTGTTCTGTATCTCTGAGCAATTGAAACTGATTTTGTGAATGCAGGGTATTCTATGGTGTAAATGTGGCACGCACTGGTGTGAAAGTGTTTTTATGTTTGTTTGTTTCTGTTTTGTTTTTGTTTGTTTGTTTGTTTGTTTTTTAAAAACCTACTAAACCTCTCCTGTGTTTCCGTGGTGACTCAAAGTTTTTAGTGGGGAATGCTATCTGTCTTTATTGTTTAAACATGTCTCTTTGTTGTTTGTTTAAATTGCTTAGAAAGTGAAATTTCTGTTTGTGTCTCTTAAAAAATATGAATGGGAGAACATATTTGCCAATGATATTTCCGGTAAGGGTTTACTCTCAAAAATGTAATGAGAACTCGTACAACTTAACAAAAGGAAGATAAACGAACCAATCAAAAAATGGGCAAAGGACCTAAATAGACACTTTTTGAAAGAGGACATACAGAAGGCCCAGAAACAATATGAAAACATGCTCAAAATCACTAATCATCCAAGAGGTACAAATCAAAACAACGAGGTACCAGCTCACACCTGTCAGAATGGCTATCATCAACAAATCAACAAATAACAAGTGCTGGCGAGGATGTGGAGAAAAAGGACCCCTCCTGCACTGCTGGTGGGAATGCAGACTGGTGCAGCCACTGTGGAAGACTGGGCAATGGACCTAGATAGACACTTTTTGAAAGAGGACATACAGAAGGCTGAAAGTCATATGAAAACATGCTCAAAGTCACTAATTATATGAGAGATGCAAATGAAAACGACAATTCGGTATCATCTCACACCTGTCAGAATGGCTATCATCAACAAATCAACAAACAACAAGTGCTGGCGAGGATGTGGAGAAAAAGGAACCCTCCTGCACTGCTGGTGGGAATGCAGACTGGTGCAGCCACTATGGAAGACAGTATGGAGTTTCCTCAAAAAGTTAAAAATGGAACTCCCATTTGACCCAGTGATCCCACTTCTAGGAATATATCCCAAGAAACCAGAAACACCAATCAGAAAGGATATATGCATCCCTATGTTCATAGCAGCACAATTTACCATAGCTAAGATTTGGAAACAGCCTAAGTGCCCAACAGCAGATGAATGGATTAAAAAACTGTTGAAAACAATTGAATACTATGCCGCTATAAAAAAGAAGAAACTTTTACCATTTGCAACAGCATGGATGGAACTGGAGAGCATTATGCTAAGTGAAATAAGCCAGTCGGAGAAAGATTAACATCATACATGATCTCACTCATATGTGGGATATAATGATCAACGTATCTTGATGAACAAGAATAGATCCAGAGACAAATGGTAGGGGAGGGGGGCATTGGAGAGCAACCAAAGGACTTGTATGCATGCATATTAGCATAACCAATGGACACAGACACTGGGCCGATAAGGGGCTTGCCCGGGTGGGAATGGCTGGGGGCGGGGGGAGTCAATTGGCAGAAAAGGAGACATATGTAAAACTTTAGACAATAAAAAAAACCCACAAAACAAACAAACAAAACAATATGAATGCATTGCTAATCTGAGGAATGTTAATTATTTAATCCTGTCTTAAATCCTGCCTTAATACTGTAAATCCTGTCTTCCCTGAATCAAGGAAATCCTGTCTTCCCTAAATCAAGGACATTGGACCCATCATGTAGATCTTATCTTCCCTAAACCAAGGACACTTAGGAATAAATGATTTGCATTTGGCCTCCCTAAACAGAGGTTAAATAGCCTTATTTTGATTAGCTCTTTTATTCAGGTGTTTTTTTTTGTTTGTTTGTTTGTTTGTTTTTAAGGGAGGCAGCCTGGTCCCTCCTTGCAACATGAGAAATAGCTCCTCCACAAACTCTACTGTCTTAGAATGTATGTTAAGGAATTTCAAAAAAGGGTTTATTGGGGACTACGGGGTAAAACTAGTCCCCTGGGAGTTAAAAAGGATGTGTGAAACAGACTGGCCATCTTTTGGAGGAGGATGGCCACCAGAGGGCACACTGGATGTCCCCACAATCAGGAATGTTCACAGAATTATCACAGGAGACCCAGGTCATCCCGACCAGTTCCCTTATATTGACCAGTGGCTAGAAATAGCAGAGCTTAAGCCACTTTGGATCTGGTTTTGTTTATGTGAGGAAAAAGGCCAGGCCCCTCAGAAGAAGGAGAATAAGCCTCCTATTCTGCAGGAACCCCCCGAGGAAGCCACCACCTCCATATGTGCCTCGAGTGGTACCCAGTGCCCCTTTGCCTAGCCAGGGAAGCTTAGACACACCACCTCCTTCCGTCTCCCCCCAACCAGACTCTTCGCACTGATTATGACCCTGAGTCTTCACCTCCTTTGTTCCTTCCCGTGGGTGATTGGATTTCAGAGACATTTTTCTAAAGAGAATCAACCTGTCTCTTCCTCTACATCTTTCCCTTACTCTCTCACCTCTTTCTGGCTTCCCTTCTCTCTCACAACCCTTTTCCTTTACTATCTCACAATATGAATTTTGTTGATTTATAAAAGACCATTTGATATGTTCTACCTGTATCAATTAGGGATGATGTAGGTGAATAAAATCAAGACTAATACTTCTGTAGAATGAGATGAACAGATGCAATATAGTGCCTAGCTCCACTTGGGAGAACTGCCAAGCTGTAGGTTTTCTTGCAGAATGTAGAGTATTGTAGGGATACTCTGACCTCATGGGTCTTCATGGGAATAAATTTACCAAAGAGCCCCAGGGTTAAGAGGAAAAAGACAAAGAACATAATTAGCATCCATTGTTCTTTGTGGCCAGTCTGATACTCTGTGCTCGCATTAAGAAAGAACTTCAAACTATTAGCATGACAAAGACCTTCAGTTGTGATAAAGAAATAAAGTTTGGGTTTGCTAAATAGAAATCCATACAAATGTGAAAGGACAGCTTGTGGTGATGAATGGATTCAAAGGCTATAGAGATCAGCTTGCAGAAGATTAATAGAAGGGGAGATGTATAATATCGGGGCTTCCAGCTGTTGAAGAACGTTAAACTTATTGACACTGAAGATAAGCTGAGATAAAAGGCAGTCAGTCCAAATGGAGAGAAAATACTTTAAAATAAGCCTAATGCTCCCAACTAAATTAAGGCAGTAAAGAAATCTGTGGTTCCAGCCCATTTACTATTATAGAGACTACAGATCATTATAATGAACAGAAGATTATTAACCACAAAGTGCCCTATGCATCAAAGAAATTTGAGCTATTCACTTCTCCGCATCAAAGGAAAGCCAGTTGTCCTGACAAGGATGCTTCCACACACTAGTTGGAAACCAAGAAAATTGAGAATGTCGTTTGGGATGGCTTTACAACATCACAGGTGGGTCTCTATCCCTTCCCCGAAGTCTAGATGGGCTTGCGGCTGCTTCAGGCAGCAGAGAGTGTCAGCAGTCATCCCCTGGGGCTCCATCAGAAAAGGTCTGTGGCTTCCAGTTGGCTTGTCTGGAGTGCTTACCCCAGTGCTCTTTCTTGGGGTCAGCCCACCAGAACCCAGCCACCAGGCTGGGAGAGGCCCAGCTCAGGCAGAGGTCATGGAGGGCTCTATCCATAGGCCCAGCCTCAGGCAGAGGTCATTGAGGGCCCCATCCACAGGCCCAGCCTCAGGCAGAGGTCATGGAGGGCTCTATCCACAGGCCCAGCCTCAGGCAGAGGTCATGGAGGGCTCTATCCACAGGCCCAGCCTCAGGCAGAGGTCATGGAGGGCTCTATCCACAGGCCCAGCCTCAGGCAGAGGTCATGGAGGGCTCTATCCACAGGCCCAGCCTCAGGCAGAGGTCATGGAGGGCTCTATCCACAGGCCCAGCCTCAGGCAGAGGTCATGGAGGGCTCTATCCACAGGCCCAGCCTCAGGCAGAGGTCATGGAGGGCTCTATCCACAGGCCCAGCCTCAGGCAGAGGTCATGGAGGGCTCTATCCACAGGCCCAGCCTCAGGCAGAGGTCATGGAGGGCTCTATCCACAGGCCCAGCCTCAGGCAGAGGTCATGGAGGGCTCTATCCACAGGCCCAGCCTCAGGCAGAGGTCATGGAGGGCTCTATCCACAGGCCCAGCCTCAGGCAGAGGTCATGGAGGGCTCTATCCACAGGCCCAGCCTCAGGCAGAGGTCATGGAGGGCTCTATCCACAGGCCCAGCCTCAGGCAGAGGTCATGGAGGGCTCTATCCACAGGCCCAGCCTCAGGCAGAGGTCATGGAGGGCTCTATCCACAGGCCCAGCCTCAGGCAGAGGTCATGGAGGGCTCTATCCACAGGCCCAGCCTCAGGCAGAGGTCATGGAGGGCTCTATCCACAGGCCCAGCCTCAGGCAGAGGTCATGGAGGGCTCTATCCACAGGCCCAGCCTCAGGCAGAGGTCATTGAGGGCTCCATCCACAGGCCCGGCCTCAGGCAGAGGTCATGGGAGGTGAGCCTTCCAGTCGCCTCAGCCCGGGCCCCAGGGGTGTGAATGACAGTTTCCTCCAGCTGGGAGTCTCTCCAGCAGAGACTGCAGACATCATGGAGAAGAAACTAGGGGTCCCCTTGGAGCCCTGTCCAAATCCCTGACCAAATCATCTGTGAGCATAATACAATGGCTGCTAACGCCAGGAAGCCTGAGTCATTGTGAAGCAATAGACAACAGGAATATCAAATAATGAGCAAAAGCAGGTGGCCTGCCCGGATGCAGTGACACAGTTTGCCCTGCAGCCTCAGGAGGGTCAGCGGGATGCAGTGAGCCAGAAGGCTGGGCTTGCTGACCTCCATGCTGTCCTCTGCCCCTCCTCGCTTCGTGGCCCCGGGAAGGCCCTCGCCTGGTGTCCTCATCCACTAAATGAGAATAACAAGATACCTGCTTTGCAGGCGGCTGTAGAGAGTGAACACACGTGAAGCCCTTTGAGCGTGGTCAGCTCGCCATGACTGCGTAAGCTGACAGCCCAGGGCCACCACGCAGGAGACAGGGCTCCTCGCCACCTCACGTTACCAGGCGATTTCTGTTTCAAGAGCAGTGGATGCATGGAATGGATTGCTTAGCAGGCTCTGTGGTTTTACAATTGGTTCACAACAACCTCCTTTGAATCAGAGTTTTACAATCCTTTTGGACTGTGACCCACAGTAAGGAATGCCTTCCCTCTTGTGACCTACTGCACACAGCATCTACCTCTATAAAACCCCATTAAATGTTTAATGAGCCCTGGCCGGTGTGGCTCAGCTGGTTGGAGCATCGCCCCGTACACCAAAGAGGGTGGCGGGTTTGATTCCCAGTCAGGGCACATACCCAGCTGAGGGTTCAGTCCTGGTCAGGGCACATGCGGGAGGCAGCTGATAGTGATGTTTCTCTCTTTCTCTATCTCTCTTCCTTCTTCCCTCCCTCCCTCGCTCCCTTCCTCTCTCTAAGATAAAAAACATTTAATGAAACAAATGTTTCATTAAAAAACAAATGTTTTTTTTATTTGCCCTTACTATGTGTAATGCACTCTGATCATTTCTATTTTTGTTCTATTTAAATTTTCAAAACCCACTAAGTTGATTTCATAACCTACGAAATGGGCCAAATCTGTGCTTAAATAATAATCTTTGTATGATTTCCTTGTCCTACACTTGTTACTGCTTTTTCCTTTTTTCGTCTAACTCCCCCTCCAGTGCACTCCTGCTGCCCCCACAGGTCCAGCGCTGTGCTGGCACTGGCCAGATGCCAGACCGAGGTGTTCGCATTGATTTTAGAACAAGGATAATGACTCTGTTTTTCTGCTCGTGTTTTCTGTGTGCTAAGCACTTAGTCCTCAGATGACTTATAACGCGATGTTGTTATTGATAACGGTGCCGTGTGAGTGCCGGTGGGAGAGGTTCGGCTCGCCTCTGCATTCTGGGCGCCTGAGCACACTTGCAGCAGTTCTACATCCTCACCCGCTCACAATGCCTGTCTGTTTTGAAAGCTGTTTTCACTTCATAACCACAGGCTGTTTCAAACCAGACTCCAGCAAGAGCCTCACAATTAACATGTGCGCTGCCTGTTGTTGATGCCATTATAAATAACGAGCCTAGCATGCACTTTGTTACCGGAGCCATTAGCCAAGCACAGTTCTGCCACTGAAACACTTCACTGGATAGTTTTTTCCTGTTTTTTCTTTTTTCTTTTCTTTTCTTTTCTTTTCTTTTCTTTTCTTTTCTTTTCTTTTCTTTTCTTTTCTTTTCTTTTCTTTTCTTTTCTTTTCTTTTCTTTTCTTTTCTTTTCTTTTCTTTTCTTTTCTTTTCTTTTCTTTTCTTTTCTTTCCTTTCCTTTCCTTTCCTTTCCTTTCCTTCCCTTTCCTTTCCTTTCCTTTCCTTTCCTTTTCCTTTCTCTTCTTTTCTTTTGCAGAACCTGATGATAATCAATAAGACAAGCAAGTGGTAATTTCAGGGAAATGCAAATTAGCTATTGACCCTTCGGAGGCACTGCCTTTGGCTCATAGTGCAAAACATTTTTGTCAACTCTTGGGCCGCTGTACCAAGAGCATGTGATTGTATGTGCACAGGGTGTCCCGTCTTAATTCCATTTTATCTACAGATAAAGAAAATTACCTTCCCCTCAAGAAGGTAAGATGAAGAAAGAGGTGGGCTCTGGTGCCACACAAACCAGAGCGCTGAATGGCAGCTCGACCACTCATCTGCTGAGCCACTGGAGGCCCCTTGTGTTAGCTCTTTGAGCCTCAGTTCCTTCATCTATAAAATGGGGATAATATATCTCTCAGGGGCATGGTCCTAGAGAAAAGTTCACGCGACATGAAGTGGTCAGAAGCCAGTTCTTGTTCCTGTGAGTGATGCATGTCATGTTCCATGGCATTCTGGCTTCCCGACCAAAATGGAAAGACCAAGAACTGATGGCCAAGCGAAAAGCTGCGCGGGACAGGCTGGCCAGGAGTCATGCTGTGGCCACTAGAAAGCCATGAGATAGTGATGAATGGGTAACCAATTTAATTTTAAAAAATAGCTTTATTTTTAAAAAGTAACTACCAAAAAAGCTTAGAATCATAGCAACCAAAGGTGTCCATGTCCGAATCCCCAGAGTATGTTCATGTGTTATGTTACATTGGCAAAAAGGGCTTTGTGGGTGCAATTAAATTAAGGGTCTTGATATGGGGAGATTATGCTGGATTCTCTGGGTGGGTCCCCTGTAACCACCAGGGTTCTTAAGACAGGGAGGGAGGCAGGAGGGTCAGACTCAGAGAAGATCTGAGAAAACAGAGGTGAGAGTGATGCGGGGCCATGAGCCAAGGACTGCAGGCAGCCTCCAGTAGCTGGAAAAGGTAAAAAAAGGGATTTTCCTCAGAGCCTCCCGAAAGGAAACAGCCCTGCCAACACCTCGACATTAGCCTGTAGAATCCATTTATAGACTTAAAAAATGTTATTGATTGATTTTAGAGAGAGAGGGGAAGGGAAAGAGAGCAACATTGATTTGCTGTTTTACTTATTCATGCATTCATTGGTTGCTTCTTGTATGTGCCCTGACCAGGGATCAAACCCACAACCTTGGCGTATCGGGATGATGCTTCAACCAACTGTGCTACCTGGCCAGGGCTCACTTTTAGACTTTTGATTGCCAGAACTGTCAGCTAATAAATTTGTGTTGTTTTAATCCACTAAATTGTGGCAATTTGTTACGGCAGCGATAAAACCTAATCTCTGAATGGAGGAAGGGGCTGGTCCTGGGGAATACACAAGGTCAGGTGAATGGGAGTGCTGGGCAGGTTTTGTCTTGATGTAGGTGATGGTAACATGGGTGTTCAGTTTCTAGCTACACGTTCAAGGACAGGTGCATGCTATGTGCACTCTTCTTCATGTAAGTTATATTTCACAATTTAAACAGTAGCTTTGGTGACTTTTCTTATTTGAAAATATCCAACAGGAAATAAAGGACACCTCAAACCAAGTAATTGAGGGCAGTGTAAGGGAGCAGAGGTGATGCCAAAGGTTAGAGAAAGAAACAGGCCCGTCCAGTGCCCTGACTAGCAGTAGACAGAAGTCATTACCACTGTCAGGGCTAGAGGAGCTGTGGGAGAGGGCGGTCACAGGCCCCAGAGGAGCAGGTCTGTGAAAAGCATTGGGACAGGAACTGCCAGTGCAGGGACCAGCAGTGGGGGAGGTGGGGGGACACACAGCCCCACCCCCAACATCTTTCTGGTGCCGCCCATTGACTGATCCCACCAAGAAACCAGAGCTCAGGGACCTGGCAGGTGCCTCTCACCCACCGGCTAGGGTGGAGAAGGTTGGAGTGTGGGTGAGAGTGGCCGAAAGAAAGCGTCCTGCACAGCCGAGCCCCTCTTGTCTTTAGTTCAAGTAAAAAATTCATGATCTCCACCTAGGGGACATCAAAATCTCATCAGATATTATGGGCGACGTCAGTTCAGCCCACGTAAAATTTTAGCCCTACCGGTGCTCTTCATGTACTGTAATGTAGGTTGTGGTACAGACGGAGAGAGAAAGCAATTTATATAAACATTTCTGCTCCTCATTCTCTCCTGTGGCTGGTGATGAGGCATAAACTGGCATTACTCAGCCAATTTCTCCACCTCCCACGCTGTGTCCCTCTTCATTGCTGCCAGGGCTTCACTGGGTGAGGCGATTCTTTGTTCTATGATGGTGACACAAACCTTCATTCCTGAAGGCTGGAGTCCGTGGTGGCCTTGATTTTACTGCAGTTTTTTGTGGGTGAAAACTGTGGGAAAGGAAGTACTAAGAGACTGTAGCCCCAGGAATCACTTGGTTCACCACATTGTATAGCAATAATTCACTTGTTTTTCTTTCATGGTAAGTACTGATTCATCATCAATATAATTTTTTACAATTTTATTTTATATTTTTCCATCACTATTTATTCTTCCACACCCTCTTCTACCTCTACCCCCCCGCAAAACCACCACACTGTTGTTTGTGTCCATGAGTTCTCTCTCTTTGTTTCTTTTTTACTCAATCGTTCCCTCTCCCCATCACCACCCCAACAGAGCTGTCTGCCTGCTCTCTCTGAGTCTGTCTCTATTGTCCGAGTTAGTTCAGTTTGTTCATTAAAGTCCACATGAGTGAAATCACATGGTACTTGTCTTTTTCTGACTGGCTTATTTCACTTAGCATGATATTCTCCATGCTGTAGCAAAGGGTAAAATTTTCTTCCTTTTTATGGCTGAATAGTATTCCATTATGTAAATGGGCCAAAGCTGTTTCATCCACTCATCTACTGATGGACAGTTCGGCTATTGTAAATAATGCTGCAATGAACATAGGGGTGCATATA
>NW_005360011.1:45266-66201 GCF_000412655.1 Myotis brandtii
TTTTTTTTTTTGGTGTTGAGTTTTATAAGTTCTTTATACATTTTTTATATTAACCCTTTATAAGATGTATTAGCGAATATGTTCTCCCATTCACTGGATTGTCTTTTCATTTTGTTGATGGTTTCCTTTGCTTAGCAAAACCTTTTTGGTTTGATGTAGTCCCATTTGTTTATTTTTTCTTTTGTTTCCCTTGCCTGATGAGATATATCAGAAAAAAATATTGCTATGAGAAATGCCTGAGCTTTTACTGCCTATGTTTTCTTCTAGGATTTTTATGGTTTTAAGTCTAACATTTAAATCTTTAATCCATTTGAGTTTATTCTTGTGTGAGGTGTGAGAAGGTGATCTTTCTTTTTCTTTTTTTTTTTGCATGTATCTGTCCATTTTTCTCAACAACATTTATTGACTAGACTCTCTTTTCCCATTGTATGTTTTTGCTCCTTTGTCAAATATTAATTGACTATAAAGGCCTGGGTTTATTTCTGAGCTCTCCATTCTGTTCCGTTGAGCTATGTCTGTTTTTATGCCAGTACTATGCTGTTTTGGTTACTATGACCTTGTAGTATAGTCTGATATCAGGTAGTATGATTCCTCCAACTTTGTTAGTCTTTCTGAAGATCATTGTTGCTATTCGGGATCTTTTGTGCTTTCATATAAATTCTTAAAATATTTGTTCTAGTTCTGTGAAATACATCATTGGTATCTTGATAGGAATTATGCTGACTCTGTAGATTGTTTGGGGTATTATGGACATTTTAATTATGTTAATTATTTCCTTCCATGAATATGGTCTATACTTACACTTATTTGTATCTTCCTCAATTTCTTTCTTTTTTTAAAAAAATATATATATTTTTTATTGATTTCAGAGAGGAAGGGAGAGGGAGAGAGAGATAGAAACATCAATGATGAGAGAGAATCATTGATCAGCTGCCCCCAGCATGCTCCCCACTAGGGATCAAGCCTGAAACCTGGGCATGTGCCCTTGACCGGAATCAAACCGGGGACCCTTCAGTTCGCAGGCCAATGCTCTATCCACTGAGCCAAACCAGCTAGGGCCTCAATTTCTTTCTTCAGTGTCTTATACTTTTCTGAGTACAGGTCTTTTATATCCCTGGTTAAATTTATTCTTAGGTCTCTTATTCTTTTTGAAACAATTATAAGTGGGACTGGGGTTTTTTTTTGTTTCCATTTCTGATAGTTCATTATTGGTGTATAAAAATGCAATTTATTTCTGGATAATTTGTATCTTGCTATTTTATTGAATTCATTTATCATTCTAGCAGTTTTTTGGTGGAATTTTTTGGGTTCTCTATATATAGTATCATGTCATCTGTGAATAATGACAGTTTTACTTCCTCCTTTCCAATTTAGATGCCTTTTAAAAATATATATTTTTATTGATTTCAGAGAGGAGGGGAGAGGAAGAAAGAGATAGAAACATCAATGATGAGAGAGAATCATTGATCAGCTGCCTCCTGCATGCCTCACACTAGGGATCAAGCCCGAAACCCAGGCATGTGCCCTGACCGGAAATCAAACCGTGACCTCCTGGTTCATAGGTTGACGCTCAACTACTGAGCCATGCTGGTCAGGCCAATTTGGATGCCTTTTATTTCTTCTTGTCTGATTGCTGTGGCTAGGAGTCCCAGTATTATGTTCAATAAGAGTGGTGAAAGCAGACATCCCTGTCTTGTTTCTAATCTTAAAGGGAATACTTGTAGTGTTTGCCCTTTGAGTATGATATTAGCTGTGGGTTTGTCATATATGGCCTTTATTATATTGAGGTATGTTCCCTCTATTTCCACTTTGCTGAGAGTTACCATAAATGGGTGCTGGATTTTATCAAATGCTTTTTCTGCATCTATTACCATGATAATGTGGTTTTTATTCTTCATTTTGTTTATGTGGTGCATCATGTCTATTGTTCTGCGAATATTGTGCCAACCTTGCATTCCCAGAATAAATTGCACTTAATCATAGTGTATGATCTTTTTAATGTATTGCTGGATATGGATTGCTGACATTTTGATTAGGATTTTAGCATCTATGTTCATTAGGGATAGTGCCCTATAATTTTCTTTCTTTGTAGTGTCTTCATCTGTTTTTGGAATTAGGATAATGCTGTCCTCATAAAAAATGTTTGGAAGTCTTTCCTCCTCTTGAATTTTTTGGAAGAGTTTCAGGAACATAGGTGTTAGTTCTTCTTTGAAAGTTTGGTAAAACTCACCTGTAAAGCCATCAGGACCAGTGCTTTTGTTTGATGGAAGGGTTTTTTAAAATTATTATTATTACTTCAGTTTCACTAGTTGTAATCTCTCTATTCAGGTTCTATGATTCTTCCTGATTTAGTTTGGGAAGATTGTATATTTCTAGAAATTTGTCCATTTTGCCCAGGTTGTTCAATTTGTTGGCATATAGTTGTTCATAATATTTTTTTTATAATCCTTTGTATTTCTTTGGTGTCAGTTGTTACTTCTCCTCTTTCATTTCTGATTTTATTTATTTGGGCCCACTCTCTTTTTTTCTTGATGAGTCTGATTAAAGGTTTCTCAATTTTGTTTATCTTTTCAGAGAACCAGCTCTTGGTTTCTTTGGTCTTTTATATTGTTATTTTAGACTTTATTATTATTTTTTATTTCTGCTCTGATCATTATTATTTCCTTCCTTCTACTGACTCTGGGCATTATTTGTTGTTCTTTTTCAAGTTCCTTTAAGTATAAAGTTAGATTATTTATTTGAGCTTTTCTTGATTCTTAAGGTAGATCTGTAATGAATTTCCCTCTTAGAATTGTTTTCACTATGTCCCATAGATTTTGCATTGTTGTATTCTCATTTTCATTTGTTTCAAGGTGCCTTTTGATTTATTCCTTGATCTCATCATTAACCCATTCATTGTTTAGTATCATGTTATTTAGCCTCCATGTCTTTGTGTTTTCCAGTTTTTTTCTTGTGACTGATTTCAAGTTTCATAGCATTTTGGTCAGATAAGATGCTTGATATGATTTAAATCTTCATAACTGTATTGAGACTTGTTTTCTGTCCTAACATATGGTCTATCCTAGAAAACGTTTCATGGGCACTTGAGAAGAATGTATATTCTGCTGCTTTAGGGTGTAATGCTCTGAAGGTACCAATTAAATCCATTTCATCTAGTGTTTCCTTTAAGGCTGCCACACCCTTGTTGATTTTCTGTCTGAAAGATCTATCTATTGATGTCAATGGGGTATTAAAATCCCTTTCTATAACTGTATTACTGTCAATATCTCCCTTATGTCCACCAAGATTTGCTTTACTTATTTAGGTGCTCCTATGTTGGGTGCATAAATGTTTACAAGGTTTATATCCACTTGTTGGATTGCTCCCTTTATCATTATGTGTCTTCTTTGTCTCTTACTATAGCCTTTGTTTTAAAGTCCATTTTGTCAGATATAAGTATTGCTACCCCAGCTTTTTTTTCTTTCCATTTGCATGAAATATCTTTTTATGGTTTCTATGTCCTTTTTCATGCTGCTGAGTATCCTTATAATCATTACTTTGAACTCTGTATCTGATAAATTGCTTACCTGCATTTCATTTAGCCTTTCTTCTGCAGAATTTCCTTGTTCTTTCATTTGGAGTCTGTTTCTTTGTCTCCCAATTTTGGCTGCAACTTTGTGTTTGTTTCTATGCATTAGGTACATCTGCTATGATTCCCAGTCTTGGTGGGTGGTCTTGTATAGTAGGTGACCTGTGGGTCCCATGGTGCAATCTCCCTGATCACTTGAGCTGGGTGCTCTAAGAATGCCCCTTGTGTAGGCCCACTGGTTGTAATTGAGTCTTGATTGCTATTGGCCCATTTGTGTGTGGGATCGACCCTCAGGCTGGCTGACAGTGAGGCTCAACCCCCAACACAGCATGCAGGCTGCTGTGCAGGTGCTGATCACATGAAGCAGAATTCGCCTCAGCAGGATGGTGCCTGCCTAGGTCTCCTTGTGCATATCCTGCTTGTGAAGCTTATTGGATCTGCTCTGTTGTTGTCTGAAGCTGGCCACGGGTTGTATTGGTTCTGAGCCTCTTTGAAGGGACTCTGATTGAGGCCAATGTCAGATGCTGCCTGAGAGTGGCCCTGAGCAGCCTATTTGGAGCTATCAGTGGTCCCCGGCGTGTGGCTCCCTCTTCTGGGCCTGCATGCGTGTGGAAAGGACCAAGCTGCACACCAATGTCTGCTTTTACTAGCACCGGGCCCCAAGGCAGATCATCAAAAGTCTCAAAGCACCCAGCGATCCACCTCTCCTATAAGCTGTCTGTTACTCTCAGTCACTCAAAGAGCCTTGGGTTGTACTCCTCAGCCAGGTGTAAGTTCCACAGGGTGGGGTGAGAGAGATTCCAATGAGTGGGGCTATTGCTTCTCCCCAGGCTGATGCTGCACGGAGGGGGATTCTCTGACTGAGAAAGATGGCTTCTGCACTATGGGGGTATGACTCAGCATAGGATCCTGGGGGCTGACCTCTCAGCTCTCTCCCCAGAGCCACCAACCCCAGACTTCCTCATGTAGCTGTGGTCTGCTCTGCCATCCCTCCTCAGGAACCCAGGGTGAGTGGCTGTGAACAAAATTTTGTGTGTTGGCCCTTTAAGAGAGTGCTTGCATTTCTAGCTATCTCTCCCTGGTGGACAAAAGCCACACTGCTTTTCACAGCCAGATGTTATGTGGGCGCCTTCTGGTTCTGGTGCCCTGGGCTGGGGAGCCCAGCTTGGGGTTTAGACCCCACACTTTTCAGGAGGAACCCCCTGCAGCTGAGATATCCCTCTGGAACTTCAGCCGCTGCCTGTGAATGCTCAGCCAGGCCTCTCGGGCCTTCATACCTCCTACCAATCTCGATGTGACCTCTGCTGTAAGTTCTTGGTTATAAGTCTTCAGATGTTTACCCAGGATGATTTCTCTAGACTTTAGTTGTAATTCCAGTTTGGTCCTGGGAGGAGGTGAGTATAGCTTCCACCTAATTTGCCACCATCTTGGATCTCTCAATAATCCACTTTTCCCTGATTACTAAGACCAGTCACTCTGCTCAGTCCACTGACTCTTTTTAGGCCTTTTGGTTCAGCAGCATAAGGGGCTGTCAATGGCCCAGGTCCAGTCTCAGATTCTAATTTAACAGTGCTATGGCAACTTTTCCTGGTGACGTGGTCTTCTCTTGGGCTCTAGGATTTTGTGAGTCACCAATTCCAAGATCACAGGATGAGAAGCAAATGTCTTCCAATGAGTTTTGGGGTGTAATAGACTCAGGGACACTGCCACCTCTACCATTCAATTTCCAGACCCATGTATCTGGCCTCTGGCATAAGACACTGAATATTGACCATCACTTGGAGGCATATGCTGAATTCTGTAGGACAGCTGACAATAGCTTTCAGGGTACTGCCTCTCATCTGCTACTATAACTGAGCCTTCTAAAGGCCATTTAACCATTCTATTAAAGGTGATCTGGGTGATGGTGGGAGCATGGAGCAAGACTAGCACATTTCATGAACTTTCATCATCATAAAAAGTGTCTCTTGTTTGGAGTCAATGTTGTTAGGGATATTATGGCTATGAATAAGGAAATCTTCAAGCCCACAGTTGTTGGGTCTGGCAGAGAGCACTGAGGATAGGGAAGGCAACTTCATACCTCGTTTATGAGTTTATCATTTTGAAGACAGATTGCTTCCTCCTCCATGCCAGTTCTCAATGTAACATGAGACTCTTAAAAGGTAGCTGCCTATCCCCTGAATAATGGGCTGTATCAGGGCCTTCGTATGGGCCTCTGCTGTTGGAAGTAGCCAAATCCATGTTGGTGAGGAGAAAGCCCTCTTGCTTACTGCTACATTACTCCCATTTCTGCCACCAGGGCCACTTGGTAATTGTATAGGGTGGTGAGGAGAGGGCTGGCTGACAGCTATAGAACACGTCATCTTGTATAACTGATTATGGCGCACCTTGTTTTTGGTGGATCTCTCTTGTGTGAATTACTTCACATTCTGTGACCATTCCAAGAGGTTGACCATATTCTGCTCTCTGAGAGCTCCTTGTCACCAGTTCTTCAATTTTGATCTTTCCAAATCCCTTATCAGCAGCTGATTCTGTGAGTCACTGCTCATGAAACAGTGTCAAATTCCGATCTCTTCTTCAACACAGTGGACAAACTGAGGTACCATCTGAATTTTTGTCCACTAAGAAGAATTTCCATCACCAATGACTTTCAGGACCATCCCTGAGTGTGACTGCAGTGTCATCTGCCTCTTACAGTCCAGGTCCCAATTATTCCAAATAAGACCAGGGAACCTATACCATTGCAACATCTCCTACCCTTACCTTTAGTCTATAGAGAACACCACCACAGAGTTCTTCAGTGGTGCTGGTGGCTCATTCCCTAATGCCTTTGTGAGGGGACTGTCCTTTAGACCCTCGCAGGGAGTGTGCTGAAAAGGAAGGTGTGCAGATCACACATAATCTATCCATCTTGACATACCCATTTTCTTAACTCTACCATCTTCCTTCTGTATGAAATACATGGAGCATTCTGATATTTTTTTTGTTCTTATTGTTAATCCTCACCCAAGAATATTTTTTCCATTGATTTTTAGAAGGGAAGGGGAAAGACACACAGAGAGAAACATCGATGTGAGAGAGATACATTGGTTGGTTGCCTCCTGCATGCACCTGACTGAGGCCAGGGATTGAGCCTGCAACTGAATTACATGCTCTTGACCAGAATTGAACCTGCGACCCTTCAGTCAGTGGGCCGATGCTCAACCACTGAGCAAAACCGGTATGGCAGTATTCTGAGATTTTGATCTTATTAATTGCCATCACTGAGTCCAGACATTGAGTGGCTAACTGGCATACTATTGACACATACTCTTAACAGGTGCTTGAATGTGTGGTAGATACAAAAATGAGCGTCTTATCTCCCACTTCAGTGAAGAACTTGCTGTCCAACTCTGGGAAAGGCAGTCAGTAGACAGCCTTTTAACCATTCTATTAAAGAACTACCTCGCCTGGATCACAACTTTTTCAAGTAGCCCCCGTCCTGTGATTAAGCTAGGTGAGGATGCAAAGGCCCAGTCATGCCCAGCCAGTGTGGCCCAGTGGTTGAACATTGACCTATGAATGAGGAGGTCACGGTTCAATTCCAAGTCAGGGCATATGCCCGGGTTATAGGCTTGATTCCCAGTGGGGAGTGTGCAGGAGGCAGCCAATCAATGATTCTCTCTCATCATTGATATTTCGATCTCTCTCTCCCCCTCTCTTCCTCTCTAAAATCAAATATATCATTCTGGGCTGCCATGGCACTACTCTGATAAGACATACTTTCTTCAGAAGTTCCTACTAGATTGTATCAAGATATTTTCTCCCATGGACTCAGACAACAGTGTGGTGAAGGCCTAGGGCAGGCTAGAAGGGGTCAATGGGGCAGGCGAAGGGGACATATGTAATACTTTCAACAATCAAGATTCAATTTTTTAAAAGGCATTTTCTAATTTTGCTTGCAATGACCTCTTTCATGCATAGGTTATTTAAAGAGTGTTGTTTAATTCTTTCTTTTTTATTAATAAAAGCATATAATCCAAGGTTACAAAGTCATCTTGGCAATTTATGCATTTTAATATTTCACCTGAAATAACTTCAGGGAGAAAATTCTAGGACTGTGAGTCTCTAAAACTGCACCGCCTCCTCCTTCGTTCAGGTTTCAGAATAAAGCTCAGCCTTTGGGGCCTCCTGTGGTGCCTGACATTTCCCTGCTGAGCTACTGTGTCCTGAAGACTACATCAGCGATGTCTGGGAGAGCCGGTGGGGCTGGAGTCTAAACAAAGGGCTGTGCTTCTTTTCACATGTCTCCTTGCCATTTTTCTGTCCTCCTCACATGGATTCTTGTGACAAAGAGCCAAGTGGCTGACTCAACATATCCAGTGAGAGCCCTTTCTACCCAAATCATCTAAGCTTAAATGGGATTGGTCTCCTTTGCTCATCAGAAAATTCCTCAGAGCCGGTCATTGGGCCAGGTGTTGGGTCTGGCCTCAAGCTACAGGAGACAGGACTGGGATAAGGTTCTGGATTAGCTCAGGCCCTGAGCCCTGGGAATGTACACATGCTGAGCAGTGTACAGTGAAGGTCCCAGGGGAGAACGTACCAACAGCTTCCAGTGATTTTCTTTAGTCCTTAGTAAGGCAAGTGCAGTTTTAATGATGCTTGGATATTCCCGAATTGCAAGCGTATATTTATGAGACAGTTGAGAACTGTATCACATTTAAAACAAATATAGGCCTTTTCATATTGGATGACCAATTCTATACACAGATGATCTAATTAAGGAAAAAATACTTGTGTTGCTTAATTTCCAAATATTTGTGCATTTTTCAGTTTTCCTTTGACTATTAATTTTTAATTTCATTCCATTGTGAGCAGAAGATACTTTGTATGATTGAAATTTAAAAAAATGTATTGATTTGTTTTGTGGCCTAATACACATATGCTCCTTATGCACTTGAGAAAAATCTGTAAAGTGCTGTTTTTGGGTGGAGTGTTCTGTACATCTTTATCCTATATAATAAAAGCCTAATATTCTAAGTGTCCTGTTGGCCGTTCAACCAATCAAAGCATAATATGCTAATGATATGCTAAGGATGCTCAACCAGTTGCTATGATGTGCACTGACCACCAGGGGGCAGACACTCCAACTGGTAGATTAGTTTGCTGCTGAGGACCAGCCGATCGGGACTGAGAGAGATGGGCCAGACATGCCCTGGAGCCCTCCTGTGGTCCCTCCCTGGCTGACCAACCTCCCTTGTCCCTCCCTGGCCTCAATTGTGCACCGGTGGGGTCCCTTGGCCTGGCCTGTGCCCTCTCCCAATCCAGGACCCCTAGGGGGATGTCAGAGAGCCAGTTTTGGACCAATCTCACAGGCCAGGCAGAGGGACCCTACTGGTGCACGAATTCGTGCACCTGGCCTCTAGTTAAATATAATTGTCTTATAGGGTTTCCTTATTGATCTTCTGTCTAGTTCTTCCCTCTTATTATTAAAAGTGGGTATTGAAGTCTCCTGCTATTTTGTTGTAGAACTATTTCGCACATCAATTCTATTGTTTGCCTCATATACTTTGGAGCTCTGTTTTTTGGTGCATATATATTTACAATTGTTATATATTCTTGATATATTGGCCATTTATTAATATATAACATTCTTGCCCTGGCTGGTTTGGCTCAGTGGATGGAGCGTTGGCCTGTGGACTGAAGGGTCCAAGGTTCGATTCCGGTCAAGGGCATGTACCTTGGTTGCGGGCACATCCCCAGTGGTGGGTGTGCAGGAGGCAGCTGATCAATGTTTCTCTCTCATCGATGTTTCTGGACTCTCTGTCCCTCTCCCTTCCTCTCTGTAAAAAATCAATAAAATATATTTTTAAAAAATATATAATATTCTCTTTTGTCTCTTATAAAAGTTTTTACTTGAAGTCTACTTTGTCTGATATTAGTATAAACACTACAGTTTTCTTCTTGCTACTATTTGTTTTTGTTTGTTTGTTTTTTAATCTTTATTGTTAAGAGTATTACAGATGTTCCCTTTTTTTCTGGCCATTGCCCCCTTCCACCCAGTTCCCACCATACACCAGGCCTTCACGACCCTATTATCTGTGTCCATAGGTAATGTATATATGCGTATAAGATCTTTGATTGATCTCTTCCCACACCCCCCCCACACTCCTTCCTTTGAGATTCATCAGTCTTTTCCATGTTTCCATGCCTCTGGTTCTATATTATTCATCAGTTTATTTTGTTCATTAGATTCCTTGTTTGTTTATTTTGATTTTTAGATTCAATTGTTGATAAATATGAATATATTGCCATTTTATGTTCCTTTTTATTTCTTCTTCTTCTTCTTCTTCTTCTTCTTCTTCTTCTTCTTCTTCTTCTTCTTCTTCTTCTTCTTCTTCTTCTTCTTCTTCTTCTTCTTCTTCTTCTTCTTCTTCTTCTTCTTCTTCTTCTTCTTCTTCTTCTTCTTCTTCTTCTTCTTCTCCTCCTCCTCCTCCTCCTCCTTCATCTTCTTCGTCTTCTTCCTCTCCTTAAAGAATACCCTTCAACATTTCATGTAATACTAGTTTGGTGGTGATGAACTCCTTTAGCTTTTTCTTGTCTGGGAAGATCTTTATCTGACCTTTCATTCTAAATGATAGCTTTGCTGGGTAGAGTAATCTTGATTATAGATCCTTGCTATTCATCACTTTGAATATTTCTTGCCACTCCCTTCTGGCCTGCAAAGTTTCTGTTGAGAATTCAGCAGACAGTTGTATGGGCACTCCCTTGTCAGTATCTAACTGCTTTTCTCTTGCTGCTTTTAAGATTCTCTCTTTGTCTTTAACCCTTGGCATTTTAATTATGATGTGTCTTGCTGTGGGCGTCTTTGAGTTCATCTTGTTTGGGACTCTCTGCACTTTCTGGACTTGTAAGTCTATTTCTTTCACCAGGTAGGGGAAGTTTTCTGTCATTTCTTCAAATAGGTTTTCAGTATCTTGCTCTCTCTCTTTTCCTTCTGACATCCCCATAATGCAAGTGTTAGTAGGCTTGAAGTTGCACCAGAGGCTCCCTACATATCTTCATATTTTGGGATTCTTTTTTCTTTTTGCTCTTCTGATTGGTGTTGCTTCCTCATATTCCAAATCATTGATTTGATTGTTGGAATACTCTACTATACTCTTGAATCTTTGTAAGTTATTCTTTATTTCAGTTAGTGTATGGTTGATTTCTGACAGGTTCTTTTTCATGTCTTTGAAATTCTCATTAAGATTCTTGAAAATCTGACTAAGACCCTTGAAGTTCTCATTAAGATACTTGAACACCCTAGCTGGTTTGGCTCAGTGGATAGAGTGTTGGCCTGTGGACTGAAGAGTCCCAGGTTTGATTCCAGTCAAGGGCACATGCTCAAGTTGCCTGAGTTGTGGGCTCGATCCCCAGTAGAAGGTGTGCAGGAGGCAGCCAACCATTGATTCTTTCTCATAATTGATATTTCTATCTCCCTCTCCCTTCCTCTCTTAAACCAATAAAAATATATTTTAAAAAAGATACTTGAGCAACCTTATAACCATTGTTTTGAACTCTGTATCTAGTAGTTAGCTTGCTTTTCTTTCATTTATTCTTTTTTTAGAGATTTCTTCTGTCCTTTCATTTGTGACATATTTCTTTGTCTCTGCATTTTGGCTGCTTCCCTGTTTGTTTCTATGTATTAGGTAGAGCTGCTATGTCTCCTGGAATTGGTAGAGAGGCCTTGTGCATTAAGTGTCCTTTAGGGCCCAGTGGCTCAGCCTCCCCAGTCCCCTGAGCTGGGCACTCTCAGTGTGCTCCTGTGTGGGCTGTGTGCACAGTCTTGCAGTAGTTGAGACCTGATTGCTGATGGCATCGTTGGGAGGAATTGACCTCCAGGCCAATTGGCTGTGAGGACTATAGTGGAAGAGCTGTGGTTCAGGAGATGACCCTATGGAGCAGGACTTGTTTCAGTGGGGCTTTGGTGCTCACTGAGTCTGTTCCTTGAGTGTGTCGCTTGTGGATGTGTAGAGTTGTAATCTGGTGGGGTCTGAAGCTGTCTACCAGGTGCACTGGCTCTGGGGCCTCCTGGGAGGTGCAAAGTCAGCCACTGCCTGGGGCCACCTGGCAGCAACTACAGAGTGATCTGCAGATGGCTGCTACTTACATTGGGCTTAGAAGTGCACAGGTGAGGTTCCGCTGTGAAGCAAGTCAGACTGGTGCTTGGGACTCTTATTGATAGGTATGGGGCATGCTGATGCCAACTGCTGCTTGTCTGAGAAATTTTAGGAAAGTCTGAAGCCTGAGCCAGTACAGGCTATTTATATGGATAAGATGCTGAAAACAATTTGGGTGAGGCTGCAAATTAGATGGGGCAGGGTCTCAGAAAATCACTGGGGCAGTGAGAACAGTGTGAGCCACCCTGATGAAAACTCAAATATGGCTGTCAGTCAGCTCTTCCATGGAGGAGGTCCTAGGACAGGAACAATGACCCCTTCGAGCACCCTGATCTGGAATAAAGCTGCCCCCAAGTTCCTGCCCCAATGCCAAATGATCAAGTATTTCCCCATATGTCCCTGGATCCCCCAAAGCTGCCACCGAGCACTGGAGCTCAGTGGGAGTTAGTTCAAATAAGTTTGTGTGCCAGCACTTTAAGAGGAACTGCTTGGATCTCCAGCAGCTTCTGTGTCACTCAGCACAATTTCCGTTGGTTTTTACAGCTCTGGAACCCTGGGCATGGGGTATGATGTGGGCTGGGACCACTTCCTTCTCATAGGAAGCCTCCACAATGGAAATATCCCTCCTGATAAAAACAAAAACAAAAAACCACACGTGGGTGTCACACCAGCTCATTCTGTGCCTCTGCCCCTCCTACCATTCTCAATGTGCTTTCTTCTTTACTTCTCTAGTTGTAGGACTTCCATTAAGTCAGGTTTCAGGCAGTTCTGAATGATGGTTTTTCTGTATTTTAGTTGTAATTTTAATGTGTTTTGGAGAGGTGGTGTGCCAGTATTTGCCTACGCTGCAATCTTAGTTCTCTGTGTCTTCTTGCTACTCTTTGCATGGACTATCATTTCCCATTCTTTTACTTTTAATCTATTTGTGCCTTTGTATACTATATATAGCATGTAGTTGGATTATTTCTGCCATGTGATTGTAGAATTTAATCTATTTGCATTTAAAGTACTTACTGATATTGAAGGACTTTCTTCTGCCATTTTGCTATTTGTTTTCTATATGTCTTATACCACTTTTCTACTTCACCTTTATTATTGCTTACTTTTATGTTCAGTTGATTTTTTTGTAATAAATAATTTTGATTCTCTTCTCATTTTCTTTTGTGCATATTGTAAAAGGTATTTTCTTTCTGGTCACCATGAGGATTACATTTAAAATCCTAAATTTATAATAATCTAGTTTCACTTAATTCCAACTTAACTTTAATGGCATATAAAATTTGCTCCTATATTATTTGTCTTTGTCCTCTTTATATAATTGACACACATTACATCTTCTACAGTGTGTGCCCAATAATAGAGACATAATTATTTGTATGCATTTGTTTTCCAAATCCTATTGGAATAACAAGTAGAGTTACAAACAAAAACATAATAATACTGACTTTTATATTTGCATATATACCTTTACCAGAGATTTTTATTTCTTCATATAGCTTTGAGTTACTGTCTACAATCCTTTTATTTCAATGTGAATGATTTCTTTTAACATTTCTTATAGGAAAATCTAGTGGTAACAAACTCAGCTTCTGTTTATCAGAGAATACTTTTTGTGTGTGTGAACAAAGGGGACTTATTCTTTATTCCAGAAATAGACCTTAGCAAGTCACTGGCTTGGTGCTAATTAGAGAGAAGCAGGGCAGGGTGTGGTCATGCACTGCTTGTTAAAGCACCTAACCCCCATGCCATTCCCCCACCACCGCCTCCACTGAACTGCTTTAGAAACTCCAACAACCCTCTAAATTGTATTCAAAGTGGAACTTTGTACATCTCTATAAGCAAAAGATGCTGCTCCACAGCACAGCAACCCCAGGCATCTTAATTATATAATTTAGGAAAAGCAACAAAGCAAGAATCCTGTTTCAATCGGCTTAGATCAGTCCAGGCCCGGCAGACTGTCCACAGTGTTCAGGCTGAATGTACTGGAGTCCCACAGTGTTTGTGCCACAAGTCGATGGCCTTGCTCACAATTGCATCTGAGCTGTCCTGGGGAATATTTTCCAGAAACTTTGTTATTTCCTCTGAATTGTTCAGTGTCATTACTTTTAGTTTAATGGTTAATAAAATTTCCACTGCTACAAAAACTAAGATCTTACAGGATCCACTTACAACTTTATCCCAAACCCTCTGTAAACTGGATTCGGGCAAGCACCCTGCGAAGCACCTCTTGAACCAGAGATCGTAAAGCAGTCTGGACACGGCAGAACTCATCTTCAGGCGACTCACAGCCTGCTATCCTCCAGATTCAAGTACTGTTCAAAAGCCTTTGGCAGCTGGAGTAAGGAGTCTTGTTTAACTGGTTCACCAAGCATCAGGTGATCCAGGAATAGTCCACATTATCTTCCACCATCTCTCCCATGGCCTTAGCAATGGCAAGAAACACTTCATTTTCTGGCTTGAGTGGGAAGGAGGGGCTTCAAGGCAACTTTCCAGACTCCAGCTGATACATGCGGAGATAGACTTCAACCTGAGGTGTGGCATCACTGACAAAGCGAACGACTTTCAGGGCATGAAGGACATCCGAGTACTGCCCCTTATGATACATCATCCCCTGGGCATGGGACTCATGGTGTGGAGGCAGGATCCCTAGAAGCACCCTCCATACCAGTGCACGGTATGTGGAGGGGAGAGGAAACCTTTGACTAAAAGTATAAAGTTTCTCAATATCCATACAGTCATCTTTTAGGAGAATTTCTAATGATTTCTTTTCTTCAACTCCACAAAAACACACTTTCTCATAATATACTGAATGAAAGTTTCTCTGAGAATCCTCAGTTCATTGGGTGTTGCTTCTAGTAGTGGAAACCTGGGTTGAGACCAAGTGGTCTGGAGGAGGCCACGGAAACCAGGCCAGGGGTGCTGAACAGCAGGTGGGCAGGCAGGCGACATGGGGACCAGCCTGGGAACCGGAGCGGCACTAGCGGGCCTGCAGGGTGAGGGAAATAGCAGGACATCAGTGCCCGGCACAGAGAATACTACTTTTTCTGTCATTATTTTGGAGGCAAGTTTTGTTAGATATGGAATTCTTGGTTGACAGATGTTTTTCTTTTAGCACTTTAAATATGTCATTCACTGTTTTCTGGCTTTAATGGTGTCTGATGAAAATTCATTATTAATTTTCACTAAGAAACCTTTATCTGTCCATAATGAATAGCTGCCATCTTGATGCTTTCAAGATTCTCTCTGTCTTTGGCTTTTGAATTTATCCTACTTGAAATTTGTTAAGGTTCTTGCATTTGTAGATTCATGTCTTTCATCAAATTTTGGAAGCTTTCAGGCATTCTTTCTTCAAATATTTTTTTCTACCCACTTCTCTCCCTTTTCTCCTTTTGGGACCCATAATGTGTGTGTATGTCTGCTTGATGGTGTTCCACAAATTCCTTGGATTCTATTCACTTTTTAAAATTCTTTTTCTTTTCTATCCTTCATATTTGGTAATTTCAATTGTTCTATTTTAAAGTTTAGTGACTTTTTTTCTTCTATCTGTTCAACTCTGATATTGAATCCCTCCAGTGAAATATTCATTTTAGTTATTGTACTTTTAGCTCCAGAATTCATTTGGTTTCTTTATATAAGATATCTTTATTAATATTCTCATTTGTTCGTACATTATTTTCCTGATTTTCTTTAGTTATTTTTCTATGTTTTCCTTTAGCCTTTAAACATATTTAAAACAGTTGTTTTAAAATCTTTCTCTAGTAAGTTCAATGTCTAGATTTTTCTAGGGATGGTTTTTGTCAATTTATTTGTTACATTGAGTGGACAATGCTTTTTCGTTTCTCAGTATGTCTTGTGACTTTGATTTGAAAATTAGACATTTAAATATTGTACTGTGGTAACTCTGCAAACCAGATTCTTCTCATTCCTCAGTGTTTTTTTTTTTATTAAAAGCTGTAATAACCCAATTGGTGTGTCTTTCCTCAACTAGTTTTCAAAGGGTATATTTCTTGTTGTGTGTGTTCATTGAAGTATCTATACCTTAGCTTGTGTTCAGCTATGTTTGACAGGAATTTTCTTGAATGCCAGGAGCAAGAAAAGAACAAAACACAAAATAAAAAAAATCTGCAATATCTCTCCCAGTCTTTGTAGATTTATTTTGTTCTGGGGTACTCCTTTAATAATTAGTTATACTTGCACTAAGACTATGAGTCAGACGAAGATGACAGTTTAGGGTCTTCTGGGGTGTTTTCTGAGCGTTGACCTTGCCCTGGGGATATTTGTGGCTTCCTGAATTTCTCTATATACATGGTGCTTTTGGCACTGGAAAGGGACTGGTCCCAGAGCAGGTGTGTCTCAGGCCAGCCTGTAGTGTGTGGGTTCTTGACTTTGTGCAGGAAAGATTTCACAACACAAGTCCAGATGGGTTTGCGAGTATGTTTGTTAAAGCTGGGACAGTGAGACAAAGGGAGGGCTTAGGGTGGAAGAAGCAACGGGAGAGAGTCTTGGCGCAGCTCTGCGTTGGCTCTCGAGAAATGTTATAGGAAAGAAGTGGGCCACGCTGGGCTGCATGCACTCACGGAAAAGTAAAAGCTACAGTGAAATAAGTGAGCCAAGGCAGGGCTGCTTTTAGCTCACTGAAAAGTTTAGGAGAACCCGGCCGGTGTGGCTCGTGGTTGAGCATCGACCTATGAACAAGGAGGTCATGGTTTGATTCCCAGTCAGGGCACATGCCCAAGTTGCAGGTTCAATCCTGGTGGGGGGCATGCAGGAGGCAGCCGATCAATGATTCTTTCTCATCATTGATGTTTCTATCTCTCCCTCTTCCTTCCTCCCTGAAATCAAGAAAAAAATATTTATTTAAAAGCCTTAGAGAAAGGAAGCAACAGGAGAGAGCCTACGCTGCACTCTGCTTGGCCCTCTGGAAACATTGTAGGAAACCCAGGGAGTTACAGTGGGGCTTCTGGTAGCTCACGGAAGTCAGAGTAAAGGGGCCTTGGAGACAGCTTCGGGGTGAGCCCAGGAGGAGCTGCTGCCTGTTGCTTCCTTGGTTGCAAGTCTCATGGGGACCCTTAGAGCTTAGGAGAGAAAGTGAAGATGTACTACTGAGAGGGAAGAAAGGCAAGGGCGAGTTCCAGAAAGAACCCATGCTGGGTCTTTGTTTTGAGGGTTCTTATCTGTTTTCTAAAGGCGGGGATCTTAGGGGAGGTCTTAGGAGAGGATCTCAATAGGCTATTCATCGGCATTTTGCTGAGGCGCCAAAATGAGATTTATTCCCCTGACTGCGGTTGTCCTTGGGTGTGGTTGGCACATAGGGCACTAATTGGATTTCTGTCATCTCTCTCCCTGCGTAGAGTGATTTAAGCTATTGACCCTCTGGTTGGGGAGGAGAAGTGTAAACCATTTACTCTAAGTGTGCACGGCCCGGGAAGATGATTCTGTGATTTACTAGATGGCTGTGAACGCTTGGCTGTTTAACAATGTCTCCGTTTCCCTGTTCCGCTTGTCCTGGCTTACTATCCTGTCTCACTTTAAATACTCAAGTTTCCCAAAGAAACTCTCAGCGTTTGCACCCAGGCCTTATGTCATCCTTGTATGCTTTGACCATAACATTAAAATGCCTAACCCCAGGCAGCTGTGAGTTACTTATTCGGCTGGCAATGCTCTGCAAAAATGTCTGCCACCTTTCTGGGCCAGGCTCTGTGTTAGGTAAAACTCAGCCCAGCCCTAGTGATAATCGCTGGGGCTAAGAGGAAGGTGTGGGTCCTCAGGGGCCCATGTGTTATTTTGTTGAAGAAAGGCCTCTGTGTTTTCTTCCATCTCATGGTTGGCAGAAGGGAGTGATGTGGATCTGTAGGCTCGGAAGGTTGAAATGTGTCTGATGAGTCATGGATGGGCGTCTCCTCAGTGTCCCTGCCCCATGTCTTAGGGCCTAACTAGGGCCTGGCCTTGGAATAGCAGAGCTGCCTGGGTGAGCATTTAACCATCATTTAAGCTCATTCTCTCAGACTGTTGCTTCCTGGACGTGGTTCCTCAGCTTTCTGAGCCTTCCCTCTGCTGTGCTGTGTATGACAACTCCTTGTGCAGCAGGAGGAAACAGGGGTGACGTCCGCAAAATGGCGGGACAGACAGCTTCCTGCTCTCATTCCCCAACATAAATACCACAGGACAAATCGCATCTGTCAGGACCAACATGGTCAGGATTCTGGAAAACAGTTGAAGGTCTGCAGCAACGAAGTGAACACTGAAGACAGGGCGGCTCAAAGCAGCTGGAAATGCTTGTGGTGATTTTGCTTGTCTTTGCTCAGCCCCTCCCTGGCCAGGCACAGTCTTGGAGAGGAAAGCTGCGTTGCCAGATGGAGCAGAGCAAACCTTAACTTCAAATTCTTAGGTACATCTATCCTGACTGGCCTGGGCTCCCTGATCAAGGGTGGTCATGTGTGATCCCAAATGTGCTTCAAGACCTGGCCAACAGGTTCTGGTAGAAGCTGGGAGAGGATATTGATACCGTATGTCATCTCAAGGGCCAGGAAATAAAATGAAATAGGGAAGAGTATATTAACTTGAAAAATACAAATGTTCACACCCTCGCAAGGACCCCAGGAGACAGGGTGAACTTGCTACTTGGATGGCTCGAGAAATACGGCCAAAGCAGTGGCCCACAGTGAGTTAACTCAAAAGCCAGACTTTTATTGTGGGAACAGTGGAGAAAGGGTGAAAAGCTCCAGAGCAATGGGGTGCTGAATGCGGCTTGTGTTGGGCCCGAAGGCCCAGCGGATAGGCTTCACTGCTCTTGCCCAGCGGATAGGCTTCACTGCTCTTGCCCTTCCATCCTGAAAGCTGCCTCCTCCTGAAACAAACAACCACGGTGAAGCCTCCCTGGCTTGATCTCAATATTCATCTCCTAACACACGTTTAACTCATCCCTTTTCGGCCACACCGCCGCCTTTGCCACACGCAGGGTCACCCTCTGCCTGGTGTTTGGCCTCAGCATCCTAAGTGGCCTCCCTGTCGCCAGTCTTGCTCATGTTTAATTCATCTCCTGCACTGCAGCCTGAGGGATCTTTCGGAAGAATTCTGCGGGCATAATATTTATGGGAGGTTAAACTGATGTGTTTTTCCTTCCATTGAATTTATGGCATTCAGAGCTGGAGAGGGGAGCTGAAAAATATCTAGAAAAGGGATGTCTGCTAAGGTCTGCAGATGAGGCAAAAGGGAGGGATACCTTAAACCCACGGCAGGGATGTGTTCCTATAAGCCTGTCCGGGGTTTTTACTTCCTGCTATGTTTCAGAGTCATCCCACTGCACAGCGGGAGCCCAGCCGCAAGCCCAGAGCGCAGTTTGCTGAGGACACAGGGTCGCAGCAGTGCCGGTGCCAACAAGGGAGACTGCCCAGTCATGGACCGAGGGGAGAGTGCCCAGCCGGAGCTCAGAGTGGGGATTCTCGTTAAGCCTGAGTTAGGCCCCACCCCCATCAGAAATGTCTAGACTGCTCTGGAGGGAACTACAGGATTGGAGCGGGGGGGGGGGGGGCCTTTTTCCTGGTTTTTTGGTCAAGGTGAGAAGGTCCGTAAGGTGAAGACCTGGAGGAAGCTGAGCCCGCTCACACCTGGGCGGCTGGAGACCCAGAGTGCGGATCAGAGAGGCCTGCGTCAGTGACCGGCAGCCTGGCCCCTAGAGCTGTGGTGGGCAGTTAGACGTGAGCAGAGCAAGGACAATGGGCCAGGTACAGGAGGTCATCAGGGCGGAAAGGCCTGGGTGCCTAGCAAGGGGTAAAGCTGGGAAAACAAGGACCTCGCCCCCATATCGCTGGTCATGCGGTTCGGACCCTCCCCTGACCTTTCCTCCCTGGCTTGATGCTAGTCCTGGGGGTTAGACCTCCCTCGGGGACACACCGGGGGCGGAGAACAGCCCTTCAGCATGAAGCCCAGGACAACGAGGCTCTGACCCGCACCAAATCCATCCAGGCCTCAGTGTGTTTCAGCTCTGGGCCCAGGAAAGCAGCAAAACCAGACAAGCAACACCATGGCTGACCTCAGGACCAGCTGCAGTGACTACCGACCCCTGCCCTGGTTATAACCAGAACGGTGAGCCGAGTTCCTCTCCCTGCCCCTGCCCCGGGGTCATGTCTTGAGATGCAGAAGAATGAACTCTGAGGACCAGAAGAGTTAGGCAAAAGTGTGCAAAATGTATTACAAGCAGATTCAGACCCCCCTCACGAGGAGGGGGGCGAGTAATGGGCTGCCCTGTGAAGCCCTGTCGTCCAGGGGTACACATTTGTTACGAGCCTGCTTCTGTATCTATCTGGGTCGTCACCTGCTTGATCCCCTCAACTGTTCTTGCCCAGCAGTGGGCCTGAACTTTCCCTGTTTCTGTGTGTCCTTTCTCTGTTCCTGTGCTGAACTTTCCCCGTTTCTATGAGTTTGTACACCTTGTTGCTGCGGGCCCTCCCTTGTTTTCCCATGCCTCCCGCTTTGAGTCCAGAAACATTTTCTTATTTCTGCTTGCTTGGTTGTGATTAGGCTGCTCAAACTGCCGCGTCTGCCCTGTCTGTGTTTCAGCTGCTTTTGTTTTCCATGGGACCCCTGCCCTGTCGCCTGCGTTCACAGGTAACCCTCTCACTGGGGCCAACCAATCAGCGGGGTCCAAGACGCTGGAAGGCTGCTGAGTCTTCTACTGAGATCTCCCCCTTGGGAGGAAGGACCCAGGGTGCCGAGCCTTTCCCTCCCCTTGGTCTTCCCTGTTCCCCTCGCCTTCCTCGCTCCTGGTTTCCGGTGCCCATTTCCCCAACCACTCGCTCTACCTCTGTGACTTTCTAAATAAACTTGCTCTTGTAGTTTGAGTCTGGGCTCTGCATTCTTTCCCAGCCAGAACTCAAGTAACCAAGGTGGCTGACCCAGGTCCCGGCTGACCCACTGTGCGGGCCCCACCAGACCCTCCTCCTGGTCTACCTGGTGCCGTTCTGGCCCAACAGAGTAGCGACTGGCAGGACTCAGAACCCAAGGACTCTCCCAAGCCGTGGGGAGAAGAAGATTGCTTCTGCCTGCACCCACACTCTCTGTGGGGAGAAGAGGGTAAGGGAGATGCCCTAAGTGGAGAAGCTGCTGGAAGGGCACTTTCAACATGGGCAAGTTGGGCAAATGTTTCCAGCCTCCTGCCCGCCCTCTCTGTCCCTCAGCCGGCAGCCAGAAGACAAGGAGAGGTCAGATCTCTAAGGCCCTCTTCCTT
>NW_005360011.1:75057-77866 GCF_000412655.1 Myotis brandtii
GGGGGAGGACTGGAAGAGCCCCAAGGTCAAGGTGAGAAGGTCCGTAAGGTGAAGACCTGGAGGAAGCTGAGCCCGCTCACACCTGGGCGGCTGGAGACCCAGAGTGCGGATCAGAGAGGCCTGCGTCAGTGACCGGCAGCCTGGCCCCTAGAGCTGTGGTGGGCAGTTAGACGTGAGCAGAGCAAGGACAATGGGCCAGGTACAGGAGGTCATCAGGGCGGAAAGGCCTGGGTGCCTAGCAAGGGGTAAAGCTGGGAAAACAAGGACCTCGCCCCCATATCGCTGGTCATGCGGTTCGGACCCTCCCCTGACCTTTCCTCCCTGGCTTGATGCTAGTCCTGGGGGTTAGACCTCCCTCGGGGACACACCGGGGGCGGAGAACAGCCCTTCAGCATGAAGCCCAGGACAACGAGGCTCTGACCCACATCAAGTCCGTCCAGGCCTCAGTGTGTTTCAGCTCCAGGCCCAGGAAAGCAGCAAAACCAGACAAGCAACACCATGGCTGACCTCAGGACCAGCTGCAGTGACTACCGACCCCTGCCCTGGTTATAACCAGAACGGTGAGCCGAGTTCCTCTCCCTGCCCCTGCCCCGGGGTCATGTCTTGAGATGCAGAAGAATGAACTCTGAGGACCAGAAGAGTTAGGCAAAAGTGTGCAAAATGTATTACAAGCAGATTCAGACCCCCCTCACGAGGAGGGGGGCGAGTAACGGGCTGCCCTGTGAAGCCCTGTCGTCCAGGGGTACACATTTGCTACGAGCCTGCTTCTATAGCTATCCAGGTCGTCACCTGCTTGATTCCCTCAGTTGTTCTTGCCCAGCAGCGGGCCTGAACTTTCCCTGTTTCTGTGTGTCCTTTCTCTGTTCCTGTGCTGAACTTTCTCCGTTTCTATGAGTTCGTACACCTTGTTGCTGCGGGCCCTCCCTTGTTTTCCCATGCCTCCCGCTTTGAGTCCAGAAACATTTTCTTATTTCTGCTTGCTTGGTCCTGTGATTAGGCTGCTCAAACTGCCGCGTCTGCCCTGCCTGTGTTCCAGCTGCCTTTGTTTTCCACGGGACCCCTGCCCTGTCGCCTGTATTCAGTTACCCCTCTCACTGGTGCCAACCAATCAGCGGGGACCACGACGCTGGAAGGACACACCTGGAAGGCTGCTGAGTCTTCTACTGAGATCTTCCCCTTGGGAGGAAGGACCCAGGGTGCTGAGCCTTTCCCTCCCCTTGGTCTTCCCTGTTCCCCTCGCCTTCCTCGCTCCTGGTTTCCGGTGCCCATTTCCCCAACCAGTCGCTCTACCTCTGTGACTTTCTAAATAAACTTGCTCTTGTAGTTTGAGTCTGGGCTCTGCATTCTTTCCCAGCCAGAACTCAAGTACCAAGGTGGCTGACCCAGGTCCCGGCTGACCCCACTGTGCGGACCCCACCAGACCCCCCTGGTCTAACACCTGGTGCCGTTCTGGCCCAACAGAGTAGCGACTGGCAGGACTCAGAACCCAAGGACTCTCCCAAGCCGTGGGGAGAAGAGTTTTGCTTCTGCCTGCACCCACACTCTCTGTGGGGAGAAGAGGGTAAGGGAGATGCCCTAAGTGGAGAAGCTGCTGGAAGGGCACTTTCAACATGGGCAAGTTGGGCAAATGTTTCCAGCCTCCTGCCCGCCCTCTCTGTCCTTCAGCCGGAAGCCAGAAGACAAGGAGAGGTCAGATCTCTAAGGCCCTCTTCCTTTCCTCCCTCCTTCTCCCTGACTGCCCCTCCCACTCTTCCCCCTACCTCTCTCCCTCTTTCTCCTTCCCCATCCTCATGCTTCCTCGTCCTTCCCTTCTTTCCTTTTTGCCTTTCACACGGTATGACCCCTCTCTGATACACGACTGGTGATGTCCCTTTCCTGCCCAAACCCTCCGTGCTCCCAGTGGTAACCTCTGTCAGAACACACCTTTGCTAACAGAGAGCTGGGACAGTGCGTGCTGGCATTGTGAGAGGATGCTGGGAAGGACTGTGGTGAGTGTCACCACAGAGACAGTGGAGCAGGGGCATCGCATGGCAGACTCCAGGAAGGAAGAGCCCAGCAGGCTGCTGCCAGCATGCACCCACACTCTCTGTGGGGAGAAGAGGGTAAGGGAGATGCCCTAAGTGGAGAAGCTGCTGGAAGGGCACTTTAAACGTGGGCAAGTTGGGCAAATGTTTCCAGCCTCCTGCCCGCCCTCTCTGTCCCTCAGCCGGCAGCCAGAAGACAAGGAGAGGTCAGATCTCTAAGGCCCTCTTCCTTCCCTCCCTCCTTCTCCCTGATCGCCCCTCCCACTCTTCCCCCTGCCTCTCTCCCTCTTTCTCCCCCATCCTCATGCTTCCTTGTCCTTCCCTTCTTTCCTTTTTGCCTTTCACACGGTATGATCCCTCTCTGATACACGACTGGTGATGTCCCTTTCCTGCCCAAACCCTCCATGCTCCCAGTGGTAACCTCTGTCAGAACACACCTTTGCTAACAGAGAGCTGGGACAGTGCGTGCTGGCATTGTGAGAGGATGCTGGGAAGGACTGTGGTGAGTGTCACCACAGAGACAGTGGAGCAGGGGCATCACATGGCGGACTCCAGGAAGAAAGAGCCCAGCAGGCTGCTGCCAGCGGTGTTTTGTTTTTGTTTTTAAATATATATATATATATACACACACTAGAGGCCAGGTGCACAAAAATTTGTGCATTTGGGGGGGAAAGGGGGGTCCCTCAGCCCGGCCTGTGCCCTCTCGCAGTCTGGGACCACTCGGGAGATAATGACCTGCTGGCTTAGGCCTGCGCCCGGGTGGCAGAGGGCAGGCCCAATCCCTA
>NW_005360011.1:78573-85451 GCF_000412655.1 Myotis brandtii
AGAGATCATTGATTGGCTGCCTCCTGCACAGCCCCTACTGGGGATCGAGCCCACAACCTGGGCATGTTCCCTTGACTGGAATCGAACCCAGGACCCTTCAGTCCACAGGCTGATGCTCTATCCACTGAGCCAAACCAGCTAGGGCTGCTGCCAGCAGTTTTGACTGTTTGCTCCTATGTTTGTGTCACCCGATTGGTCTGCTATGGGGACAGATTTTAATAACTGTGTTGAACAGACTCTGGGGTGTTCTCCCATGACCTCCACCTTCTGGTGTATAATCTGTTCCCCTTGAGTGTGGGAGGGACCCATGCCAACAACTGAAACTCAGGGTTGGCCAGAAAGGAAAGACTAGAAAAGGAATCGATTATTTGTACCAGGGAAAAGCAATCTTCTCAGGCAAAGCCCCTTCCCGGACACGATCAGCAAGTATTATGCCTACTTAGACGGTGAGCAGTATTTGGGATGCTTGTGCCCCCGGGAGGCCCTGGGCAGCACTGCTGTCCTTGCTCTGTCCTGCTGTCTGGAGTCACACTCCCTGTCCCCTGGGGTTAGATGTGGGCTGAGGAGGGGCCTCGGTGGGGGGAGGGGGAGGAAGAGGGGGGAAGGCCTGTGAATCCTTGTTTTGTTTTGTCTGAATAGAATCCCCAGACTAGTAAGCATAAGCATAATCAAAGGTAAGTACAAGCCCGCATTTGAAAGTCACATAGAAAAGGTTTCTGGATTTAAATCATTTGCAATATCCAGCAGAATGGATAAATAAGATGGTCTGAGACCAAAATAATATTCTGGGCAAAGTGGAATAAATGTGAAAATGAAAGAAAAAGATTCTCTGAAGACAAGATTCCCCCCAAGATTTCTCATTATCTCTCTCCTTTCCCCCAAGATTGCGTGGGGAGAGCTGGGGTCTGCCTGCTATTGCCCATGCGATCAGCCAGCCTTTGTTGTCCAGGTAATGATGGGTGGATAGAGCAGGGAGGGAAAGCCAGCAAGGAGCCCTGGGGTGAGCAGGAGCAGGGGACCTTCCACTCCCATCAGCCCACGGGCCTGATCACATCCCTTTTGTGTGAAAATCAAATTTATTTGATAACTTACTTTTTTTAAAAGGGCACTTGAGAAAGCAAGCCCCTTCCACCCTAAGGGAGCTGATATTCAATCAGGGAAGGAGGTTACCCATGGGTGCCACTCTCCGCTCTCTGTTTTGGGGAGGGAGCCTTGTGCAGCAGGGGAGCCTGCCGCCTTCTAAAGAGGAAAGAGACTCTAAAGCCATTTCTCTCCTGACAACTTGATATTTCTCATCTTAGATGATTTGAGAAGCCATATCTGATGTTTCAAAAAATGGTTTGCTTGGTAACATTTATGTAAGAACTAGAGAACCGGTGCACAAAATTCATGCACTGGGGGGAGGGTCCCCTCAGCCCAGCCTGCACCCTCTCCAATACCCTAAGGGAGCTGATATTCAATCAGGGAAGGAGGTTACCCGTGGGTGCCGCTCTTTGTTCTCTGTTTTGGGGAGGGAGCCTTGTACTGCAGGGGAGCCTGCTGCCTTCTAAAGAGAAAAAGAGACTCTAAAGCGATTTCTCTCCTGACAACTTGATATTTCTCATCTTAGATGATCTGAAAAGCCATATCTGATGTTTCAAAAAATGGTTTGCTCGGTAACAGTAGTGTAAGAACTAGAGACCTGGTGCACAAAATTCATGCACAGGGGTGGGGGTGGGGTGGGGAGGGTCCCCTCAGCTCAGCCTGCACCCTCTCCAATCCAGGACCCCTCGGGGGATGTCGACTGCCGGTTTAGGACATCCCTCTCACAATCCTAATCGCTCACCTGCCTGCCTGCCAGGTCGCCCCTAACTGCCCCCCACTGCTGGCCAGGTCACCTTCAACTGCCCCTCCCTGCCGGCCTGGTCGCTCCCAACTGCCCCCTCGCTGGCCTGGTCACCCCTCACGGCCCCCCCTCCTGCCTGGACGCCCCACGCAGCCTGCTGTTCAGTCATTTGGTTGTCCCTCACTAACCCCCCTGCCATCCTGGTCGTAGGCAGCCATCTTGTGAGGGCGTGAGGGTTAGTTTGCATATTACCTCTTTATTATATAAGATTAGTTCTATTTTAAATTACATGTAAGTCTCCTCTTCTTGTCAAATTTAATAGGCACTTTAACTAGAGAAATGGAATCGGTGGATGAAATCATGTTTTTAAATAGGCTTCTGGGTTTTTGCTGCTTCTCTGAACACAGAAGGTATACTTTTCATGGTGAAATATAACATCCATACAGACACATGCCATTTCACAGATAACATGAGAGTGAACAGGAGACAGATCACTGCCCGGATCAAGAAATAGAACCTATCGGCCCCTCGGAAGCCCTCCAGGGCTTGCTCCCTTCACCGCCCTGCCCTCCCAGTCTCCCTGGGCCGGGTCAGAACAGCCTCCCTAAGATGGGCTCTTGGGCCTGTGGGTACTCTGAGCTGCAGGCCATGGAGACCCTGCAGGCTCAGGAAACTCCTACCTCTCTTAGATAACTAACATGAGGGTCTGCCCAGAAATAACGTTTTCTGACAGGTCTACAGGGCCAGGCAAACGTCCAGTTACTGAGCATCTGCTCTCATCATCCTGTGAATGACCTTCCGCCCCTCTGAAGCCGCAGGTGCCTTGTGCATCCTTAGCTCAGAATGACATGCCTGCCTCACCTTCCCTTCCCGTCTCTGAACCTCTCCTGCATGTGGGTTCCATGCACAGACATGTCCTCACACGGTCATTTCCTCTTGCTGATCTGCCCCCTGTAGCTTTAATTATCCCACCAGCCCAGAGAGCTGGGCGTGTTGCTTCCTCCTCCCACCATCGCTTTTCTTTGTGTTTACCTCCTACCAATGGATTCCTGAACAAAGACACCCCCCTCCCCATTTCTCATTCTCTCTCTCCTTATCCTTTAACTATAAGTGGAGCTCACATCTGTTCACACCTTTTCTTTCACTCAACATACCCTCCTCTCCTGGTTGATGTCATTCACTCTCATGGCTTCAAAGACCACCTGCATGCCCCTAACCCCCGCCTCTGCTGTAACCTCCCTCCTGCACTCCAGACACCCCCTCCACCGCCGCCTGTCAGACACCTGCATGCGGGCAGCACAGCGAGTGGCCTGCACAGAAACACCAGCATGCTCTTCGTCTCCCGCTCCACCTCCAATCAAATTGCCACAAATCTGGGGCTTCTGTCTTCCCAACCACCTCTCCAGCCACCCACTCCTCTCCTTGATTGCCACTCTAGTCTCTGCCATTTCCTCCATGATACGTGTGATACTGTGATTTATAATAAGAAATAAATATGTGGTCTTCATTCCTGTTTCGGGCACAGAGACGTTAAGCCTTTGGGCTTTTCTATGTGATTAGAAGCCTGAAGGTGACTTTTGTTATTCATAAGGATCCCCCTTTTGGAGCTCACCTGAGTGATGCTAATGGGATGACGCGGTGGAGGCTGGTCACCAGCTGGACATTTGAGGAGGGACCTTCCAGCCTCACCCACCAGCCCCTGGGGAGGCAGGAGGTGGAGGGTCTGCGGGGGAAGCTGTGTAAAGACTCTTGAGCAGTGCGACTTGGGGAGCCTCTGGGCTGTGACTGTATCGACACATCTGGAGGGTGGTGTACCCACTTCCCGGGGGACAGACACTCCTGTGTTTGGGACCCTTCCAGGTGTCACGCTGTGCACCTCTCCCTTGGGCTTCATCCGTGCCCTTTATAATAAACTGGCAGCTGGAAGTGAATGCTTCCTGTGCTGTTAGCCATCCTAGCAAATCATGGGACCCGAGGAGAAGCTGAGGACTCTGTTTTTAACCAGTCATTTGGAAGGACAGGCGACAACCTGGACTTGTGATTGGTGTGTGAGGTGGGGGCAGAACCTTGGGGTCTGATGCTCTCCCCAGGAAGATACTGTCAGGACTGAGTTAAATTTGTGGGCACCCGCTCCATCCCTGAGGACAGGAGAACCGTTGGTAGTGTTGGACAACACTTTGGAATACACTAACGTTCAGGAAACTGCTAATTACCGTGCGTATCATTACCAGCAATTACTGTATTTACTCACGAGGTCTTCTAATAAGTGTTGACTATTTATCTCCACATAAGACAGAAGCTCCATGGGGCGAGACCCTGCCGGTTTAGTGATATAGTCTCAGCACCAAGCACACTGCCTGGCGAGAAGGAAGGGGGGGCGAAGACAGGAGGAGCACAAAGTGATGTGTGATTGAGTTTCTTTTTTTTTTAATTAAATCTTTATTGTTCAGGTTACATTTGTTCCTCTTTTTCCCCCCCATAACTCCCCTCCTCCCAGTTCCCGCCCCACCCTTCGCCCTCACTCCCCACCCACTGTCCTCATCCATAGGTGCACGATTTTTGTCCAGTCTCTTCCCGCATCTCCCATTCCCCTTTCCCCCCCAAGAATAGTCAGTCCATTCCCTTTCTATGTCCCTGATTCATTATAATCACCAGTTCATTCTGTAAATCAGATTATTTATTCACTTGATTCTTAGATTCACTTGTTGATAGATGCATGTTTGTTGTTCACAATTTGTATCTTTACCTTTTTCTTCTTCCTCCTCTTAAAGGATACCTTTCAGCATTTCGTATAATACTGGTTTAGTGGTGATGAACTCCTTTAGCTTTTCCTTATCTGTGAAGCTCTTTATCTGACCTTCAATTCTGAATGATAGCTTTGCTGGATAAAGTAATCTTGGTTGTAGGTTCTTGCTATTCATCACTTTGAATATTTCTTGCCACTCCCTTCTGGCCTGCAAAGTTTCTGTTGAGAAATCAGCTGACAGTCGTATGGGTATTCCCTTGTAGGTAATTGAGTCTCTTTCTCTTGCTGCTTTTAAGATTCTCTCTTTGTCTTTTGCTCTTGGCATTTTAATTATGATGTGTCTTGGTGTGGTCCTCTTTGGATTCCTTTTGTTTGGGGTTCTCTGCGCTTCCTGGACTTGTAAGTCTATTTCTTTCACCAGGTAGGGGAAGTTTTCTGCCATTATTTCTTCAAATAGGTTTTCAATATCTTGCTCTCTCTCTTCTTCTGGCACCCCCCATAATTCAGATGTTGGTGTACTTGAAGATGTCCCAGAGGCTCCTTACACTATCTTCATATTTTCGGATTCTTTTTTCATTTTGCTTTTCCGGTTGGGTGTTTTTTGCTTCTTCGCATTTCAAATCTTTGACTTGATTCTTGCGCTCCTCTGGTCTGCTATTGGGTGTCTGTATAATATTCTTTATTTCAGTCCGTGTATGCTTAATTTCTAGTTGGTTCTTTATCATAGCATCGAGGGTCTCATTAGTTTTCGTGACTCTCTCCTCAAGTTTATTGACAGCTTCTAGCACATTTTTGCAAGCCCTCAAAATTGCGATTTTTAGCTCTATATCCTCCATTTCTGTCATGTTTTTTTGTCTCCGCATTTTTTATGCTTTCTTGGTGCACCCCCTAGTGGTCTTTGTGCGCAGTCTTGTTCTAGTTGAGCCTTGATTGTTGTAGTTAATACTAGAGGGATTTGACCACCAGGCCGACTGGCTGTGTGAATCAGCTGTGTCTGCCGCGGAAAACTTCTGTTTATGTCAGGCATTTTTTCCCCAAAAATGTTCACCCCCCCTTCCTGTGAGAGAATTATACTGTCCCATCCCACTGAGGCCAGACTTGGCCGAGGGACTTGCTTTGGCCCCTGAACCCGAGCAGAGAGGAGCTTCTGGCAGCTTTTCTCCCTGCCCCTGCCCAGCGGTGAAGCCCTCCCGGCAGAGCCGGCTGACCCAGGGGGACCTGCTGAGCGAGCTGCTGTGGACCTCTGAGGTTGTGCTTGTCACTGCGGCATGACCCAATCTACGCTCCTGACAACCTCTCACAATCCATCCTATTCGCAGTCAGCACACATAAATTTTGGCAATTGCCACGCCTCCTGGCTCAAAGCTTTTACCCCCAGACCAGGGGATGGGAGCACCCGCAGCACGTCACTTGCCGCGGCATCCCTGAGGCTGGCATTGCCCTTTGCTGATGGCAAGGGGTGCTGTGGTGCAGCGGAAGGATTGGAGGTCAGATTCCAATCTTGCCGTCAATGTACAGTGTCATTGCCTCACCTCCAGGGAGGTGCCTGCGGGGCTTCCAGCCACCGCCTGTGTGCATCCTCACTGGGAACCCAGCGCTCTGGAGGGCGGAGGCAAACGACAAGATCCCAGAAACGCCCACTCTCCACTTGGACCTTTCTGTCATTACATTACACATATAAATATTTTCATAAACGTTTTTTTAATGTTGACACTATTGCAGATGTCTCCCTCCCTCCTCGCTTTGCTCACCTACACCCACCCCTGCTGCCCCTCCCTTGGCCTTCACTACACTATTGTCCACATCCATGGGGCATGCATTAGGTTCTCTAGCTAACCCTTCACTTCTTTATCTAGTCCCCCACCTCTCCCCTCTGGCTCCCACCAGTCTGCTCCTTGTATCCATGCTTCTGGTTCCATTTTGTTAGTCAGTTTATTTTGTTCATTAGATTCCACATATGAGTGCGATCATGTGATACTTGTCTTTCTCTGACTGGCTTACTTCACTTAGCACAATACTCTCCAGGTCCTTCCATGCTGTCTCAAAGGGTAAGAGATCCTTCTATTTCACTGCTGAGTAGTTCTCCATGGTGTGAATGTACCACAGCTTCTTTATCCACTCATCTACTGAAGGGCACTAAGGCTGCTTCCAGATCTTGGCTATTGGAAATTGTACTGCAATGAACACAGAAGTGCATACATTCTTTCTGATTGGTGTTTCATTTAACTCTAAAATTTACCTCTTCTAAGACACCTTCTTTGGTTAATATTAACTACATTTGAAACTTACCTTGTTCTCCATTAAACC
>NW_005360011.1:87513-130727 GCF_000412655.1 Myotis brandtii
CATGAATGGAGTCATGACATTCTCCACAGAAGAGGGCACGCAGGCGGCAGATCAGCCCATGAAAAGACTTCAATGTCCTTTGCCATTAGGGAAGCACAAGCCAAAGCCACAAGAAGCTATCGCCACACGCCATCAGAGTGGCTAAACTAGAAAACAGAGGCAGCACCAATGCTGGTGACCGTGGGAGAAACTGGGTCACTCACACTTGCCGGAAGGAGTGTAAGTTTGTCCAGCCTTTCTGCACACACTTTGGCAGTTTCTTATAAAACCAAACACAACTACTGCACGACCCAGCAATTGAAGACAGGGTCACACAGAAACATGTGCACGGCTTTCACAGCAGTTTCCCTTGACCTTGAGTTTTGGTAAAAGATATTTTAAGGTGGAGAAAGTGTTTTCAATTAGCCATATTCACCAGTGCTTGCAAAAATAACGCCCTCCACACTTAACAAATTAAGATCAGTAGCTAAACATGCCTTTCATGAAAGTCCTGCTTTGTAGATGATGCAAATTAGTGGATGGTCAGGAAAAGCTCTTGAATGGTAAGAAGGGACGTTTTCTATTTAATTTATTAGTATTCAAAGAAGATTTTATGACACCTGTGATGAGTTTTGAGACAGAAGCAGAGAGAAATGTCTCTGGTTTAAATGCAGAGCCCTGCCGACCTCAGCCAACAGGAGCACAACTCAGCCCCTCCTATCAGTTAGATACATCATCAGGAATTACCATGTAAGTAAAGGCTTTATTTCTCTTCTTTCTCATCAGAAAAACCCATAAACTTTAAATTTTACTGTGCTCATGTTGTTAAACAAACTTTACTATCATATTTGCATAATATAAAAAGTGTTTGAAATCTTACATGCATTTATCTTAGCTAATTTCAAGCTCAGAGACACTGGGTCCCAAGGTGAACTGAAACCCTCTGTGACTGCAGAGCCCTCCCATCGGGAACCTGCGCGGCTCTGCCTGACACAGTCAGGCTCATTATCACCACCATCACCGGCCCGCCCAGCGGAGGCAGCGCACACCCCAGCATGTGCATAACTGGGAGGTATTTCTCTCTCAGTTTATTGCTGAATCGTTGTACAACCTACTATGTGCCAGGCACTGTGCTAAGCATTTTACATGTTAATTTATCTTATAATCGCCTTATGAAGTAAATAATATTGTTATCCCATTTTACAGATGAGGAAGGTGAGGCACAGGGTGGCAAATAACCTGTTCACGGTCACCTGAAGAGGTCAGGATTCAGATCAGGCCTCCCACTTGAATGAAGAGTGGGTGGATGGATGGATGGACATACAAGTGATTAAATGAACAAGTCTGTCTAATGTGGCCATAACCTGGGAGGTATGGTTCCCAGGGCCTGTCTGGCCTCCACATGTCAGTGTCTGGCCTCATTCCTGGCCCAGATTCAGCTCTGGTTGTCAAAGTGTAATACCAGGAGTTCAATGTTGGGAAGCAGGAAACCTGGGTTCTTGGCTGCACCCCAATTTGCTGCATGTTCTCAGGTAAATTGATGACCTATTCCCCATCTGTAAATGGGAGTTCAACTATAATCATTTATAATGTTCCATGATTCTATGCTTTGATTTTGTCCTAGCGGAAGCCCATCAGAAGACCAGAGCACAGGAAGTGGGCAAGGAGCAAGTCTCAGACACGGAGGGCACAGCATGGAGAGCCTGGCAGAGGCGAGTGTTGTCCAAGTTCCCAGCATAAGAGAACACATAGTGTCGAGTGGCTGTGCTCGGAGCGGCAGGAGAGGCCAGAACAGTGACCTGAGACAGAGCCTCAGGGTTTGGGCCGCATTCTTTGGTGTTGCAATTTTGTAGGCAAAGAGGAGATACTGGGTAAAAAACATATAATTTTTACTCTTTTGACCATTTTTACGTGTACCATTTAATGGCACTGAGTACATTCACACTGTTATGCAACCATCACCACGTCCACCTCCAGAACATGCTCATCTTCCCAGTCTGAACTCCATCCCCATTAAACACTATCCCCTCCTCCTCCTGCCCTCAGGCCTGGCAGCGGCCACTCTACTTTCTGACTATGAATTTGGCTGCTCTATGCACCTCACATAAGTGGTCAGACAGTGTTCACCTTCTGTGACTGGCTCACAGCACTTGCCGTAGTGTTCGCAAGGCCCGCCCACGCGGTGGCATGTGTCAGTTTCCTTCCTTTTTAACCATCCACATTCTGTTTATCCATCATCTGCCAATGGGCACTTGGGTAGCTTTTAAACTTTGGCTGTTGAGATTGCTGCTGCTATGAACGTGGGTGTACAAATATCTGAACTGAATGGTTTTGAGTGGAATCTTGTTTGACCAGGTTTTTCCTTTAGAAAGTGGTGCAGAAGAAGTTAATAATGGTGATGATGATGATGACAGCAACTAACATTCAATGGGCGCTTAATATGTGCTAGGTAATGTCCCAAGTATTTGACCTGGATTGACTCTTGTAATCCTCATCCCATCCTCACACCTACCTCTCTGAGATAGAGGCTATTACTGCCTCCATCTTCCATGTGGACACATGGAGAGAAGCTAAAGAACCTCCCAAAGGTGCACCGATTGCTGAAGACAGAATGTAATGGAGCCCAGAAAGTCGGCCTGCAGTGCCTACCCACTCCCTGCAGCAGCTCACCGCCGATTATGAAGGGGGGGGATGAGCTACATAATGGAGGCCATTTGCCAGGCAGTTGGAATAACCCAGGAGCTGACAAGAGCTGTGAAGTGAACTCAGTGACGGATGAACACGAGGAGAGAGACTGGAGAGATGGGGCCGGACAAGCTCCCAGGGAGTGAGGAACCCTGGATGGGTGTGAAGTGATGGACAGCTTTTGAACTTGATAGTGAAGAGTGAAGGAGAACACGGGTAGACAGCAGGCTCAGTGGGAAATCATGCTTCCAGGAGGTGCCTGCTGAGTGTGAGCCACCTGGAGGGCATCCCTGTAGAGGCGCTCAATAGGCAGATAGATAGAGTCAGACTCAGCGAAAGATCTTGTAGAGGTGGATTGGGAAGTCATTGCACAGGGAAAGGTGAGAATCTTGGAAGCAGACGCGCTTGTCAATGTATCGTGTGTGGAATGAAAAGAAAGTGGAGACTGCAGCCAAGGACTGACAGTCCCAAAGCCAGGGCGAGGGGACCTTATGGTTTGCAAATGTTAGAACTGCTATGACAGCATTGCCCCACGGGCATTCACCTCACTGTGCTCCTGTGTGGGGCAACACCAATGGTTGGGGGCTGCGTGAACAGAGAAGATGGCAGACATTTGCAGACCCGGAAGGGTAGGAGGACATGGAGTGTGGCGGGGGGTGTCGGAGTGTGTCGGAAGGGTAGGAGGACATGGACGCTGGGCAGGAGGAAGTTTCCAGAAGGATGGTGTCAAATGCCTCAGAGCGCAAACATTTCCAAAGGGCCTGGAAGATGTGCATGGACCTTCCATGTGTAGAAGAGGCGGAAGCAGGAGCCGGCTGCCCTGGACTGAGCATGACAGAGGCACGGAGTGTACCTGGGGCAGGAGGTGTGGAGAGGCACCTGGGGAGGAGAGGGGACGGGCAGCAGCCAGTGGGGCCCAGGGCCTCTGAGGGCGCCTGGGGGCGGAGCGCTGAGCACACTCATGACCGAGGACAACCAGGTCAGCCGGGGGGACAGCCCAGCTGTCAGGGAAACGATGAGATAAGGGCTCAAGCAGGAGTATTGGGCTTCGTGGAGGGACACCCTGAGGCGCAGGGCCAGGGTGGAGAAGCACGGCCCCTGGGCAGGGGGCGTGGGAAGCTGGGGCCTTCTGAAATGAAAAGGCTCAGTGCTGGGCGCTCAGCCTGGCTGTGGCCGGTGGCCTGTGGAAGGTCATTTGGCATCAGGTGTAAAGTCTCAGTTCCGCCCATGGATTCCCTGAGTCAGTTCGAGGGACTTACCCTCAGGATAAATGAGCGAGAACGCACGCACACATACCATGTGCTTGCGGCATGTTATTTACAATATTATTTTTAAAAGCACATGTGGCTAATGGTATGAAAACTAGTTAAGTAAATCATGGAACATATGCTCAATGGATGGAATATTATGAGGTCATTAAAATTATAATTACGAACCTTATAGCTACACAGAAAATGGTTATGGTAGTAAATGGAAAATCAATTTTTAAATTGTGTGTACACTCTAATTACAATGATGTGAGACGTGGTGTCCCATGAAAATGTACCACAACGAAATTCCTAAGAATGAGACTAGCTACTGGATGGGGAGATGGTAAGACTATGGGTGATTTGTTTTCTTTCTCCATTTGTCAAACGCATGTGGAGTCCTAATGCTCCCCTTCTGCTGCTGGGTATCTCACTGTTATTGCCGCGCAGGAGCGGGCAGACGCATTCCCTGTGCTCTGATGGCACCGAGGCCCAGTAGGTGGCTTTATGTGATGTCGCGATTCCACGAGGAGCCCCTCTGGTGGGATGTTGAGGTGGAGTGTGGGGGGCCTCATGACCCCGGCAGCCTGCCTCGCCCACAGGGCACTGATGCTTTTGGAGGCAAACAGGCTGGCTCAGCTTGCACACCATTCTCGGCCCCACGCCAAGCAGGAGGGGTGCGGGTGGGAGTCAGGGAAGGGGGGAGCGGGCCATTCTGCCCATCTGTGCGCAGCACGCGGACAGTTAGCGTGCCTTCTCCTGGGCACGTCCCGACGAGCCCACCACGCCCTCAGCAGACCCCCACACCCTTCTCCAAGCCTCAGGGTGGAATTGGGTCCTAAACGTGTGGTTTGTGAGTCTAATTTTTAAAATTTGTCTTCCTCTATTTTGAATCAAAGTCTCTCTATTTTTTTTTGTACACTAACATTTATAGTTTATCAATGGCTGTTCAACAGAAAACATTCATGGCTAAAAGCTTTTCTGAAAAGAAGGTTCTATTGAGCCCTAGGCTGGTCAGAAAGGACCAGACTCAGGTGCAGCCACACCAGCCGCAGCAGCAGGGCCGGGGAAGGCGCGTGCCCCTGTCTGGGACTGAGGGGCGCTTCTATGGAAACGGCTTGGGGAGGAAAGATGTAAGCTGTCGTGAAAGAATTTACATGGCCAGACGCAGGGGTGGGAGGCGATGCAGGGCTAATTCCGGGGCAAGTGCGGGGCCTGGAGGGGGAAGCTGTGCTCCTTCGGATCGGTGTAGGCAAAGCCAGAAAGTCACTGTGTAGCCAAGAAGGGGAGGCGCCTGGTGGTTGGTGGCACCTGGCTATTCTCTTTACTTAATTGGAAAAATAGCCCCTTAAAGCTGATCCAGCCCGGCCCCAGGCTCAGTTGGTTGAGCATCGTCCTGGATGCCAAAAGGTTGCCAGCTCAGTTCCCCTTCAGGGCACATACCTGGGTTGCAGTTTTGATCCCTGAGCACAACTGATATTTCTCTCACCTCTCACCTTTCTCTCTCTCTCTCTCTCCCTCTCTCTCTCCTTTGCCCCCAACCCCTTTCCCTCCCTCCCTCCTTCTCTTTAAGCATATTCTTGGGTGAGGATTTTAAAAAAAGGAAAAAAATCCACACACCTTATGTAAATAATGAAACTTTATTTTTAAAAAAGTTGATTCAAGGTTCCAACACGCACGCAGGAGTGTGCGCAGCCTTTCGCTGGTTTCGCACTGCACTTGTTTCTAGTCTCCCTAGCAATTCCCTTCATTAAAGGGAATGAATGAATACCCTTGATCTTAGCCAAAGGCCAAGGAGAAAAGTAATCGATCCAACACATGAAGGGGAAGCATACACATAAAGATAAATTGGAATTCAGAGATGTGTCTGCAATAGATGGATTTAACTATGTAACCAAGCCCTGGCCAGTGGCTCCGTGGTTAGAGCGTCAGCCCGCACACTGAACGGTCAGAGGCTCCATCCTGGCCCAGTCCGAGGCAACCAACAGATGCGTCTCTCTCACAGTGATGTCTCTCTCTCGTCCCCTCCCTCCTTCCCTTCCACTCCCTCTAAAAAATTAATGGAAAAAATACCCTCGGGTGAGAATTAACAAAACAAAAAATAATTAAAGATGTAATCAACACACCTGATGTTTTTAAGATGAATTACAATGTACACGAATCAGCGGGATTAAGTTTGGGGAGGGGCAGGTCCCCTTTCCACCTTTCTCTGCGTTTAGTGCTTATTCGGTTGTAAACTGCTCCATCTTGTGGTTAAGCAAGAACACTGGTAACTAGGAAGATGGACACTTCCTCACAGCAAAAATCACCATGTTCTCTCTGTTGTAGAAGTTATGAATGGGCTTTAAACAACTCAAGCCTTACATAAAAGAAGAAAGTAAAAAATGATCAATAATTTCACTATCTAGAGATATCTATGTACACAAACTTTTTTTTAAAATATATTTTATTGATTTTTTAAAGAGAGGAAGGGAGAGAGATAGAGAGTTAGAAACATCGATCAGCTGCCTCCTGCACATCTCCTACTGGGGATGTGCCCGCAACCCAGGTACATGCCCTTGACCGGAATCGAACCTGGGACCCCTCAGTCCGCAGGCTGACGCTCCACCCGCTGAGCCAAACCGGTTTCAGCTATGTACACAAACTTTAAAGGTCAAATATAGACACACTGTATGTGCGTATCCTTTTATATGAAAGAAATAGTTGTTATTTGCCCCTTTCCACTTGAAATGAGTCCCTGTCTCAGCACAACTCAGGAAGGAGAGCCACTCAGGTCTGCATTGTGCCGGCAGGTTAAAATAAAACCCCAAAATAGTTCCATGGAAATTAGGGCGGCAGCCTCCTCGGGCCTCGGCTTCCTGATCTGTTCCGGGGCTGGGGGTGCGGTCAGGCTGCGCACCTGCAGGACCTGAACCGGCTCCGGACCTGGTGTCGGGCCTCCCTGTCCCACACCTTCCTGTGGCCTCCCTGGGAGGCACTTGGTTTGCAGAGTTGAACTAAACGTGCCCACGTCCCCCTCCACTGGAGGCGTCTAATGCTCTGTGCCTAAGCCAGAGCAGTGCTTCCCAAGCATGGTCCCGAGCCGCCACTGGCAATGCAGACTCCCAGGCCTTCTCCCAGACGGACTCCTGCAGCAACGCTGGGGCAGGTCCGACTGTCTTCTTTTAAAATGTATTGATTTTGAGAGGGGGTGGTGAGAGAGAGAGAGAGAGAGGGTGAGAGAGACAACCTGCTGATTCCCCCATTTATGAACCCATTGGTTGAGTACTGTGTGTGCCCTGATCGGGGATCGAACCCCAAACCGTGGCGTATTGGGATGATGCTCTAACCCAGTGGTCGGCAAACTGCGGCTCGGCAACCCGCGGCTCGCGAGCCACATGCGGCTCTTTGGCCCCTTGAGTGTGGCTCTTCCACAAAATACCGACTTCTGCACATGGGCCACAAAGTTTCAATCGCACTGTACGTGCGCACTCGCACGTGGTATTTTGTGGAAGAGCCACACTCAAGGGGCCAAAGAGCCGCATGTGGCTCGCAAGCTGCAGGTTGCCAACCACGGCTCTAACCAACTGAGCTACCCGGCCAGAGCCTTCCAGGTGATTAATTTGAGAACCGCTGATCTAGATTATCAATGAGAACCCCAGTCTTTCTTAGTCACTCATTTTTCACCTTCACATTATTCATTTCTGAAACTTTCCCTCCATACAGCATTAGACAACTCCAGTTCAACTGATCACAACTATGGGATTTAATATTAATTGGCCTGGAAGTTACAGGCAATCCTGACAGTCACAGGACAGAGTGACATGAACTGTAGGTAAATCAAGGTTGGCTTGATTTTGGAGTTGGCTTTCTTTCTTTCTTTTTAAATTAATATTTTTTAATTTAATTTTTATTTTTTTCTTTATTGATTAAGATATTACATATGTGTCCTTATCCCCTCAACACCCCACTCATGCCCTCGCCCCCAGGTGCCTGCCTGTGTCCATTGGTTGGGCTCACATGCATGCATACAAGTCCTTCGGTTGATCTTGGACTTGGCTTTCAAAACCCAGGGTCAGACCCCTTCTCTACCTCCACTGCCAGCACTGCAGGCCAGGCCACCGTCCAGTCACCTGGCATGTGGAAGCCTTGCATCTGCCCCCCGCACTCCCCACTGCCCCCCGACTTCTGCAGTCACTCCTGACACAGGTGCACCAAACTGCTCCAAATGCTCAGACACCCCTCCCCCAAAGCCCAGTGCCGTAATAACTTTAATAGGTCCCTCCACCACTGCTCCGACCTCCCCTCCCCTCCTGGCCCCACCTCCGGGCCTTTGCCTTAGCTCAGCCCTTTCCCAGGGCTTCTGGTCCACAGTGCCCGCTGCCCACTCCCTCCCTGCCTCCGCGTCTCTGCTGAGATGGCCCTCCCTGACCTGCCTGTTTAAGTTGCAACCTCTCACCCGCTCTCCCTTCCTCACTCTCCCTTCCCTAGTTCATGACACTCCCCAGGTGCAACGCCAGTACTGGTTTCCTGCTGGAATGTGGACCTGACGGAGCAGAGCAGGAATTCTGAGCCTGCTCCCCGGACACTGCCAACCCTGAGTGTGAGTGTGAGTGTGAGTGTGTTCCCTGGACACTGCCAACCCTGAGTCTGAGTGTGAGTGTGAGTGTGAGTGTGCTCCCTGGACACTGCCAACCCTGAGTGTGAGTGTGAGTGTGCTCCCTGGACACTGCCAACCCTGAGTGTGAGTGTGAGTGTGCTCCCTGGACACTGCCAACCCTGAGTGTGAGTGTGAGTGTGCTCCCTGGACACTGCCAACCCTGAGTGTGAGTGTGAGTGTGCTCCCTGGACACTGCCAACCCTGAGTGTGAGTGTGAGTGTGCTCCCTGGACACTGCCAACCCTGAGTGTGAGTGTGAGTGTGCTCCCTGGACACTGCCAACCCTGAGTGTGAGTGTGAGTGTGCTCCCTGGACACTGCCAACCCTGAGTGTGAGTGTGAGTGTGCTCCCTGGACACTGCCAACCCTGAGTGTGAGTGTGAGTGTGCTCCCTGGACACTGCCAACCCTGAGTGTGAGTGTGAGTGTGCTCCCTGGACACTGCCAACCCTGAGTGTGAGTGTGAGTGTGCTCCCTGGACACTGCCAACCCTGAGTGTGAGTGTGAGTGTGCTCCCTGGACACTGCCAACCCTGAGTGTGAGTGTGAGTGTGCTCCCTGGACACTGCCAACCCTGAGTGTGAGTGTGAGTGTGCTCCCTGGACACTGCCAACCCTGAGTGTGAGTGTGAGTGTGCTCCCTGGACACTGCCAACCCTGAGTGTGAGTGTGAGTGTGCTCCCTGGACACTGCCAACCCTGAGTGTGAGTGTGAGTGTGCTCCCTGGACACTGCCAACCCTGAGTGTGAGTGTGAGTGTGCTCCCTGGACACTGCCAACCCTGAGTGTGAGTGTGAGTGTGCTCCCTGGACACTGCCAACCCTGAGTGTGAGTGTGAGTGTGCTCCCTGGACACTGCCAACCCTGAGTGTGAGTGTGAGTGTGCTCCCTGGACACTGCCAACCCTGAGTGTGAGTGTGAGTGTGCTCCCTGGACACTGCCAACCCTGAGTGTGAGTGTGAGTGTGCTCCCTGGACACTGCCAACCCTGAGTGTGAGTGTGAGTGTGCTCCCTGGACACTGCCAACCCTGAGTGTGAGTGTGAGTGTGCTCCCTGGACACTGCCAACCCTGAGTGTGAGTGTGAGTGTGCTCCCTGGACACTGCCAACCCTGAGTGTGAGTGTGAGTGTGCTCCCTGGACACTGCCAACCCTGAGTGTGAGTGTGAGTGTGCTCCCTGGACACTGCCAACCCTGAGTGTGAGTGTGAGTGTGCTCCCTGGACACTGCCAACCCTGAGTGTGAGTGTGAGTGTGCTCCCTGGACACTGCCAACCCTGAGTGTGAGTGTGAGTGTGCTCCCTGGACACTGCCAACCCTGAGTGTGAGTGTGAGTGTGCTCCCTGGACACTGCCAACCCTGAGTGTGAGTGTGAGTGTGCTCCCTGGACACTGCCAACCCTGAGTGTGAGTGTGAGTGTGCTCCCTGGACACTGCCAACCCTGAGTGTGAGTGTGAGTGTGCTCCCTGGACACTGCCAACCCTGAGTGTGAGTGTGAGTGTGCTCCCTGGACACTGCCAACCCTGAGTGTGAGTGTGAGTGTGCTCCCTGGACACTGCCAACCCTGAGTGTGAGTGTGAGTGTGCTCCCTGGACACTGCCAACCCTGAGTGTGAGTGTGAGTGTGCTCCCTGGACACTGCCAACCCTGAGTGTGAGTGTGAGTGTGCTCCCTGGACACTGCCAACCCTGAGTGTGAGTGTGAGTGTGCTCCCTGGACACTGCCAACCCTGAGTGTGAGTGTGAGTGTGCTCCCTGGACACTGCCAACCCTGAGTGTGAGTGTGAGTGTGCTCCCTGGACACTGCCAACCCTGAGTGTGAGTGTGAGTGTGCTCCCTGGACACTGCCAACCCTGAGTGTGAGTGTGAGTGTGCTCCCTGGACACTGCCAACCCTGAGTGTGAGTGTGAGTGTGCTCCCTGGACACTGCCAACCCTGAGTGTGAGTGTGAGTGTGCTCCCTGGACACTGCCAACCCTGAGTGTGAGTGTGAGTGTGCTCCCTGGACACTGCCAACCCTGAGTGTGAGTGTGAGTGTGCTCCCTGGACACTGCCAACCCTGAGTGTGAGTGTGAGTGTGCTCCCTGGACACTGCCAACCCTGAGTGTGAGTGTGAGTGTGCTCCCTGGACACTGCCAACCCTGAGTGTGAGTGTGAGTGTGCTCCCTGGACACTGCCAACCCTGAGTGTGAGTGTGAGTGTGCTCCCTGGACACTGCCAACCCTGAGTGTGAGTGTGAGTGTGCTCCCTGGACACTGCCAACCCTGAGTGTGAGTGTGAGTGTGCTCCCTGGACACTGCCAACCCTGAGTGTGAGTGTGAGTGTGCTCCCTGGACACTGCCAACCCTGAGTGTGAGTGTGAGTGTGCTCCCTGGACACTGCCAACCCTGAGTGTGAGTGTGAGTGTGCTCCCTGGACACTGCCAACCCTGAGTGTGAGTGTGAGTGTGCTCCCTGGACACTGCCAACCCTGAGTGTGAGTGTGAGTGTGCTCCCTGGACACTGCCAACCCTGAGTGTGAGTGTGAGTGTGCTCCCTGGACACTGCCAACCCTGAGTGTGAGTGTGAGTGTGCTCCCTGGACACTGCCAACCCTGAGTGTGAGTGTGAGTGTGCTCCCTGGACACTGCCAACCCTGAGTGTGAGTGTGAGTGTGCTCCCTGGACACTGCCAACCCTGAGTGTGAGTGTGAGTGTGCTCCCTGGACACTGCCAACCCTGAGTGTGAGTGTGAGTGTGAGTGTGCTCTGGGGACACCTCCAGGCCTGCCCCAGGACCTGCTGGATGGCTGAAAGTGCAGAGCGCTGGGGAAGCTCTGGCCGAGTGAGCGGGGCTCACTGAGGCGGCAGCAGCCCATGAACACTAAGGCTGCCTTCGACGGGGAAGGAGAAGTGCTGCCGGGCCCCCGCGGACCCCTCTCTCTAGCCCAGCCCGCCTCCGCCCAGCGCTGCTGGGATTCACTCCTCCCAGGGCAGCGTGCCGCGGCTGCACCCAGTCCGCTCCTGCGGGAGCCAGGCCTCAGACTTCGCTGAAAAGGGCTAACAGAGTGATATGTGTTGAGGAAAAACCTTTCGTATTTTTGTTTTTAACTTCAAATTCACACATCACAGAATCTCTTTCTGAAAATGTCTTACTGGATAAATCTATTCATAAAGAATATATGGTTATATTACATCTGGGCAAACAGTATGCAACCCTATAAAACACTGAGTTTACCCATCTTTGAAAGTGAAAATACTGAGAAGATGTGGAGTTAATGGACAACTGTAGGGTGGGTCTCACCCCCAGGGTGACCTTCCTCCCCTAGCACATCGCTGGTCATGTGGTCTAACCCCCGACCTTTCCTCCCTGGAGATAATATCCAGGCCTCAGTTGTATTTCAGCTCCAGGCCCAGAAAGGCAACAAAACCAGCCACAGCTGCCTCAGGCCCAGCTGCTCTGGGAAGTGACCCCCTGCCCTGGCGCTGGCCAGTCAGTCAGCGGAGACCCCAGCCCAGAAAGGACACCTGGAAAGCTGCTGACTGTTCTATTGCGATCTGCCCTGGGACCTCCCCTAGCGTCTCCACCCTAAAGCTCTTGGGACCGAGGACCCAGTGCCTCTCCCTCCCAGGAGCACGCCGCACCTTTCCCTTCTCCTTCCTCCTCCTCCTCCCGCTCCCGGAGGCAGGTCACCTCGGCCTCCCTCACTCCCGAGCTCCAAGGGCCCTTCCTTTGCCGCTGTAACTTGTTTCCTCAGCCCGTTTCTTCTAGGAATTACCTTTTCTGCCTCTGTGATTTACCAAATAAATGTTCTCTTAGAGTTGGGTCTTGGTTCTGAATTCCTTCCCAGCCAGAGCCCAGCACCGAGGTTGTGGAACCCAGGTCCGCCTGCCCCTTGGTCTAGCACCTGGTGCCTCTGTTCCCACCACCTGCAGTAATAGTACAAGGACCTTTCCCCCAAATCACTTGAGAGGAAGTTGTTGACCTAATGCCCCAGCATCCCATATTTCCGGGCAACAAGCGAGGACATTCTCTTAGGGAAGTACAGTACGACCACTGTAGTTAAAGTCAGCAGGCTAAGGTGTGATGGGTCAGCTGCAGGAGGATGCCAGGAAATGCTTTCTCTGATGCTCCATGTCACAAATACTGCACTATCTACTGTCATCATTGCCAATAGTGTTTCACGTTTTGGTACATATAAATTTGAAACTTTTTTGTTTTTGTGAAAACATGTTATATTTCAAATGTCGTCCTGTATTAAATTCATGTAGTCTACAAAGAAAAAAATATATATATAAAGAAAAGTATTTATGTGAACGGAGCCATTGGGAGGTGTAAGATTACCCACAAGCTCTTCCTCGGGCCACTAGCCACAGAAAAGCCCTCAGAGAAGGCTGTCTCCCTGCTTCTTTGGGCAAGTCAGTGTACACAGACCATTTCCAGACGTCCTTGCCTGATGCATCTGAACAGCAGCCTGGGACCCTGCTGGCACGCTGTTCTCACACCAGCCTGGCCTCACTCTTTCTGACTGGTGCAGAGTGACAATAACATAGACTCTACACACTGTTAGTTACCTATGGCTGCTGTGACAAATTCCCACGAGCTTAGTGACAGCCCTAGTTTTGTGGGTTAGAAGTCCATCCGGAAGAGACAAATGTGGGTGGGCCCCTGCACTCCTTCGGGAAGTCTCTCCACCTTAATAGCAAGGCCAGGAGTCGCTCTGCTGGTTAGATTAAAGGTACAGAAGATGATGTATACTGTCCAGTGCTTAAAAGTTTTAAATGTACTTTTTCTAACTTCAGGAAAATAAGGAGATTTACTTATTACACCTTGTACGTGGCTGTTACTGCTCATCTCATTGTAGTACTGAAGCCTTAGGATGTGCTTAAACAGTCTGCTAGGTTCCGAGCTCTGTGAGCAGAGTAACAGTACCTTGCTTGTGGCTCAGTAAAATACCGGCTCTTCCACAAAATACCGACTTCTGTGCATGGGCCACGAAGTTTCAATCGCACTGTATGTGCGCGCCCGCACGTGGTATTTTGTGGAAGAGCCACACTCAAGGGGCCAAAGAACCGCATGTGGCTCACAAGCTGTGGTTTGCCAACCACGGGTCTGGGAGAAGCAGTGTGTGGAGACGAGGGAGGACATTGGTGGTGCGCTGCCCTGGGCCCAGGGTACCACCCATTCTTCCACTTGGATCCCAAGTGCTGGAAGTGGGCTGGTGGGGAGGAGAGAGGAGGGAGAGAATTCTGGTGCTTCGAGACAGGGGAAGTGATGCCTCACAGGCAGTTAGGCTTCTACCAAGGCCCTCAAATAAGGTTAAGTTCAGTCATCTATACTAATAAAAGGGTAATATGCTAATTAGATTGGACATCTTCTAGACATCCTTCCAGACGTCCTTCTGGACAAAGCCATGGTGGCAAAGGCCAAGGCAGAGGCGGTTAGTGGCAACCAGGCGACAGGGGTGAGCAGTTAGGGGTGACCAGGCTGGCAGGGGAGGGCAGTTAGGGGTGACCAGGCTGGCAGGGGAGGGCAGTTAGGGGTGACCAGGCAGGCTGGCAGGCAGGTGAGCGGTTAGGAGCCAGTGATCCCAGATTGGGAGAGGGATGTCTGGCTGCCAGTTTAGGCCCGATCCTGCTGGCAGTTGGACATCCCCCAAGGGGTCCCGGAATGGAAAGGGTGCAGGCCGGGCTAAGGGACCCCCGAACCTCTGTACACAAATTTTGTGTACCGGGCCTCTAGTTTCATTATAATGTTGATGAGGTGCCCTAGGAACTTAGCTCTGGTTGATAGCAATTAGCCTGTGGTAACAAGGGGTTTGTTATGTCATTTTGCTGAAAGTTGTGGAGCCTGTTGAGGACATTAAGTGAGGACCTACTGTATATAGGTATGAAGTATAAAGAACAAGATTAATCCCCTATGCTTTTCAAATAAGTATTTTTAGAGTAGGAGCAAGAACATCAGAAATTAAGTAACTTGACCATAACATTTTGAATCTGTCCTATTGTGACAAACTGCACGGGAATTCTTCCTGGTGGTGCACTGCACCGGGCCCTGGATGGATGTCGGGGCCTGTGGAGCCCTCGGCATTACTGTTGTCTTTGGATTCTCCCTTTGTAATGTCTCCCTGGGCAAGAGCCCTTTGCTTTCAGCCAATTCTATTACTCTACCGTGGATTAGTAGAATTTTCCTGTATTTCAAATTTTTGAAAAAATTTTGAAAGAAGACTAATGCTGATGACTGCATATGGCCTCTAGCGTGGGCATTTTTTTGCAAAGATGTCTACAGAGAAAGCCTCCCAGGCTGTGTCAGGCTACAGCTACAGGTACAGGTACAGGTACAGGTACAGGTACAGCTACAGCTACAGCTACCTAACCTTCGTCAGTCTGGCAGGCAAGTTCAGGTGAAGGGAAGCAAATCGAGGAGCAGCCCTAGGAGAGAGAACGAACTCCGACCAGGCAACCAAGCTGCAGGGAGAAAATCCTGCTCGCACGCAGACCCAGGGGAGTCAATGGGAATGGCCTTCTCAGGAGGAAAAGGGCCTGATAAGCCGGAGGGGCTGTTGAAAAGAATGAACTGGCTGCGAATATCCAGGTCATGTGCCTCTTCAAACACTGCCTGTGGTCGGCGCTCACTGTCTCCTTGAAGCAGTTTCAACTTTTTGGGTCAACACTGGGAACAGCTGTGTACCAAGGACTGTCGGTTCTGAAAATTCTTTGATAAGATTTTGCTCAGTGTTGAAGTACAGTAGTTTTTATAGCATGGTGTTCAAATACTACTTTCAATTTTTAGCAATGAGTTTATTGTGTTTGAACCAAAGGCTCAGAATAAGAGAAAGTTCTGTAGCCCACAGTCATTCACCAAAGAAGGTGGCAATGCTGAGAGACCATTTACTGATGACTTACTTCTGGTCTCTGGCCTGCAAATTCTGTGGAATGTGCCACGGCCTTTCTGCTGGCGGCACCTGACTCCAGTATCTGTGAGGGACAGCTCACTGACCCCTCCTTGTCGTGTCTGTAAGTCCCCGCTGGCCGCTGCCTCTGTGCCCTGAACCTCTGTACACAAATTTTGTGTACCGGGCCTCTAGTCGTGTCTGTAAGTCCCCGCTGGCCGCTGCCTCTGTGGTCTGCTGGCTGTGAGAGGCTGGGCACAGGTCTGGGGGGCTCCCTGCATCAAGCCCACCTACAGATTCTAATAGATGTGGAGACATTGGGTCCATGACATCACAGTATGACCACATTCCCATCACGCTTTGTTTCCCTGCTGTCCAGTCAATGAAGTCAGTTCTACCTGAAGAGAACACAGGGACCGACTGCCATTCACTTTCAAGGGAACCGCCTGTTCACCATCGTATTCCTTCCCTCTCGACTGCTGTCCACTTCTGTTTAACCAAATGACAGGGACAAGGAGAGACATTTTTATGAGAACCCACACCAGCCTTTACAGAGCACTTCCTGCGGGCTGTGCTGCTCACTTGGATTTACGGGACGCTCGTCAGCCTTGGAGAGGCGCTGCCATTCTCCCCACTTCATGTGAGCAGTCAAGGTGCAGGGAGGTCAGCCTGCCCAAGGTCACACATGGCCTCCAGAGACTGTTCTGAACCTCCACACGGTCCGCGGGATGGCCTTTGTTTTTGTGTTTCCTACAACAGCACATAATAAAGACCGTATATACCCCACGGGGAGGGTATAACAAAGTGGACACCCACATGCCAGCTTAAGATAAAGGCCATTACCAAGGCCCTTGCTCGCCACTCCTGCCGGGTGCAGGCCCTCTCATCACAGCGTCCTACCCACACCTGCTCTGCTTTCCCTGCTGGAGTCACTGTTGCACCCAAAAACCAGGCTTATTTTCCTTAAAAAAAAACACACACACACAAAAAAACCACACACACAACAAAAAAACCCTCCTTAAGCCAGTGGTTCTGGGCATATGTAAAAGCAATGAATCGACAGAGGCCAGTGAAAAACCCCACATACAGAACACTCTGGAAAGTATTTCAATGTTTCACACATCTCCTAAAGCTACAAGTGACCATGTAACTGACGTCCACACCAGGACACTGTGAGGAGTAGCTACAGAGGGGCAGGTGCCGGCTGCGGCCAGCGGGCACTGCTGTCATCTCCTCACGCTGCTCACAGCAGCTCCTACCTCACTAGTGCCTGCTCCTCCAGTCCCGCGGCCCTCTTGCTGTCCCCAGTGCTCCCGCCTAGCGGGCAGGCTCACTGTCTTTGTTTCCCAGCCTTACGGAAGGATAGTTAACCAATAAAATGGTAACATATTTAAAGTGCACAGTGTGACAATTTGACATATGTATAAATTGTTAAAGGAGCCCCACCCCTTGAGTTAATCAACACACCCATCATTTCATATAGTTATCCTTTTTTTGTGTGTGAGAAGGCTTAAAGATCTACCCTCTTAACAAATTTCAATACCATGTAGTATTAACTACAGTGACCATTCTGTATATGAGATCCTCAGAATTAACTTGCCTTATACCTGAAAGTTTGTACCCAACTTGGAGGGCATTGTGCAAAGTGAAATAAGCCAGACAGAGAAAGACAAAACCTGCATGGTATCAATTATATGTAGAATGTATTAAAAAAAAAAGTCAGACGCAGAGGAGGATGGTCCTGCCAGGGCTGAGGGGTGGGGAAACTGGCTCGTTGCCTTCAACAGCTTCCGGGCAGCTCGCCTCTCTGCTCCTGAGCTCCTGACGAGGGCGCTCAGCTTCCCTCTGCTCCTGAACAAGCTGGCCCCTCAGTGTGAAAACTGTGGGCCACTGCCATGCGGGCAAACAAGTCAGGAGAGCTCAAGCCGTCCCATCAGAAACTGCAATGCACTTCACCTTCAATGGGCCTGGGCTTTCTTGTCCACAAAACGAGGTTACTCGATGGGGATTTGCTCAATGTTCCCTCAGGTCGATATGCCAAGATTCTATGAATTTATACTTCTAAAACTACCTCTGGAGAAGTTTACAAAAATAAAGCAGCAGACTGAAGCTAACATTTTTATTTTTTAAAATATATTTTATTGATTTTTTACAGAGAGGAAGGGAGAGGGATAGAGAGCCAGAAACATTGATGAGAGAGAAACATCGATCAGCTGCCTCCTGCACACCTGCTACTGGGGATGTGCCCACAACCAAGGTATCTAAAACTACTTCTGGAAAAGTTTACAAAAATAAAGCAGCAGACTGAAGCTAACATTTTTATTTTTTAAAATATATTTTATTGATTTTTTACAGAGAGGAAGGGAGAGGGATAGAGAGCCAGAAACATTGATGAGAGAGAAACATCGATCAGCTGCCTCCTGCACACCTGCTACTGGGGATGTGCCCACAACCAAGGTACATGCCCTTGACCGGAATCGAACCTGGGACCCTTCAGTCCACAGGCCGACGCTCTATCCACTGAGCCAAACCAGTCAGGGCAGAAGCTAACATTTTTAAAAGGTAACCTTTGCAAAGTAGCATCTGAAAATAAGCTCTCACAACCCAGTGTCTGACTGTGGCCTTCCCACTGGCCGGCACTTATTGATGTGTGTTCGCCACATGCAGGTGCACGCTCCCCCTCCTTTCCCGGCAACACTCAGCGCTTCTTCCAGGTAAACTTCCTGCGGGCTCCCTCCTGGCCCGGCTTCTTCCGTTCTCGGACGCGCGGATCAGACGTAAGCAGTCCAGCTGCAGCACAGAGAGAGAAGCTGTGACAAACCATGGGAAACGCACTCTTTCAGGATATTTTCCCAAACACCAGCTACATTATTTGGTCTGCTTTCCTTATCGAGTGAGGACTGATTCCTTTCAGGTTTTCAAAACTGTTTAACTTAAGCAAAAGCTGCTCTTGTGTGGGAGGTTGCTATGCATGGCAGTGGAACTCCTGCTCACATCATTCCAGATGTGAGCGAGCGAGTTTAATGAACACAAGAGGCAGAGAAGAAACACTTACACAGGGAAGTAGGAGGTATGTGGACACCAGATATTACTAGTATACATGAAAATACATATACTTAAAATATGATTTACTGAACATATTTGAGAAAAAAATCTTATTCTAATTTGTCATTATAATATCCTTGGTATTTTTTTTTAAACATATTTTATTGATTTTTTACATAGAGGAAGGGAGAGGGATAGAGAGTTAGAAACATCGATGAGAAAGAAACATCAATCAGCTGCCTCCTGCATACCCCCTACTGGGGATGTGCCCGCAACCAAGGTACATGCCCTTGACCGGAATCGAACCTGGGACCCTTCGGTCCGCAGGCTGATGCTCTATCCACTGAGCCAAACCGGTTAGGGGAATATCCCTGGTATTTTGTTTCAGAATCTAAAGAGTGAGTTTTAGGGTTGCATTCTCATGATAAGCAGTTTATCCCAGAAAAACAGTCTGTGTAAATTAAAGGCTTCCATGCTCCTAGTCAGTCTCCAGGAGCAATATGCTTCCTCCACAATTAAGGAGTTGCTCGTAGTGCATGGCCAATGAGGACCTGACGTGGATGCAGTCAGTATATCAGCAAAGACCACAGATTTCAAAACTCCCGGCAATAAGAAAGCGTTTATAAATATATAAACAGACCACAGTGTTTCACTGTTTGTCTTTTTTAAACTCTTCCAACACTAGTACGTGCTTAAGTATTTCATGAGGGGTCTTGTAATGACCGTCCAGCAAAGGAAAACTTCAAGTGCTTATCATGTACCCATAGCTTTTGCAATTTACTTGTATTTAAATGGCAGGGAATTAAAAATATTTTGAACAAAATGCAGACAATTATAAGTGATAATGCTTTATTACTTTTCAATATGCATAGTAACTCAAACTAGCAGAATTGTTAAGATCCTATAAAATGATTTTAATGACCAGATATGAACTTCACAAAATGGTGAACTGTTTATGAACGAATGGATTGTGAAGAGGCTGACACATTTAACGAGGCTCAGCCGTAGGTGGCGCTTGTCTGCAGCACTGCTCAGGGAGCCAGGGGCTAAGGGAGGTGGTGAGTGAGGAGCCGCAGCACCCGCAGCACTGTCACAAACAGCGTAAAGAAAATCTTCCGCCAGAGCCACCTGATTTATTATAAATGTCAAAGCAGGGCCCTAACGAACAAGTCTAGTGCATATTCATTCTCACACTTATATCTACGACTATGTCATGGGTTACATGAAGCGAGACAAGATGAAATTCGAACTTAACATCACCATGGAAAAATGGAAATCTCCAATAATTTTGGAAAGAAATACATACCTTAAGGGCTTCACCATTAAATGAAATAATTATTATAACTTTCCATGATAAAACAAAAACAACCAATCCATTTGCTAAATACAATTGAGCAGCACTGGATAAACTGGTTATGCCTTGAGATCCAAATATATTTCCTCTGATGCTGGCAATGCCTCCCTTTTCTTTTCCCAACTCAAGTTCATTTTGTAGAAATCAAAACTGAGTAACAATGCTATAGTTCTGGGCAGGAAAAGAGAAGGCAACGAATTGCAATACTGCACAGTGAACTGTTTTCTCACTGAGTTCAGGTAAGTAGCACAAGAATAAGAAACACGTCCCTCCCCCAGCAATGCATACCTTGTCTCATCCACTCGACCTCTTCCTCGGTGACAAAACTGCACAAAGCTCTGGCCATTGCCAAGCGTATGGCTCCAGCCTGCGCCGACCTCCCGCCCCCGGAGACGGTGCAGGTCACATCGTGCTTTCCCAGTCGGTCCAGGAAGTGAAAAGGGAACATCAACTGTTCTCTAAAGCACAGCACCAGAAATGTGGTTAAGTTCACTATAGCACATGACTTTATAAACGGTTCACATTCTGACCATTTACAAAAGCCATATTGTGCACTAAGTGTTCATACTTCTGGATGAATCCATTACTATATTTTCATACTTTTTAATCAATCCATTGTGAAGAAACACTAATATTTCTTTTTAAAAAATATTTTTATTGATTTTTAGAGAGAGAGGAAGGGGGAGGGGAGAAAGAGAAACATCGATGAGAGAGAAACATTGATCAGCTGCCTCGGGCACACTCCCTCCTGAGGATTAAGCCTGCAACCCAGGCACATGCCCTGAGCAGGAACTTAACCAGCAACCTTTTGGTACATGGGACAATACCCAACCAATTGAGCCAAGTGAGCCACACCGATCAGGGATTTTCTTTTTCTTTTCTTTTTAAAAAATCCTCACCGGAGGAGATGTTTAGAGAGGAAGGTAGAGGGGGTGAGAGAGAGAAACACTGATGTGAGAAACATCAATTGGTTACCTTGTGTACATGCCCTGACAGGGAGTTGAACCTGCAACCTTTCGGGGTACAGGACAACACTCCAAATACCTGAGCCACATAGGCCAGGACCACTGATATTTGTGATATTTAGAATGTTTTGCTGAGAGGAAGGTTTATTTCTTTTTCTTGGAAAAAATACTATAATTTACTCAAGATATATCACTAGAGTAGTCCAGGTAAGAAAGAACCATTAAGAATAATCTAGATAGTTGAGAAATTGGTATACACTGAGGCACAATTCTAAATTTATAAGTAGATGAAAAAATACCCAAAGGGTAATAATAAAAAGTAATTATATAGCTATTGATTTAAATTAATCTGACTACAAACTGGTACATGGCTTGAAAATATTTCACAATTCATCTCTCTACTCAGGAATCCCAGATAAAATCCTGAGTTAAAAGAATCAAATTTACTTTGTTCCTTGTTATATAATAAAAGTTATTCTGAAAAAAAAAACACCAAAAAACCCCACAACTTTCTCATTTCTATCTTCTCTGAACACTACCTTCTAGGGCATCAATTCTATTAGCATGTAACTTAAAATACATATAATTGCATAGTCCCTTATTTCTTTCCTAAAGGCCAGGTGCATGAATTCGTGCACAGGTGTGGTCCAGCTGGCCTGCCCCGATCAGGGCTGATTGGGCTGGGCAGGCTGGGGGGAGGAGCTATGGGTGGTTGGCCAACTGGCCCCGCCCCCTAGTTGAACTCCTGGTCGAGGGGACAATTTGCATATTAGGCTTTTGTTATATAGGAGGATAATTGCCTGAGCCGCTAAGTGTATCTCCTCGTCTACATGGCTCATGTAAGGGCTGATTGCTGGGCAGGCTGGGGGGAGGAGCTATGGGTGGTTGGCCAACTGGCCCCGCCCCCTAGTTGAACTCCTGGTCGAGGGGACAATTTGCATATTAGGCTTTTGTTATATAGGAGGATAATTGCCTGAGCCGCTAAGTGTATCTCCTCGTCTACATGGCTCATGTCCTGTGAGGAATGCACTCCTTCAGTACAGAGTGATGATCACTTAGAGCTGCTTTATTGGTTGAATGACAGAGCAAAAGCCTTTCCAAATCGGAAAGGTTATTGATCTTTGCATTCCACAGTGCCACGCATATTGTAATAAACGGTGGTTGTGTGAGTGGATGAATAAAAAATTCCTGAGGCTGCTGGGAAGGCAGCAGGGTCAACCTTCCCAGTGATCTGCTGCTGTTTGTGTAAAGGCAGCCTAAAGAAAGGCCCTGGAAAGCAAGCAGTACAACCAACGTCAGCATTATCTTATGATCAGCACCTTGGCTAAGGTCCTGCAGCTGGGAAGCATCAAGATCACCCTCCTCTGGTTCAGTGGTCCTGCCCTGGCCAGCGCCCTCACTGCTGACCTGCAAGCTCCTGGGCTGCTCCGTCAGGAGGAGAGGCAGTCCATGCCAGTGTGGCCGCCGGGAGCCCTCCAGCTACTTACAGATGAGGCGGTTTAGCCACCCATTCCCACCATGACTAGCTTAGCTATAGGTTTCCCAACAGAGTTTCCTAATGACAGAAATCAGATCTTAGATAGCTGTAATATCTTCACACTATCCAGAACAAGCCTCGACTCAGACAATCCTTATTAAAAGTCTGTTGAATTCTAAATGAATAAGTTCTAAGAATATATTTTAATTGTGGTGTGTTTGTGTCTGCTCTGACTCCATTTAATGTGAATTAAACTAATTCTGCCATCATCCTCGCAGGGGAACAGATGAGGAAGTTCTTTTTTCCCTCATGAAAAGCCAGAGAGACCCATCACTTTAGCACTGGGGACTGCTAGGAGGAATAACATTTGACCGATATTTGCCTGTTCATTTATTTTCAGATATAACTGATGATTTAACATACATTTCCTGAAGAAATTACTCTGCTCAGGAGCTTACACTGCATCAGCAGCTCCCCTTTCCCTACTGCACTGACCTCAAAACCTCTCCCCATTCAAGAAGTGGGAGGAGGGTTAGGAAAGGAGGAGCAATCACTCAGAGCTCTGTTCCTTGTGGTTGACAGTAAATACTGGAAAGACAATAACAGTCTCAAGAACAGGCCTTTGCAGGAGCTCAGAGACCTGAGAGGAGCACATGTGGAGGCTCTGAACTGTAACACCCACTAATGATTCATGTGATTCGTGTCTGTTTCCCATGGGATACAAAGCTCGAAAAGAAAACTGCCATACTTAGCACTGGGGTGCAGCCAAGCCTCATGGGCTCTTATTTAAGGTGGAAGTGGTTGCTCAATCTATATATACTAGAGGCCCAGTGCACGAATATGCAAATTGTCCCCATGGGATTTCAACCGGGAGACCAATTGCTCGCTATGATGTGCACTGACCACCAGGGGGCGGCCCAGAATGAAGGAAGGCCCCGGCCAGCAGCTGGGGAAGGGAGGCCCCCAGCTGGCAGCCAGAAGGCCCCGATCGGCCCTGATCGCCAGCCAGGCCTAGGGACCCTACCCGTGCATGAATTTTGTACACTGGGCCTCTAGTATACATATAATTTATTTCCTCTGAATAGGAAGAAATCTGAAGTGACAGAGCAGACTTTTTCTAATATGGATGCTGGCCACGGCTGCTTTTTGTTGTCGTTTGGTTTTGTTTCTGCCCACCCCTAACAAGGGAAACAGAAAGTGGAAATCTACTTTTCTTACATTTTGGCACAGTCTGCATTTCAGAACGTAAGAGATATCTGTGGAAAAATATTACAAAAGAGTAATAGCTTCCCTCTAGCTAGTCTGATAAATTATATTAGTAAAAAAGGAAAATCATTAGCAAAGACAAATGCAATCAGAAAAATCACAAGCCTTAATGAACTAATCATGATGAAATATATTTTCTTTAAAAACAAAAAGCAAAAGCAAAACCAGACACTAACCTGTCCTGTAGCACAGGGAAGTAAAGCAGGTAATCGATGCCATTAATTTTTATTCCTCCATTTCCATGTTCATAAACAACTGCCTCTGCTTTTGCACTCTTTCTTCTACCTTTAAAAATATAAAATTTCTAATAGTAAAAATCTGAAAGAGCAGGGCTGTGAGACAATAAAGTCACATTAAAATTTTTTCTTTCAAATAACAATATATAGCACTACACAGGAAACTCTACAACTACTATACAAGTCAACCAAAAATAAACAGGTAAACTATGCCATAATCAATGTAATAGAGCTTATTATGTGGTAATTTTGAACACTACAATGATTTTAAGTTAGTTAAATATGAAGTAATTCATATTTATTTATATTACTTTAAAAAATCAACCAATTTACAGTGTTCTTTTATATTCAATAAGAATATATTTAATCATATAATTTTTAAATATTTGAAAAGTATAAGATATAATTGATAGAAATGAAAGTAATGACGAGGCAAGATGTTAAATTTGTAAGAGTTGCAGGTATATCATTTAATACATTAATTTTTTAAAAAAATATATTTTTATTGATTTCAGAGAGGAAGGGAGAGGGAGATAGAAACATCAATGATGAGAGAGAATCACTGATTGGCTGCCTCCTGCACACCCCACTAGGAACTGAGCTGGCGACCTGGGCATGTGCCCTGACCGGGAATCGAACTGTGACCTCCTGGTTCATAGGTTGATGCTCAACCACTGAGCCATGCCAGCCAGGCTAGTACGTTAATTTTTAAAAGTCACACCATGTCAAATGTCTGCACACCTACAAGGAGAAGGTGAGTGAGGGCCTAAAGTTCTCAAGTCTCATAGTTTTAGCTTCTGATATGCAGATTGATGGGCACTTTCATTTTTTATAAGAAACCTTTATTATAAATGTTTTAGTGTTTCTACCAGTTGAAAGTGTAAAAATAAAAAGATTTAACATAAATATGTGAAAATAAAAAAGGGTTAATATGATTGTGTAGGAATGTGTCCACATTTTTTCTTAGGACATTATAAGGTCTTGCTTTTTAAAATTTCAATAGAATCTTAAAAATGAGGAATTCCAAGGTAACAATAGCAAATATAAACAAACAAGCCAATCGAATGAATCCCAGAGAGCAATAGCAAATAAAAATCCCTGTAGTTTCATAGTCGTCATGGAGCTCACTTTTCTCCGTGGAGTGCCATTACCTTCGCTGGTGCTGAAGGCCATTCCCTGCGCGTCATGCTGCACGGGCTCAATCGGCTGCTTCTTTGATTGCACAGTGACACTCCTGCGGAAGCTCTGCACAAATTCTTCTTCGGCAGCACCGCACTGCAGTAACCTTTCCATCAGCCGCATGAACTGCGCGTACTGCACACAATAAAAACTCATTAGAAGATGCAAGTGTAATTGCATTTGCTAAATTTTTTCTATTTTGATAGACTCGATCTTTCCAATGTTGCTTTCATGATGGTTTTGACAGGATGACACGTGGGCACCTTCATGCTGCTTTTAACGCAGCGTGCAGAGACGCAGCACTTACCCGTGGATCTTCAGGGCTCACTCATTTCTTTGAGAAACAAAGAATATGTCATTCAAAGAAGTCAACTTCTCCATATTTTGATGACGTGAAATTGAGATTTAAATTCATTTCAAAAAAATATTTAGATGATCTTCAAGAGTAATTTCTACTTCTTATTAGAACCGTATTTAGAGGAGCTTCATAAATAATTTCCAGTAAGTTATGTGTAGTAAAATGGGAAGAGTTTGATTTTGAGAAAATGTACTCTTAAATTATATTTCATAATACACTTGGCAAATATATCTTTAGCTGTTCAAGCTGTGTTACTTTAATGTTTATGATTTCCTTTAAAACCGAACAATCAAGCTATTTAAAAATTCAAGAGATACTTGACTTAAAGGGCAACCTCTTGAAATAAATTATCCTTGCTACTCTGTGCATTTTTTTTAATAGTTCTTGAACATGTGATTAGAAAGTAAACAACTTGGTATTAACCCCTTAAAATTAGAAGTCAGAATAATCATTCTAAAGTGTTTTTGCAGAAGGAAACAACTAATACTTGAGATCCTCAGGTATGTGCAGTATGAAACCAATTCTGATCATCTTATTTATGTTTTTGCCAACCCTAAAAGTCACACTCGTCTTTGTTACCATTGCCTTTAGTGTGAAAATCTGCTATTGGTAACTTGAATTATAGAAGAATCTCACTGGTAAGATCAAAAGCACTGCTTCCATTCCTGCTCCCTGTGATGTTACAATAAGAGAAGGCCATTTTCCGAGTGAGGGTGAAGCACTCAGCCACCAGTGATGCTGGCCTGATAAAGCTCCATTCTTCCCTCCAACTACAGGCCTATATCCTTGGTCCTCAGCGATTCTCTCAATTCCACTGCACACAGTGTGACTACTGGTGAACGTACCAAGGGGGTAACTGCAGGGATGACATAGTCGTGCTCATGAGCCAAGAAGTTTAGGAAGCCACTGACTGTTCCTGCCTCCTTCTTCTTGATACCAGACTTCAGCTGATAGCCACTCCCCAAAAGGATAGAAGACATACACATCTATGCACACCGGTATAAAGTCTTTGAGATGTTTTCAAAATAAAAAACACAACCCTGCAGTATGAAAATCAAAGCAACCAGAAACAGGAAACCATGAAGTGCTGTGTTCCATGGAGAAGCAAAGGGAGATTTTCTACTGAGATCCGAGTTCAACAACACCGACTTGGCAGTCAGTTGGAAATTAACTCCAGACCTACCACTCACTCACCGAATGCCCGACACCTTGGCTAAGCAACTTTCTAATTCATTAATTTATCCAATATGTTCAATGAGAAAAAGGGCAATGTCAGTACATGGCTTAAAATCTACTTGGTGGCAAGGCACAACCACTGTTAGCCACTGCCAGGTAAGAAAAAACACTCTTGGAACAATTTTAAATTAATCTACACTGAAATCTTCCAAAAATAATCTAAATTTAGGATATAAAAATATGTAAAACATCAAATTTCCTCTGATGATACTGGCATATATTAGGACATTTTGTAAACAATCTGACTGAGACCTAAAGCAGGAGTCAAAAGCAATAGGATATAGCATTCACCTGGAAGCTTGTTAAAAGTATTGATTCCGGGTGACTCCCCTAGAAATTCCGAGCTATGTCTGAATATGAGGACTGCATTTTGTAAGCAGCATTCCAAGTGATTCTGTCACAGGGGTTCTCCAGATCCAGAATGAAAAGTAGTGGCCTCGAGATACTGCACGTAGGTCAGCCAAAAAGCAGGAAATTGTATGAAGGTCACCACGGGCTTCACTCCTTTTCTACTTTCCCTGTAACAGCACCTTACACTTATCATGAGCTTATAAAATGAGCTACCTGCTTTACTGAGACAAAACTGGCATCAAAAGACCAGGCTTCCCTAGAAGGACAAGCAGAGGACATGAGGGCACATACACAAGGAGGGTCTGGAGACCAAGCATGTTACCTTCCTGACCACAGGCAAGGTCCTGACCCATGGCAGAAATCAACTATAAATATGTTTATCAAAGGAAAACGGTCTTAGGAACAACCACCTCTGAGGAACATCACTATTAGGGTTCTAAATACAATATTGTCTGCATTGTTAGGGCACAGGTCCCCTTAAACTAAAATGATTAATTACTCACTTTTTTTTGTTGTTAATCCTCATCGAGGATTTTTTTAATTGATTTTTTACAGAGTAATTACTCACATCTTGATCTGACAGTTTTTCCACCAACATTTCTTCTAGTTCCTCCTTAATCAGCCATCTGCTGCCAATCAGGTCTCTGTTAAAATATCACATAGATTCTCTTTTAAATTAACCATGCAATTAGAGTTATATCACAAAGGATCCCACATGTAGTAGCAATTCTTGATTGGGAAACAAATTTTTGTACTATATAGCTGTAAAATTTCATCCAAGTAAACTAATTTTCAGATACAATTTTTCACTTCCTCAATCTACTCTAGGAAAGATACTCAATCTAGCAAATGTTTTGTTTGAAGAGTTAACATGCCACTGTGAAATTAATTTGATAATTAAAGCCATCATATTTCTTAAAAATTAAAAGTTCACTTGTTTTTCATAATTTACTTCACAGAAGATGCTTTGAGTGCACTGTGAATCGGCCAATGGGCTGAAGTAGTAACACATCCAAACGAAGGGCCAGGCGTGGTATTTACAACCTCAACAAGATATGCTCAAAGATTTATGTCTTGTGCATAAGGATAAGTATGTCAATAACCAGGCCAAAATGTAAAACTGGTTGCTCAGGATGATGGATCTAATCTATCACTGTTTGCTAAATGAAAGCTCAAACCTTAAAATACTAAAAAAAAATTTTTAAGCATGTAACATTTAAGTGTGTAGCTATATACACAAAAATTCTGAGGCTGCCATACTCTAGTATAGTTATTAAATACCATTTAGTATATAAATATGGAAAGAAGTACCATAAAAATATAATCTTAATATTTACTTTCTCTCAAACAAACAAACAAAAAAATCACCTACTATTTTGACCTCTAACTTTAATGATTAATGCCGAAATACTGAACCAATTTTTAGGCTTAAGGTATGCTTTAAAAACACCAATGATAAGTGGCATGTTAGTTCAAATTTTTCATATATTTTAATAGAAGAAAAGAACTTACGTGGTTTTATCTTTTTCTGAAAACAGACCTTTGGCTTGCAACTGATTTTTATGTTTTTCTATATCGAGTATCTTTCCATATGTGTCCTGTGGCAAATAAAATACACATGCTAAAGTAAGGGAGATGGTACATTATTACTTTTACTTTACATTTTCCCTGAGCACCCCTTACTTCAAAAGTGACCTCCTCAAATAATCTAGCTGAATGGAAGAGTAATTTCAATGAGAATTTAGTATAATGCATACATTAACTAATTTTTAAATAACTAATTTTTAAGTAACAAGAGGAATGTAAATTAGTGAAGTTGGTAAAAACAAAACCAAACCACAAACTATTTTCCTTAGAGTCCCACAAACAGGAACAAAAATTTTCCTTAGAAAAAAATCTTCATTTATATAGCAGCATGTACTTTAAACTTAAGAGAATTAACCAGTAAAAGTTATGGCATTTACAGCTGAAGTGCTTATCTCATGTATATTTATATAATATTTAAGTCCTCACTATATAGCTTGTATCTTAAAAATAGTGTTCTATTATATTTACTTTTCATTATCTGTTTTCTTTTATTAATTTACTTTCTAATAAAGTCTGCGAAATGTATGGCACTTGTTAAACTGTAATACAAATAGGGGAAAATTTTCCATTTTGCTAGAACTTGGCAATACAGGTTTATCAACAAAATACATTTTCCAGGAAATGAGTTTACAACAAAGTAATGCAATTGTTTCCCAATTTTTTGTTTGAGCAAACTTATTTGGATTCACATCCAATATGTGAGTATTCATCTATAATTACACATAACCTACTTTACTAATACCTAACGAACAAAGAGGCATTTTCAAAGAGTGAGTTAGACATGATATGAGTGACGTTTTTTCCCTCGCTACTCATGACATCTTCCAATGTCATTAGCGAACGTCGGAAGACAGCTTGTTGCTGATAGAGATGCTCACCCAGATCACAGACAGTCTTAACGAATCATTTCAGATTTGAGGGGCAATTTCTTATGGGCTTTGATTAGACTGCCATGTTATATCACAATGCTGCTAGTTTGTTCTAAAAGGAAGTATCCCTTTGCCACTGTCTTTGTACTTACCACTGCTTACATTTTATTATGAATTCAGGAACCTATTTTCAGGAATCCATTTCTCTCATGGGGGACAAAAATTTTTAAAAAAGAAAAAAGAATATAGCGGGGAAAGGGGACATATGTAACATTTTCAATAATAAAGAATTAAAAAAAAAAAGAGGAATGTAAACACAGAGCCTTTGAGTTTCACAAATATATGTGAGAAAAGCCGAGGCTAACTCTGTGGGCTGAGACTTCCCATGATAAGGATGTAAAAGTTCATTTCTTGTGGCCGGGGAGACGCAGCAGAGAGCTTTTGTTCTGTTTTCAGCAGGACTAGCAGAACTGACAGCTCATGAGAGACAAGAAAAGCAGCAGAAAGAAGAGAAGCAGCAGTCTGAAGCTATGACACGGGCTGAGCTACAGAGTCTAACGGTGGACACGAGTATTCCAGAGTGAAACACCTACTAGTTCAGGAATTGTAAAGGTCAGGGCAGCAGTAGCATCCAAGCCTAAGACTGGTTAGAAATGTAACTTCTCGCCCTAGCTCGTTTGCTTAATGGTTAGAGCGTTGGCCTGCAGACCAAAGGGTCCCGGGCCCTGGTGGGGGCTCATATAGGAGGCAACCAATCGATGTGTTTCTCTCTGTCTTTCCCTCTATTCCACTCTCCCTAAAAATCAATGGAAAAATATCCTCAGGTGAGGATTAACCAAAATAATTTAAAAAAAGAAATGTCACTTCACAGGCTCCTCACCAGACTTTCTGAAAAGAAACCTGGTAAGGCCAGCGATGTGTTTAATGATGCCCCCAAGAGATGTGCGGTCACGCTTGGATCTGTACACTAGATCTGTCGAGAGCTGGGTTCGATGCGACAGCAAGAGGACAAAGTAAGTTAATCTGCTTCTAGTGTCCTATTAAGGATAACTATCTCTACAAACACAGCCAAAGTACAAATCCATCAGCTGTAGCAGCAGCAAAACGTATGTGAACCATCTGTCCACACTAAAGAAAGCAAAACCTAACGTGAACCCTCACAGATAAACATGTTCCTGCTATTCAACTTAAAATATTACAACTGCCTCCCACGAACTGGTAAGCCTCATTTGACTGTGGTTAGTGAACCTTTGACTCATTTCTAAAGGATCAATAGTGGGTTGTGACCCTAACTGAATAGTATATCAGAAAAACTTCTATGCACTTGTTTTGAGAAAGCAATTCTCAAGTGCCCTGAACGGGTAAAATAAACGGAAAAGACCCTCCCCCACGTGTCTGAAGTGGACAGACACAGTACAAACAGCATCACACCGGGCGCCGGGCCCAGCCAGACTGCCATGTTGGGGACACTGGTAAAAGGATGGTGCTAGTTAAGAGTCTGAGTGCAGCCCTAACCGGTTTGGCTCAGTGGATGGAGCGTAGTCAGCCAGTGGACCGAAGGGTCTGGGGTTCGATTCCAGTCAAGGGCATGTACCTTGGTTGCAAGCTCAATCCCCGGCCCTGGTCAGGACACGTATGGGGGGCAACCAATCGATGTGTCTCTCTCTCCCCCTCCCTTCCACTCTCTCTAAAAATCAATGGAAAAATATCTTCGGGTGAGGATTAACAAAAAAAGAAAAAAAAAAGATTCTGAGTGGGTAAGTCACAGATGTTGTGTCTTTCAGATCTAGCTAAGGAAACAGAAATCCAAGAGAACACCACCAACAGTAATAAGATACTCTCCCCTTTTTGTGAGGGTCTATTTAATTTTCTGGAATAACCAAGCCAACTAAAATAAAAATAAATGACCTGCTTCACAGGAAAGTTTCAAGTCAAAGTTTGGGCTGCAAAATTCATCATTATTTTCAGGTGACTTTTGAGCAATTTTTACTTTAAGTCCATATTTTTCTTACTGTTTTCTTTCACTATGCCATTACCATCCAGTGTTCCACTTGGCTCCATAATAATTTATAAATAGTGCAAGTAAAATAATCAGAAAAATATGAGAAAATAACAAAGCTCATGTCAAATTTTAAGCACGGTAAATTTTGTTCATTTATGACAAATGTTAACACTTTGATGGCTGCAATCTGTCAAATTACATAATACTCATTACTTGTACTTCTTCAAATAGGGAAATATATGTAAACTAGTTAGCACAGTGCCTGACCTATGCTAATGGGCAAGAAATGGCAGCAGTGGTGACGTTTGACATCTGGGAGCCTAATAATGGAGAACCGATCTTCCTGGTGCACCATTTCTATTTTTCTTTTTTTTCCTACATAATACAACCATTCCTGAAATTCTATCTTGTTTAGAAACAACAGTTCTCTGGAAAGTAGACTCTATAGCTTCAACTCCCTGAAGATATGTGTACTAATTTACATAAAAAAATTCTTGAGGGTATAAAATATGCCAGGAACTGTCAATATCACAGATTATCACTGGTAGCTTTTGGTATACTGTTAAATTTCCACTTAATTTTTAAGGGACACTAGAGAATTAGTATGACACTAAGTTTGTATACTGTATTTAATAGTATCTTTTTAAAATATGACAGGAATAACCCAGATGTGAAATGCTGAATCATTAATCACAGTTATGATTAATATTTCATAAAATCAAAGTGAGCCTATCTACCCTTGTGCCATCAGATTTCCATAATGCATGAGTCAAATTTAGAAGGTGCCTAATTTGAACATACCAGATGCTCAGGTTCAGGAAAGAAGTGCTTAAACTAAACCCTCCTGAGCAGTATGATTTTTGGTCTAAAAAAAGCTGATTTTAGTCTTCTAAAACCTGATTTGGTTGTATTAATCATGTAGAAATTCCAAATTTAGGAAGGGTAAACAAATAACGTTTCTTGGGAGAATGGTATAGGAAAAGTCAACTGAATTTTGATGTACTTATTTACAGTTAACATACTACTAATAATTATCATCTTAGATACTAGACACAAACAAAAAAGTAACATAGTTAAAATTATGTATTTGTGTTTTTTATCACAGAAAATCAATTTCCTAAATAACATTTTTCTAGATTTTATGGCTACTGGCATATACAAAATCAAATGAGATAAATATAAATATAATTCATTTATCATAATTTCTGCTATTTATCTAAAGTTCCAAGCAACATAGTTCTTTTGTATACTCTTGCTATCACTCTGTGAAAACAATATGCTATGTAGTTTACACATCATACAGTGCTAGTCAACATAAAAAGGGAAATAGACTCTTATACATGGCATACAGAAAAGTACTTTGGGAAAGCACACCCAGGAGTAATTACATAAAAAAGCTTGTAACTCTCATACCATATACTTTTACTATTCAAAGTAAGGCTTCACCACATATTATAATAACAATTATACCATTATAAGAGTAATCTGATTAAAATCACAGAGGCAATAAGTTGAATCAGCTTTTAAAATTTAATCTTTAATCATTACATTTAGTACATGCAAGATATAAAATGGTAATTATTCTAATGCATATTAAAGATACTTCAGGAACAGCAGTTTCTATTGCTGAGTTAATTCCTGAATTGACTCCTGCTGTCAAGAAGTCTTAAAACAGCCCACGAAATGCCAGCATCCGTCTGTAGCTTTCTAAAACCAAGCCCTTTACATAGTGTAGGTATTCCATAACACCGTACGGTGAGAAGGCTCACTGTTTTAATTCCATTTTTACAGATACAAGCAGAACATCAAGAGCTTTCAATATTCATCGCAAGGTTACAAAGATGTGAAGGAAGTGAGGCCTGTGACTGCAGGTCCCAGGAGAGGGCTTTCTGGAGTCTGGAGTCTTCGCCCGAAGAGCCCCATGCCGCTCCTGGCTCCTCTCCACACGCATGCACATGATCACAGAAGGCCACGCCAGTCACTTAAAACAAACTGGAGGATTTTTAAAGAAGCCTTCTTTCAAAAGGCAGCATATCTTGATTATGCGTAAGTTATCAGAATTAGAATTACTTGGTTCTGTTCCAGATTTTTTTTAATTCAGCAGAGTAGTTTAAGTATATAATGATCTACGTATTCCCTAATTTTATACTTTTATTGGAGTAAAAATTTCATCTGTGACCATGTGATTCCTTCAATTTATAAAAATACTTTGAAAATACTCCATTGTTTACTGTAAAACTTGCCCTAAACTATCAATGAGATTTCTATAAGATGATTATTCCCACTGCAGTTTTTAGAGCTGACTAATCTTACCTTAAAGACTGGGGAGGGGAGCGCATGTAAAATTTCAATGAACTCTTACTGCACTTGACAGCTTAGCGTTTTAATTCGCTTTCCAGCCTTTCCCAAGCACTAGTTTCCCCGGATTTTTAAAAGGTGTTCTGGGCAGAAAGGGCTCCAGACCCAGCATGTTTCAGCAGCAGTGCGTTAATGCCACACGTTTCTTCACTGAAGGACTTCACAGAGCTGCTCACACTAATAAGTATCTTCTTATTAGTTTCTCAGTCTGCCACCTTCCCACACTAACTTAACTTCAGAGACCCTTTCTTGGAGATTATTTTATAACCTGTGTGCCTCAGAAAACATGTTGGGAAAGCTGCATTATAAACATGGGGAAATAATGAATCATATTTTACAAACGGGTTCCCACTTCAGAGTGAAATAATCACCCCCTATAATGAGTTTTAGATAATCTCCAACTCATTTTTTTTGTGAGAGAATTTTAAAAATTTCAGAAATGTATGTATTAATAAAATGAGTCAATCTGAATTAACATTTTTCTGAAAATCTAAGGACCTGAGGTCAAACTCAACCATGACTACCCAGGTGGCCTTGCTCAGGATTGCAGCCCACTCTCCCCTTCACCACTGGCTCGGTCGGCCCGGACAGGCTGCAACTGCTGCAGACAAGGGGTACCCCTGGCAGGCTGGTGCACCCAAAGAGCACATCCTTCTGGCCTATCCCTTACTGGTCCCTCACCTAGACCTCAGCCACTCACAACGCAGTTGCTCAATGGCCTAATAACATTGCACAGACATCCCTCTTCAACAAGTCTTCCCTTTCCTCTACACTTCTGCTCAGCTGTTCTAAGAAACTTCTTTTCTTCTTCCTCTAGTTCTTCATTCTGCTCCTGAAACCCTAAACTGAAACTCTTAAGTCATGTCTAAAAAGTATACAAGTTCTATTGGTAAGTGGCTGTTAAAGAAACAGAAAGCCATCCATTTGGGTGAAAAAGACAGATGAGCAGTGCCATCTGGGCTGGAGCTCCCTCTTCAGTTCTTACCACCCTTCGAGAGACTCTTGAAGTCTCCTGCTTCTTCTTACTTAAAGGACGGTTTATTGCTAAGGAATCAGCTGCTAGCATTGTTTTATACTTCTTTTCACTACACATGGACATCATATTCGCTATATTATAAGTGGCATGTTACCAACTTTCCCAGGAATGTGAAGCAGTATATCACTGTCCATAGGAAAATGCAGTTCTAACTCACCTGCTAACGAACCTTCAGAATGTAACACACAAGTTGGAGACCCCATGGGTCAGCAAACTTTCCCTTACTTTATTCTTTCCTATACTTCATTTCAATGGAACAATAAATTGCTTCTTGCTTTTCATCTTCATCCTCCCTCAAAAATCTCCCTGCTTCTCCACAAAAATTAGATGGTCCAATTACAGGCCAACTGGACAGTGTTCACCAAAGCATTATATATCCTTAACTGTAAGCTGTATCAGGACTCCCTTCTATTAGTTGCTATAATGTAACATATAGGCTTAACATGCAAGCAGGGACTAAATACTAAAAGGAAGACTGGCACAGAGGACAGGATGGTTAAATGGCACCAGAAAGGTCTCCTAGTAGAACTGCACACTGCTCTAGGCCTGTGTCTTTGTGTCAGAAAGCTTGGCCGATGACTGCCATGCTTCAATTGGGAAAACTGATATGGCTCAGTATCTTTTATATCATCACATGAAAAGCAATTGTATCAACCAAAAGAAATGGAAACAACAATCATTCATTTCCAAGTACTTAATGCCCCATAGTCTCTGGGGCCTACCCCCTTGCTGCAGCGGAGGGCAGGAGTGGACTCACATAACAGAGAATGGAACAGCAGCCCCACCACCAAGAGAAGGCAGAACAAAGGAGAGAGCAAACACGTGAAGCAGTTTCCATTTTCATTGTTTTACTTTATGTGCAATACTTGACTTCACTACAAAACCAGTCCTGTAAGCCCACCAGCAAGCACTGAGTCACATGCTATTTAAAGCAGCAAACCGAATCTGAGATGACGTTGGTCTGCATGATCTTGGAAACGAGACTGGTGTGACTAGAGCTGTAATTAATAACAAGTGCCACACATGATGCTAAAGTGATGGGCATACATTTAGGAAAACATTTATCCTTTTCCCCATACATATAATTACTTTAAAATTCCATAAAACACATTGTTGAAAATACAAGGTTTTATGATTATCTGAATTAAAATTAAAATGCTCAAGTTAACCCCAAATATCTGTAATTCCTATCTGTAAACTGTTCTGATCAGCAATAAAACCAAACCTAAATCCCATACAGTTTGGGAAGTTCAAACACCCAAGAAAACAAACTGACCTAAATTAAATTACAGAATTTAACTGAAATATAAAAGCCAAGGAACTCTCCTATATGTAACAGGAACCATATTACTCAAAAAGAAAGTTTATCAATCATATATAATTTGACTTTTCAGTCAGAGTATGCTATTTTATCCACTGAGAAACTAACCAGTTTCTTGAGCAATACCTTTTTAAAAGACATAAACAAAAATAAAGTTAGGCCTCTCTTACAATGTGTAATTTCTTCATTATGATGGAATGCAGCAAAACATCTTGCCCTTGGGTTGCTCAGTTTCAGCCAAAACAAATGCAAATGGCTTGTGGGCTGACAGCTGTTTGATAAGGCGCCTGCACAAGACCTGCATGCTTTACTTTCTCCCGTGAAACTTGGGATGAAAGGCAGGAGGCAGGAAGGGAATTAATGTAGCATACAGTCTAAAGGCAATGCTACAGCCGTGATTAAGTAGAAAAGTTAAAAGGCACAGATTTTCCACAGCTTCGCTGCGTGCAACCCATCCGTGTAACAAGTTGACAGGCCTAGCGCGTCAGCTCCATCATCCCCTCCGACAGCTAAAACGCAGCACTGCATCCCCTTTCAGAGGAAATTTGCGTCTGCACCATGAAGCGTTGTACATTATTTCTTAGCACTGCAGGGGGCTTAAGTCCATATGGAACCTTCACAAATATTACCACAGATCAAACCAGCGGCGTCTGCAGGCAGATTTGACATACCTATTTAAATGAACAGCAGGGGTCCTCGGGCAGCCTCGGGCTGTGCAGAGACAACCTCAGCGGAACGCCTGCGCCTCAGCTCCATTACTCAGCAAAGATACACTCTACATTTATCATTCATTTCATTTCTGCCAGGGCAAGAAGCTCATTTGCCCAAGGTCAACAAAAACGAAAATAAGGTTTTCTTTTTTTCTCCCCCAAGAAATAAATGTACCTGACAAGTGAGGATTTTGTCCTTTGGGTTTCAGTCCTAAAGAGCAGAGGAAATGTGTGCATGGGATTCAAGCAACCTGAAATCAATGGGGGAGGATGGGGGAGGAGGGGACGGGACCCAATAAATACTCTAAAAAGTCATACAGTGAATAAAGTAAAACTTGACATGTTCTAAGAATGAAATGGGTTCTGTTGCTCAAACCTGGATATTGGCATCCAGGTCTCCCCAATAGTTATTCTGGGGAATTCCTGAATTTACGCACTATCACACACTTTGGCTCTGAAAAGGAAACTTCCAGGATACTCCAATGCAGGTGGAAGTCAACGTAATAAAATAATTTCTTGGGTCTTTTTTCTAGTCTTGCTAGACTGCATAAGTCTATGAGGAGCAACAACTGTACCTAAGTAACAAGTACAGTTAACTGTCTGACTCTCTCCCAAGGTGCCTTGCAGCTCCCACCACACTCCATAGACATTTACACAGACTCGGCCTTGCCCAGCCTCGCGTTTTTCCTGGACTGCACTGCACATACACGCACTATGGCTAAGGGAGCATCTATCTCCTCTCAGTAAAAGCATTTGAAAGACAAACCATTCTGTTATAAATTCTATAATGTTTACCTTTAGAAAAATGAATAAAATAAAAAGCTTTTAACATACTATCTTACCTCTAAAAGTCTTATTTTTTGTCCATTATGAACCATTCTAGGTACACCGTGAAGCTTAGCAAAATCTCTGGTATAATCAGTTACTTAGCTTACAGTTCCTATTATTTATTGTAAATGTAATATACTTACATGCATTAATGAGTAGTATGACTGCTTGCCAGTATAAAAGAGATAATGAAATGGACGGCCATCTTCTCCCCACTGGGTTGCTAATAAAAAGCCAGATGAAAACAAATAAACGAATAAAATAAAATACACGGAAAGAGACCAAATAGATGTATTTAATTGCAGTTATGAGACACATTATTAATTCTGATTAACTTTTAAAGTAACAAAAACATTAATATTTAAAATTTTAATATTTAGTTTAGCATGTTTAACATGTAAATATTTAGGCTACTTATTTAATACCCATTGACATAAAACAATGTATTTGAGTAACTATTCTAAATATCTCACCACAAGAATTTCTATAACTTTTTTTAAATAAACACACATAAAATAGCCAAAATCATCCTGTTAGGACAAAAATATTTTGGTGTGACTGCAAATACAATGCACTCCCATATTCTTAAAAACAAAAACTGCTAGTCAATAATGTACTTCATTCAGAAAATTAGAAACAGGCATAATAAAAAACAAACAAAAACTAAGTGGATTTTTCCATGCCACATGATTTATTTCAACTGCGACGACATACCTCCAAACGTTTAAAATGTCTAAAACTGAAGTGGCCCCCCAAAGGTGCTATGTGTAATACCCTTTAAAATACAGATGGCCATTCACCTCTAACGAACACCAAACAAACTGAGAGTGAAGTCCCTGTAGTAAATAAAGCAAACACCAACTCCATGCCCTTTGCCCATGTTCCTCTTGTTTCTGTTAACAAGTTGTAGGAACTCTAATACATTAAAAATTATACTCCTCTGTCCATTACATAAGTTGTAAACTCTCTTCTCCCAATCTGTCACTTGCCTTTTCATTGTGTTTGTGGTGTCTTTCATAATTGAAAAGTTTAACATACATGTTTTTGTAGAATCTGTCACTTTTTCTCTATTGCAGTGTTTCTCAAATGTTTTTTTCATTATCAACCCTATTATGGAGCCTTTTTAGACTTTTTTTCCTAATTGCCTCCTTCTCCATGAAATTTTAATACCAAACATACTGCATATCGGTTGATGTGTATTGTGGTGGCCCTTCAGAGAGCCGAAACCTTGTAATAGCTGAGATTTTTTTCACTTCCTCTGAACCAATTTATTCCCCTTTAGGCTCAACACCACTCCCATTGAGAAAGCATGCTTTTAAGACCGTGTGCTTACTAAAAATTATTTTCCTATACTCTGAAATTTTTTTCATGTTTAGAAATTTAATCTACCTGGAATTTACATTTGTGAGACAGAAATGTAACTATTTTGCCCACCAAGGTGAGTCATTATTCATTAGTTTTTAAAATACTATACTTTCTGTTGAAATGCCACCTGCACAACATATAAGTAATCTTTCCCTTCTGAGGGTAACTGGTATTACACATGGGCCACTTTAAGTGAACACACCTGAAAAGAAGACCAAACTTTCACAGTAACTGGTGAAAAAGAAATCCTGATAGAGTTCAGCTTGAAAAAATAAAACAAGATTCTTATTTGTCAATGTCTTGAGGATGAATTAAATAGTTCTCCAACATCCCTATCATAGATTGCAAATTTTTCAATATTTATAACTTTACTATGCGATACATTTTCACTATACTGTTAAAGCAATCAGTTAAAAAAAAAATGACCAAGAAAGACAAACATCATGGCTACATATGAGACTTTACTGTAAAGCTTGGAGGAATTTTGAGTTGGGTCTCATTTCATGTGAGTGTTTGAGTGTGTATGTGTATATTTGATTTCATAAAGTATGCATGTATATACACATGTGTATATACACATATATGTATATATCCTATATAATAAAAGAGAAACATGCAAATTGACCGTCCCTCCGCTACACTCAAGCCATGCCCACCAGCCAATCAGGAGCAAGTATGAAAATTAACACAAGATGGCGGAGGCCACGGAGCTGGAGCGAGCAGGAGGCTTGGGTTGCCCCCAGCGATGGAGGAAGCCAAGCATCCCGCCTTCCCTGGCTGGCCCTGGGCTACGCTCAAGGCTACAAAGTTTCAATTATAGAAGATAAATAAATCCCAGATACCTGCTTCCAGCCCGCCCTGGCCTCCACTCAAGGAGGGGCTGGGAACCTGGGTTGCTAGGGCCAGAGGCAAGGTTAGAGTTTATTGTTCTAAACTCCTTTGCTGAACTTACATATGTATACCTATTGAACTATAGAAGATTTTTCACATGTTTTTATTTTTTATTTTTTTTATTTTTCCCCAGCCATCGGATAAAATATCATCAGGGCTATGGCATTTTGCTCAATCTGAAGTTAAAAAAAAAATGTCCCCTTCAATTTTCAACATAGTCTGTATTCATAACTTGTCCTGTACAATAAACAGAATGCTGAACTTGGTATTACTCTCCCCAGTTCAATTCAGGACCACTTCAGGTGGGAATCGTTCCCTAGGCATGGAGAGTGGGGTATCTTCCATTGTCCCCCAACTGGCCATCTCAAGCCCCTCTGGTGGGAAGTCCTGGGGAAGGAGAAGAAACAAAGAAATACACCCTACTTGAAATGGTGTCAATAAAAGCAAGCTCGCTGTTCTCTGTAGTTTACTGGAGATGTTATGGCTGAGTCTCTCCTGTTAGTTTCTGACTTGAAAACATTTCTCTCCATGGTCGCCACTGAGGAACTTTCCTCAGGCCCTGGTTTTTTATGTGAGTTTCTGTTGCTGGCTCACCAAGAATGGTTGAATTTCTTCTTTTTACTGATTCTAACTTATTCTGTTCCATAAACTCCTGAAAAGTGCCTGACACTGGGTCTGGGTCTGCAGGGTGGTTCAGGGCGTGCTTTGTTGGAATCCTGCTGGCCATACCAAGTAAATGTCCACACAAAAAAAACAGCCAAACATTTTATGATGGACATGGGCTAATCATCACATGACTTTCACAACTGCAAGTGGTCTGAGAAGCGGTCTCCCATGCGCACACGCAATCCGGAGCTGCCGCCAGAGCCCCTCTTCCCAGACGGAGACTGAAGATTTTTCACATGTTTTTAAAAAACAGGTTTTAACTTGTGTTTAAACTATGTACTTGCTATAGACCAGCGGTTCTCAACCTGTGGGTCGCGACCCCTTTGGCGGTCGAACGACCCTTTCACAGGGGTTGCCTAAGACCATCCTGTATATCAGATATTTACATTACGATTCATAACAGTAACAACATTACAGTTATGAAGTAGCAACGAAACTAATTTTATGGTTGGGTCACAACATGAGGAACTGTATTTAAAGGGCCAGAAGGTTGAGAACCACTGCTATAGACTGAATGTTTGTATCCTCCCCAAAATTCATATATTGGGACCTAATCCCCAATGTGCTGGTATTTGGATGTGGGGTCTTTGAGAGGTAATTGGGGCTCTTCTCTCATAAATAGGATTAGTGTTCTCAGAAAAGGAATCCCCAAGAGACCCCTAGTCCCTTCCACCATGTGAGGACACAGGGGAAGACAGCTGTCTGTGAACCAGGAAGTGGGCACTCAGAAGGCACTGAATCCCCCACTACGTAGAAGGAAGGAAATATAAAGATCAGAGGGGAAATAAATTAAATAAAGACAAAAGAAACAATTAAAAAGATCAATGAAACTAAAAGCTGATTTTCTGCAACAATAAACAAAATTGACAAATCTCTAGCAATACTCATCAAGAAAAAGAGAGCCCAAATAAATAAAATCAGAAATGAGAGAGATTACAGTTGACTCCACAGAAATACAAAAGATCATTAACATATACCAGAAACAATTATATGCCAACAAATTGGACAATATAGAAGAAATGCATAAATTTCTAGAGATATGCAATCGTTCAAGGCTAAGCCAAGAAGAAAACAATAATCTGAACAGACCTATTACTAGCAATGAAACTGAAGCAGTAATTAAAAAACACATAAAACTCCTGCCTGGCTGGTGTGGGTCAGTGGTTGACTGGTTGATCTATGAACCAGGAGTGCACAGTTCGATTCCCTGTCAGGGCACATACCCAGGTTCGGACTCAATCCCCAGTGTGGGGCATGCAGGAGGCAGCCAGTCAATGATTCTCTCTCATCATTGATGTTTCTCTCTCTCCCTCTCCCTTCCTCTTTGAAATCAATTAAAAAAAAAATCCCAAGAAATAAAAGTCCAGGACCAGACTCCTTCACAGGTGGATTCTACCATTCAAAGAAGAATAAATACCTATCCTTCTCAAACTGTTCCCAAAAATTAAAGAGAAAGGAACTCTTCCACACTCATTCTATGAGACTGACATTACCCTGATACCAAAACCAGACAAAGACACTACAAAAAGAATTACAAGCCAATTTCCCTGATAAACATAGATGTAAAAATTCTCAACAAAATACTAGTAAACCAAATTCAACAATATTAAAAAGATCATACTCCATGATCAAGTGGGATTTTTATCATGGACACTAGAATGGTTTGATATCCACAAAACTATTACTGTGGCACATAACATCAACAAAACCAACAATAAAAATCTATGATCATCTCAATAGATGCAGAAAAGAATTTGACAAAATACAATATTCATTTATGATAAAATCTCTCAACAAAGTAGGTACAGAAGGAACTTACTTCATGATGATAAAGGTTATATATGACCAGCCCACAGCTAACATCATACTCAATGCTTTTCCTCGAAGATCAGGAACAAGACAAGGATGCTCATTCTCACCACTACTATTCAATATAGTACTGGAAGTACTAGCCACAGCAACCAGACAGGAAAAAGAAGTAAAAGTCATCCAAACTGGAAAGAAAGAAGTAAAAGTATCCCTATTTGCAGATGACATGATACAATATGGAGAGAACCCTAAAAATTCCACACAAAAATGTGATTAGAACTAATAAATGAGCTTAGTAAAGCTGAAATATATAGAAATCTACAGAAATCTGTCAAGTTTCTATGCACTAATAATGAATGATCATAAGAGAAATTAACCCCATTTTTAATGCATCAAAAAGAATAAAATAATAATAATAAAAAAATAAAATACCTAGGAATAAATTTAAACAAGGAGATGAAAGACCTGTACTCTGAAAACTGTAAGACATTGAATAAAGACCTGTACTCTGAAAACTGTAAGACAAAAATAAATGGAAGGATATGCCACACTTAGATTGGAAGGATTATTTTCATTACAGTGACCATACTACACAAAGTAATCTACAGATTCAATGCAATCCCTAGCAAAATACCAATGGAGTTCTTCTCAAAACAAGAATAATTCTAAAATTTATAAAAATCACAAAGGACCACAGTAGCCCAAGCAGTCTTGAGAAGGAAGAACAAGGTTGAAAGTATCACATGTCTTGATTTCAAACTATTCTACAAAACTATATACACTAATAAAAGACAAACATGCAAACTGACCGTACCTTCGCTATGCCTTAAGCCATGCCCACCAGCCAATCAGAGCGACTATATGCAAATTAACCCAACCAAGATGGCAGCCAGCAGCCAC
>NW_005360011.1:131509-133730 GCF_000412655.1 Myotis brandtii
CCGGGCTGCCAGAGGGATGTCTGACTGCCAGCTTGGGCCCTGATCCCCCAGGGATCGAGCCTAAGCCAGCAGGTGGACATCCTCCGAGGGGTCCCAGACTGCGAGAGGGCATAGGCTGGGCTGAGGGACCCCACCGAGTGCACAAATTTTTGTGCACTGGGCCTCTAGTAATAATCATAACAGTAATGTAGTGACACAAAAACAGACACGGCCCTAAAATAAACCCTTGTTTATATGGTCAATTAATCTAAGACAAGGATGGAAGAATATGCAATAGAAAAATGACAGTTTCTTAAGTGGTGTTGGAAAAACTGAACAGATCATGTAGAAAAAACGAAACTGAACCATTATCTAATACCACATACAAAAATAAACTCAAAATGAATTAAAGACTTAAATGCAAGACCTGAAACCATAAAAGTCCTAGAAGAAAACATAGGCAGTAAACTATTTGACATCAGTCTTAGTAATATCTTTTTGATATATCTCCTCAGGCAAGGGAAATAAAAACAAAAATAAACAAGTGGGACTTCATTAAACTAAAAGCTTCTATGCAGCGAAGAAAATGATCAACAAAACAAAAGGACAACCTATAAGATGAGAGAATATATTTTCAAATGACATGTCCAATAAGGGATGTTGATATTCAAAATATATATCCTTTGAAAAACTAAATCTACCATAAGACTCAGCAATACTTCTGGGTATGAAAGTGAAACCACTAATTCAAAAAGACATATGCACCCCTATGTTCATTGCAGCATTATTTACAATAGCCAAGATGTGCAAGCAACATAGGTGTCCATCGACAGATGAATAAAGAAGTGGCACATATATACAATACAATATTACTCAGCAATAAATAAAAAAAACCCCAAACCTGCCATTTGCAACACCATGGCTGGACCCATACGTATCATATTAAGTGAAATAAGTCAGATAGAGAAAAACAAATACATTATTTCACTTACATGTGGATTAAAAAACAAACAAACAAATAAAACAAAACAAAAACAGACTCACAGAAACAAAGAACAAACTGATGGTTGCCAGAGGGGAGAGGGGTGGAGGGATGGGTGAAGAAAGTGAACAGGAAAAATCAACAATACAGTTCTGAGTATGCAAAACAGAATTTATTCTTGTATTCTTTATTTATTAATAATTATATTATTTTCCATATGAACAGTATAAATCTACTTTTGCCCCCTCTATATTTCTAAATAGTCTGAAATCTCAATTTTGGTTTCCTCTTTAACCCCATAGTTTTATGGTTCTGTTAAGTTTTAAGTCAGAAAAATCTAATCTATGTAACACCTACTTTTGAGAATTTGTTAGGTTTTCTCTATCACCTATTACATGGTATTTCTATTAATATTCCATTGGCATCTGCATAGCAAATGTATTCTTTGCACTTGTATCTGTAGCTATAAAATCATGCTGTGTTATTCAAATTCTTTAGAGATTTAGTTAACAGCTTTTGCTTTAAACATTTCAATGCTAAATGCTTGGTGCAAAAAGGTTCATGGTCGTCAAATCCACTTAATAGATATTAGGTTTTATCAACATAAACTAATGTTCTTGTCTCACTGAACCATTCCCCAATCTCCCTGAATTCCATTTTGTCTAGTATTAGGTACCACTCCTTGCTTCTGTCATCAATTCATATATATCTTTGCTTATCCTAATACTTTTGTCATTTGCTTTAAATAGTAAAGCAGGATTTTTATGTTATCTCAATCTATAAGCTTTCGTCTTTTAACCAGGGAAGCAATAGTGTATTATAAGTGTAATAATCTATTCAACTCTAAAATTCACTCACATTTTTTAACAGAAAAAATCATTTTGTCCTATTATTCACAAAATAAAGCAAAATTGGTACATAGGTAGGTGGCAAAAATATTTTGCTGATTCTATGGGAGTACTGTTTATTGTTTTATTTTTTTTAATTTAATTTATTGGGGTGACGTCCTATATAATAAAGATGCAATATGCAAATTGACCATCACTCCAACACACAAGATGGCCACCACAAGATGACCAGCAGGGGAGGGCAGTTTTGAGCGAACAGGGCAGCAGGGGAGGGCAGTTGAGAGGGACCAGGCCTACAAGGGAGGGTAGTTTGGGGCAAGCAGGCCTGCAGGGGAGGGCAGTTAGGGGTGACCGGGCCGGCAGAGGAGGGCAGTTGGGGGCAACCAGGCCTGCAGGGGAGGGCAGTTGGGGG
>NW_005360011.1:133852-134770 GCF_000412655.1 Myotis brandtii
GGGTGGGCAGTTAGGGGTGACCAGGCCAGCAGGGGAGGGCAGTTAGGGGCAATCGGGCTGGCAGGAGAGCAGTTAGGCGTCGATCAGGCTGGGAGGGGAGTGGTTAGGGGGTGATCAGGCTGGCAGGCAAAAGCGCTTAGGGGCAATCAGGCAGGCAGACAGGTGAGCGGTTGGAAGCCAGCAGTCCCGGATTGTGAGAGGTAAGTACGACTGCCCACAGGGATAGGGCCTAAATGGGCAGTGGGATCAGGCCTAAACGGGCAGTCGGACATCCCTCAAGGGGTCCCAGATTGGAGAGGGTGCAGGCTGGGCTGAGGGACACACACCCCCGTTCACGAATTTCGTGCACTGGGCCTCTAGTCTATATATATATAAGGCTAATATGCTAAGTGTCCACCTGTTTGCTATGACATGCACTGATCATCAGGGGGCAGATGCTCAATGCACAGGCATGGAAACATGGAACAGACTGATGAATCTCAGAGGGAAGGGGGGAGGGGAGAGAAAGGAGGGTGAGAAGAGATTAACCAAAGATCTTATATGCACACTAGAGGCCTGGTGCATGGATTCATGCACTGGTAGGGTCCTCGGCCTGGCCTGCGCCCTCTTGCAACCCGGGACCCCTTGGGGGATGTCGGACTGCCAGTTTTGGCCTGATCCCCGCAGGCCAGGCTGAGGGACCCCACGGATGCACAAATCCGTGCACCAGCTGGTTAATAAAACTAAATAGGTTTCAGGGGTACAATTCTATAATATATCACCTGTATATTGTACTGTGTGTTCACCACCCCAAGTCTCCTTCCATCACTGTTTATGACCTCTTTCCCCTCTTCTTCTTCTTCTTCTTCTTTTTTTTTAATATGTTTTTATTGATTTCAGAGGAAGGGAGAGGGAGAGAAAGAAACATCAATGATGAGA
>NW_005360011.1:134858-136355 GCF_000412655.1 Myotis brandtii
TGGCTGCTTCTGCACACCCTCTCACCCTGAAAGAGCCTGCAATCCGGACATGTGCCCTAACTGGGAATCAAACTGTTCATGGTTGATGCTCAACCACTGAGCAACACTAGCTGGGCACCCCTTTTACCCTCTGTTACTTCCCTTCACCCCCCTTTCCCTTTGGTAATCACCACACTGTTTTCTGTGACTATATTTTTGTTTGTTTTTGCTTAATTCCTATGTAAGAAAATCCTACCAACACTGACATATTTTTAAAATAACACATGGGCACTTGTCAAGGACGAACAGAAGTTCATAGGTTGATGCGCAACACTGAGCCTCACAGGCCAGGCTAAAAAAATGATTTCTTGCTTTAATATTACTTTTTAAATTAACTGACAACTACCACCAGTCCACTCTAAATAAGAGGTTTCAAATGTAAAGGAAAAAATAGTAAATGTATTACTTCCTAGCAACCTTAAAGCCTGTGTTTTCTTTAAGATTTTATTTTATGGATTTAAAAGGTAAAATCATAAAGAAGCCAGAGAAAACATTGGCCAGATAAAAATGATGGTTAAATGCTCATTAGAAACAATACATGACAAGAGATGATGGAATCACAATAAAGTAACGAAAGACCAAAAAACGGAGATGGGGGATCTATATTCAGTGAAAATATTCTTCCAAAATAAAGATAAATGTAAAATTTTCATATAAACTCAGGAAATCTGTACCAAACTCTTCCTCACAAAGTCATATTAGAATGCAAGCAAATTGGTGTGACATTAGTATAAGCATAAACTCTAATCTGGTCTAATTTTAATATTTTTTAATTTGAAAGGAATCAGTTGTAAACTCCATTATTAGTTACAAAATATTTTTGATCTACCACACAACCATCATGATATACAAGAGTTCATTTCCATACTATGTGAATGACTGCTGACATCCTAATATATAAAAAACTAGAGGCCATCGAGCCGAAATGACCGGACGGACGATAGAACAGCAGGGGGTCCGCAATGGGGGCAGGGCCATGGTGGACGCCTCTCCGCATGCCTGCACCGGGGGTCTGGTTCAAATCCTGGATTGTGAGAGGGTGAGTGAGAATGACATAGGATAAGGGACCAACAGGGGGTTATTGGGGGTGGAGTCGATCTTGGATGAGCAGGGAGGTGAGGCTGAGTAGAGGGCAGAGCCCTGGCCAGGAGGCCTGTGGTCTGGGTAAGGCAGCCATAGGAGGGATTAGTGTGGGGGATGACACAGGACTTTGGCACTGCAGAAAGAGTAACTTCAGCAATCAACTGTACGCCCCAAATGCTTTTTCTTCGATGGTCCAGGTGGTAGTGGAAAAATGTATCTTTATAAAATTTTAATACATTATATTAGAGGTCGTGGTGGTACTGTTTTACCCACAGCGTCTACAGGAATTGCTCCAAATTTATTTCTCGGTGGAAGAACCTTTCATTCCCAATATAAATTACCAATTCCATTACATGAAACTTCAATTTCTAGACT
>NW_005360011.1:137671-141632 GCF_000412655.1 Myotis brandtii
ATCATGTTTTTGTTGTTTTTATATCATGTCTTTGTTGTTGTTATATCATGTTATTTATTAATCAATTTATATATTATTTTCATATACATTTTACTAATTTTTCTTTCATCTCTGACTCTTCTATTATAGAGAAAGGGCAAATAGCAATACTAAAATATTTCCTCTAATTAATTCCCTTTTAATGTGCACGAATTTCGTTCACTGGGCCACTAGTATAACATAACAATATAGCAACAATAACTGCTTATTTCATTCTTAACAAACTTACCTTTCTGTTTTGGAAAAATCTGTTCAGGATGCTGTAAAATAAATTTAAAAATGCATTAGATAATTATTGCAACATATTAAACTAAGTGAAATTTTTAAAAATATGAATTAAGATAATTACCTTCATTATTGGTCTGGCTCGCTTCTCAAACAAACCACTGGGAAAAAGATAAGCAATAGCTCTCTGAAAATACACATAAAGGTTAATAAAAACAGTTACTGAGTGCAAATGTGCCAGATATCACATTAACAGTTTCATATACATTATCTCATTTCAACATAATCAAAATGAAAGAATGTTACCACATACACAACCCCCAAAAGAAAAATTGTAAGGAAAGTAGTCCCTAGTTCTACAACCCCCAGTAGATGCCTGAAACTGCTGATAATCCCCAACCCTATGTATGCCATGCTTTTTCCTATACATACATATATACCTATGGTGAAGTTTACAGCTTCTCTTTGGCATAACTGAATTGCCAGCACCATTACTCTTGGGATTTGGGGCCATTGTTAAGTAAAATAAGGGTTACTTGAACATAAGCACTGTGATACCTCAACAGTGAATTTGATACTAAATGACTAAGGGGTGGGGAGTGAATACAGCTTGGAGACAGAGGACAAAGGCTGATTCACATCCCGGGTGAGATGGAAGGGACAGCGATTTCTGGAATTTTTCATTTAATATTTTCAGAGTGAGAAAGTCCACAGGTAGCTGAAACTGAGGAAAGCAAAACTGTGGATAAGGGGGCATTACCGTATTAAACTAGTTATGAACAATTTTCAAGTGTCTCCTCAAACATGAAAGTAATAGTACACATACAGATCACCTCTCCCTTTTAAAGGAACCCTAGACTGGATGCTACACAACTGCTGAGCTAATGTGCTCCAATGCAACCCTAACGCCCAGCTGGAAGTGCAAATATCAGGCAGAACACTGAACAGAGTAGGCTCGACGTCTTACCCACAGTAACACCCACTGATTTCCTGGCTGCTCTTTCAACTTTTCCTAGAAGTTTTAAGTGATTTTAAACTACATATTCCCAAACAAGTTCTCGAAACATGTCTGTTTCTTGATGAGGATGCTACTGGCACTTTGAGTGTGATAGCTCCATTGCAGGCAACTTTCTTGTACACTGCAGATCACTTAACATCCCTGGCTCTTTATTAAAAATCTGTGCCAAGTCATCCCCAGTGCTTGTGACAAATCTCACGCACACACATTTCCAAATGTCCTTTACCTCTGAAGGAGCAGCACTGCGGGAAACTTGAGAACGGCTTTAGTCATTTGTGTCTTCTCCAAAAGCCCTGTCACAATTAAAAGCAAAAACACCCCCAAAAAAGCACTCATTTTGTTGAGCGATGTCAGATGAAGTGAGGCCCTGGGTCTTGTGCCCTCTGAACTCTAAATGAACTGGCGGCCTGTGTGAGCACTGTGCTACTCGCCTGGAAGCCTGTTCTCAGGATGGGCCTGCTCCTCCATCACCAAGGACGTGTGCTGGTCCCAGTTCTCTCCTGAAAGTAGGGGCCTATAATTTGGGGGTACAAATTCAATTATAGTAGGAGCCCAGCTGTGTCTGAGTCAAGCTTATTCTCATTAAAGCTTTTGCCAATAAAATTGACACTAAAAAAAGTGAAAAACCAGAATGTTAATTTTGTGAACTTTTCCTTTTTAAAACCAGGTACACCTGTCCTTTTCTTCTGATGGAGAAAAGGTGGAGTTTTTAATAAGCAATGTGAATAACTGCCATAGGCAAAAGATAAACTAGATCCAAACCTCACACCATACACTAAAGTAAACTCTACATGAGTTAGAGAGCTAAACATAGAAAATGGCAACAAAACAAAACTAGTACTAAACAACATCAGTGAATTCTTTATAATGTAGATATCCAAGTCTTCCTTAACTATGACTCAAAATTCAGAAGCAAAAAAGACTGACCAAATAAAGCTATATTAAAAAATGAAAAAATATGGCTCTAATGTATTCATAATAAGAGAAGTACAATTAAAACCACTAAGTTAATGCTTTTCATCCAACAGAACTAGCAAAAATTCAAAAGCCTGACAGCACATTGCTGAAGGTTAGAAAGCTCTGGCAGTGCCTTGCTGGTGGAGTGTTAAATGGTGCTACAAACATGGAAAGTTTGACACTATCTAACAAAACTACATATTTCTCCCAGCAATCCCATTTCTATGAATTGCTCTTAAAGATACACCCCCTCACAAATACAAAACAACATAAGCACAGGTTATTCATTGATTTATAAGAGCAAAATATTAGAAACAACCAAATTCCCAGAAATGAATTTGGTTGAATAAATGATGGTACATCTATGTGACCAGGTACTTTAACGACATAAAAGAAAAAAGATTGAGAAAAACAAGATGCAAAAGAAATGTACTTAGAATGAGACCACTAGTGCGAGAAAGAGAAACAGAAATAACAAAATACATATTGGAATGGAAGAATAACATACACATGTTTCTTTTTGGCAAACATAAACATAGAAAGAATTAAGTGGCAAATAATAAAAATCATTACCTATTAAAGGACTAGAGGCCTGGTGAACGAAATTCATGCACTTAGGGAGAGGGTCCCTAAGCCCGGATTGCGAGGGGGTGCAGGCCAGGCCAATGGATCCCACTGGTGCACGATCAGGGCTAGGGAGGGACACGACAGGTTGGCCAGCCAGGGAGGAACCACGGGAGGGATCCAGGGTGTGTCCAGCCTGTCTTGCTCAGTCCTGATCAGCCGGACCCCAGCAGCAAGCTAACCTACCGGTCAGAGCATCTGCCCCCTGGTCAGTGCATGTCTTAGCAAACAGGTTGAGCGGCCTTAGCATATCATGCTTTGATTGGTTGAACAGCTGACAGGACAATCGGACACTTACCATAATAGGCTTTTATTATATAGGACTAGATGCCAGGTGCACGAAATTCGTGCATGGGGGCAAAGGGGTCCCTCAGACTGGCTGGCACTCTCTCCAATCTGAGACCCCTCCGGGGATGTCTGACTGCCAGTTTAGGCCCGATCCCTGCAGGGAGTTGGACATTCATCTCGCAATCCAGGACCGCTGGCTCCTAACCACTCACCTGCCTGCCAGCCTGATTGCCTTAACTGCTCTCCCCTGCTGGCCTGATCACCCCTAACCGCCTCTGCCTCGCCACCGCCACCATGGCTTTGTCTGGAAGGTCGTCCGGAAGAATTCCGGTCTAATTAGCATATTACCCTTTTATTAGTATAGATAGGTGGGAGCACAGTGACAGGTACAAGGATGAAAGTAACACTTCTCTAAGTATACCTTTCATCACACTAAACTTTGTAACATGCAAATGTTTTAAATATTCAAGACTAAAATTTTCAAAAGAAACTAAAAGCTTAATACAAACAGAAACAAATAAACCTAACTTCTAACAACAAAAATAACTGCAAATAAATCTTCAACTTGGTGGGCTTATTGTTAGTAGTAATATTAATACTATAACTCTGAAATATTTTGTATATATTATAGCATAAAGGAAGTAAACATATTAATTTTATAACTACCAAAATTTTATTGCAGAAGAGATACAAGTATAAAAGAAATATGTTAAGTATGAATTAGACAAATCAATATAAAATCACTAGAGGCCCGGTGCACAAAAATTTGTGCACTCGGTGGGGTCCCTCAGCCCGGCCTATGCCCTCTTG
>NW_005360011.1:142232-144724 GCF_000412655.1 Myotis brandtii
CTGGGGTTCCTGGCCAGCCTGGGTGAGGGGCTGATGGGTGTTTGCAGGCTGGCCACACCCCCTTCAGGGTGGGGGACCCTACTGTGGTGCCTGGCCAGTCTGGGTGAGGGGCTGAGGGCCATTTTCAGGCTGGCCAAGCACCCCCGGCAACGGAAGCTCCCAGCCTCTCCTTTTTATTTTCTGGGATTTATTTACCTTCTATAATTGAAACTTTGTAGCCTTGAGAGGAACTCAGAGCCGGCCAGGGCGGGCAGGAGGGAGGGAAACCTCCTGCTTGCTCCAACTCTGTGGCCACAGGGGGCTGAAAGCAGGCATGTGGGGTTTATTTACCTTCTATACTTGAAACTTTGTTGCTCTGAGTGGAGCTCAGAGCCGGACACAGCAAGTGGGAAGCTTGGCTTCCTCCATCATGGGGCAACCAAGCCTCCTGCTTGCTCCAGCTCTGTGGCTGCTAGCTGCCATCTTGGTTGGGTTAATTTGCATGTAGTCGCTGATTGGTTGGTGGGCATGGCTTAAGGTGTAGCAAAGGTATGGTCAATTTGCATGTTTGTCTTTTATTAGTGTAGATGATCTCAAAAAATTATTTTCTATATTACTTCTGTAGTTTTTAAAATATATTTAAAAATTTTTGTATTGATTGCAGAGAGGAAGGGTGAAGGAGAAAGAGATTGAAACATCAATGATGACAGAAAATTATTGATCACCTGCCTCCTGCACACCCCCTACTGGGTGATTAAGCCCACAACCCGGGCAAGTACCCTGACCAGGAAGCAAAGCATGACGTCCTCACTCATAGATCAATGCTCAACCACTGAGCCACCTCAGCTGGGCAAAAGATATTAATTTCCTAGTTGTATCCTGAACAAGCATAGAAGCAATGGGACTCTAGGAGCAATGGGTGACCCCTAGCATCTAAATCTTGGTTTCTAATAGTTTCCTGGTATAAGGAATAGAGTGTCAGAGAAAAGATGGATTCTAGACCTAAGGTGGGAAAAGTACAAAATGAGCCTGAGGCTTCTTCCTGGGCCAGAAAACAGGCAAGTGTTCAAAAGGTCACAGAAGCCAGCTTCAAAGGTCTCCCACTGTCCAAACTTGGGACAATGTGAACATAAAAAACGACACTGCCTTATAACACTCAATATATGAGTTTGCATATGTTCAACAGTGTGCATGGACACACTGGGGGGGTGGGGGTGGGGACGAGGTGGGGGAGATGGCAAGGAGAAACAGAAAGCCTCTCTATAAAGCAATACCAGTAACTGAAAGTAGAATGACAGAAGTAGAAAATCATTGTTTTACAACTTCTAAGGTAATCATTACTTTTAGGCAAGGATCATTAATGGATGCTGAAGTCATCTGATGAAAGGTTATTGGGGAATAGAATATTCACATGGAGTTAAAATACCCTACTAATTACTAGTTTCAAAAGGAAAAACTACTTTTACAGTAAAGAGGTCTAGTGGTCACCACCTTCACCAAGGATCAGACATACAATCAATAGTGGGACAAATTATGTACTTCCTGGTGTGAGGCAATGAGAAGGCTACAGTATCATGTGAGTAGTTTCAGTTATACATCCTAAGATGTATCATGAGAAAGCAATTAGAAAGCCAGAATGTGGGACAATTGTACAAAACCCCTAGCTAGCTATAAAGACATTTTGCAGAAAACTGGGAAAATTTTCTGATACTATATATGATATTACAGCATTATAACTGTATAGATATACTAGTGGTATTGTGGGAGACAATATACATGTGGTTTTATAACTCGGCTCTCGATTCTGTTCTATTGATCTGTGTGTCTGTTTCTTGGCCAATACCATGCTGTATTAATTATCGTAACTCTGTAGCATAATTTGAAGCCAAGCAGTGTGATACCTCCAGCTTTGTTCTTCTTTCTTTGGCTATTCGGGGTCTTCTATGGTTCCACATAAATCTTATGACTTCTCGTTCCTTTCTTTAAAAAATGACCTTGGGATTGTATTAAATCTGTATATTGCTTTGGACAATATGGCCATTTTAATTATTGTTGATCTTCCAATCCAAGAACACAGGATATTTTTCCATTTTGTTGTGTCTTTTTCAATCTCTTTTAATAATGCTTTGTAATATTCAGTATATAGGTCGTTCACTTTCTTTGTTAGGTTTATTCCTAAGTATTTTATTCTTTTGGTTCCAATTGCAAAAGGAACTGTTTTTTTTTTTTCTCCATTTCTTTTCCTGAAGTTTTATGATTAGTATACAGGAAGGCAATGTATTTTTGCAAACTGATTTTCTATCCTGCAACTTGACTGTATTTGTTTCTTGTTTCTAATAGTTTTTTGGTAGAGTCTTTAGGGTTTTCTATATACAGATGATATATATGTCATCCACCAAAAGTGACAGTTTGACTTCTTTCTTCCCTATTTGGATGTCTTCTGTTTCTTTCTCTTGCCTTATTGCTCTGGCTAGGACTTCCAGCACTATTTATACATATAAAAGGCTAATAAG
>NW_005360011.1:144785-171786 GCF_000412655.1 Myotis brandtii
AGGAGCTGCCAAGACTTGGCAGGGACAGTTCTCGGGTGACACACCCTAAAGCCAGAGAGGAGGGAGCCTGATTCCTCGCGGGGCCACACTATTCCAACTTCGGCCGTGGGTTATGTTGTTGCCGGGGCACTATTGATCCAGAATCTGGTTTACTGCACACTTGTATTTATGTTCCACACCCAAAGTACGACAGCAACTTTGCAGAGTGCCCTCTCGCACTCCCGGACCCCTCGGGGGATGTCGGAGAGCTTGTTTTAGCCCAATCCCTGCAGGCCAGGCTGAGGGACCCCACCTCCCAGAGGGAACCCGCTCACTCTGCAGACGCCCTTCGAGCCACGGTGCCACCCCAGGTGTGGCTGGCCAGGGAGGGACCAGAGGTTGGCTCCTGGGCATGTCTGGCCTGTCTCGCCCCATTGGCCACCTTCTAATTAATTTCCTTTCAATGTGCACGAATTCACACACCAGGTCACTAGTATGGAATAAGAATGGTCATACTTGTCTTGCTCCTGATCTTAGAAGAAAAGCTTTCAGTTTTTCACCATTCAGTATGATATTACCCAAGGGTTTACCATATATGGCCTTTATTATGTTGAGATACTTTCCTTCTATTCCTATTTTATTGAGTGTTTTAATCATAAATGGTTATTGTATCTTATCAAATGCTTTTTCTGTATCCATTGATGAGATCATATGATTTCTATGCCTTCTTTTGTTAATGTGGTGCATTACATTGATCAATTTGTGTGCGTTGAACCATCCTTGTGCCCCTGGAAAGAATGCCACTTAATCGTGATGAATTATTGTTTTTTAATGTACTGTGGTATTCGATTTGCAAGCATTTTGTTTAGGATTTTTACATCTGTGTTAATCAGAGATATTACTCTGTAGTTTTCTTTTTTTGTGTTATTATTGTCAGATTTTGAAATCAGGGCTATATTGGCCTCATAGAATGTTAGGAAGTAAAGCCTCTTCTTCAATTTTTTTGAAGAATTTGAGAAATGGGTTTTAAATCTTCTTTGAACATTTGGTAGAATTCACTGGTGAAGCCATCTGGTCCTGGATTTTTACTTTTTTGGGAGGTTTTTGATGGTTGTTTCAATTTCCTCACTGCTGATTGATCTATTTAGATTTTCTAATTCTTCATGACTTAGTCTAAGAAGGTTATATATTTCTAGGAACTTATCCATTTCTTCTAGGTTATTAATTTGGTGGTATATAGTTTTTTTTATAATATTCTAGTATGATCCTTTGTATATCTGTGATGTCTGTGGTGTCTTCTCTCTCATTTCTGATTTTGTTTATATGGGTCTTTTCCCTTTTTTCCTTAGTGAGTGTAGCCAGGGGTTTGTCAATTTTATTAATCTTTTCAAAGAACCAGCTCTTTGTTTTAAATTTTTGTAGAGTCTTTTTATTCTCTATTTCACTCAATTCTGCTCTAATTTTTATTATTTTCTTTCTTCTGTTCACGTTGGGTTTTGTTCTTCTTTTTCTGGTTCTTTAAGATTTGATGTTAGGTTGTTTACTTGGGATATCTCTTGTTCCTTGAGATAGACTTGCAATGATGTAAACTTCCCTCTTATTACTGCTTTCACTGAATGCCAGAAGTTTTCATATGTTGTATCATCATTCTCATTTGTCTTTGTATGTCTTTTGATCTCATCTTTTATTTCTTCTTTGACCCAGTCATGTTTTAGTAATATGTTGTTTAATCTCCACACACTTGGGCATTTCTTTACTTCCTTTTTGTAGTTGATTTCTAATATATCAAGGCATCATTGTCGGGGAATACGCTTGGTATAATTTCAATCTTCTGGAGTTGTTGAGGCTCATTCTGTGACCCAACATATAGTTTATCCTTGAGAATGTTCCATGTGCACTGAAGAATATATAATCTGATGTTCCAGATGAAAGGTTCTGTAATTGTCAATTATGTCCATTTGGTCTAGTGCTTCATTGAAGGCAGATATTTCTTTTATTTATTCATGTATTTTATTTTTAAAAAATCTTTATTGTTGAAAGTATTACAGATGTTCCCCCTTTCTCCTTTTTGCCCCCCTCCACCTGGTTCCCACCCTCACCCAAGCCTTCACCACCCGACTCTCTGTGTCCACAGGTCATGCATATATGCAATTAAGTTCTTCGGTAATCTCTTCCCTCCTTCCTTCCCTCTGAAATTTGTCAGTCTGTTCCATGTTCCCATGCCTCTGGTTCTATTTTATTCATCAGTTTATTTTGTTCATTAGATTCCTTGTTCATTTATTTTGATTTTTAGGTTCAATTGTTGATAGACATGTATTATTGCCATTTTATTGTTCCTATTTTAGACCTTTATTTTTTTTCCTTCTTCTTCTGTTTTTCTCTTGCTGTTTTTAAGATTCTTTGTCTTTGGCATTTTAATTATGATGTATCTTGTTGTGGGCCTCTTTGAATTCCTTTTGTTTGGGACTCTCTATGCTTCCTGGACTTGTAAGGCTATTTCTTTCACCAGGTAGGGGAAATTTTCTGTCATTTCCTCAAATAGGTTTTCAATACCTTGCTTGCTTGTCTGCTTTCTTCTCCTTCTGTCAACCCTATAATGAGAATGTTGGTATGCTTGAGGTTGTCCCAGAGGCTACATACACTATCTTCATATTTTTGGACTCCTTTTTTCTCTTTGCTCTTCTGATTGGGTGGTTTTTGCTTCCTCATATTCCAAATCATCGATTCTCAAAATCCTCTACTCTACAGTTTAATCCCTGTAAATTATTCTTTATTTCAGTTAGTGTATGCTTAATTTCTGACAGATCCTTTTTCATGTCTTTGAAATTCTTACTAAGATCCCTGAAAGTCTCACTATGTTCCTTGAAGCTCTCATTAAGATCCTTGAGCAATCTTATAACTATTGTTTTGAACCTTATATCTAGTAGTGTACTTGCTTCAATTTCATTTAGTTCTTTTTCTGTACAGTTCTTCTGTTCTTTTATTTGTGACATGTTTCTTTGTCTCTGCATTTTGGCTGCTTCCCTGTGTTTGTTTCTATGTATCAGGTAGAGCTGCTATGTCTCCTGGAATTGGTAGAGTGGCCTTGTGCAGTAGGTGTCCTTTAGGGCCCAAAGGCTTAGTTTTCTATCACCTGAGCTGGGCACTCTAGGTGTGCCCCTGTGTGGGCTGTGGAGGTCAGAGGGAGTGGGACCATATAAGTTCATGAACCAGGAACTGAATGAGTCTCCAGCAGCCTGTGTCACTCAGCCACAATCCCTGCTAGTTTTTATGGCCCAAAGTTATAGGGACTTCTCTTCCCAGCTCTGGAATCCTGGGCTGGGGATCTGGTGTGGGGCTGGGAAACCCTTGCTCCTCATGGGAGGCCTCCACAGCTGAGATATCCCTCCCAATTGGGAGAAAAAAAAAAGACACATGGGTGTCGGACCAGCCCGTTCCATAACTCCACCCCTTCTACCAGACTCCATGTGCTTTCTTCTTTACTTCTCTAGTTGTAGGCCTTCCATTTCACCAGCTTTCAGGTGGTTCTGAATGATAGTTTATCAGTATTTTAGTTATAATTTTGATGGAGTTGTGGGAGGCAGCGAGTATCAGCATTTACTACACCACCATTTGGCTCTAGGGCTGATATTTCTTAATTGAATTTCTGTTTGGTTCTTCTGTCTAATGCTGTCAATGGAGTATTAAGGTCCATCTTTGTCTCTTGTTATCTTTAAATCTATTTTGAAGATATAAGTATGGCTACACCTGTTTTCCTGTGGATGTTATTTGCTTGGAGAATCATTTTCCACCCTTTTACTGCAAATCTGCCTTTATCTTTAAGGCTTAGATATGTCTCTTGTAGGCAGGATACGGTTGTTGTTTTGGTTGTTGTTTTTTTTTAATCCACTCTGCTACTATTGGTGAATTCAGACCATTTACATTTAGGGTAACAATTACTCACCTATTGAAATAACCTTATTTCCTGACACAATTCAATCTAGCCTCACGGTAATTCCAATCCTGCAACTGCTTTGTCAGGAATCACCAAGGCTTCTTTTTAGATCTCTTCCATTTGAGGTCATTGTCTTCTCCTCTCTTATAGCCATATTCCCCTCCTAGCTCTCTAGAAACACACAGCTAGTGGCAACCATACAGCGCTTGACTATTTTAACCAAAGCTTTCATGCAGTATAGCTAGCACTGTACTGATGTTACTGTTGTATATTTTGGCAAGGTTTTTAAATGTCATTAAATGGTTACAAAGTTTGTAATTAAATTGTACTGGTCTAAATTAATAAGCATATACTGTCACAAGAGAGTATTAACAACCAAATAGTCTTCGAATAGAAGATTTCTGCAGTGAAGCTGGTCGTGAGCATTCCTAATTTTGTCTTCTGTGTGAGGTAAGAGGGTTGGACAGTGGCATTTTGATACTTCTGACCTATGACTTGGTTCCTTGGGGCTTGCATGGGTAATGCTATCACAGGAACCATCTGGAACGCTAACTTTCCTGACAACTCTCTTGGCACTATTGAGGCCATGTGCTACTGACCAGACGGCCTGAATTTACCATGTCTAAGGCAAGAGAGCTTGTATTAACTACCCCATTTCAACCTGAGTTTCAAAGCTGGGGCAGGAGTGGGAAACATTTATATACTGAAAGCGCTAAAAAATAGACATGCCCACAAACATACATCTGGCTGAAAATGAGAGTAACATCACCAAAGTCTCCAGGTCCCCAGTGAGCCTTCTTGTAGTTTTAATAATTCAAGGGTCTTTATTGGCACAGCTCTAGTTGTCCCCCCAACCTTCTGTTCTTTTCTGTAGTTAATCTTAACCTGCCACTGAAAAGAAAAAGCTGTGTTGCTTTTTTGTTGTTGTTGACAAATACTGAAAATTCCTTCTGCATGTTTTTGTAACTCCTTCCTCCTAGAAACAAAGCACTGGGGAAAAACCAACCACCCATAACAATGACAAAAATGACAAATGCCCACCTCCTCGTTTCCTAGGAGGCTCACCTGAAGGCACATGATCCTGCAAGAACAGGGCTTTGTTTGCAACATGCCCGCAAGGCAGTGCCCTCCTCGCTCTCCATTGTGACTTTCAGTCCAAGTCCAGAGTAACTCTTTCCTACCACCATCTTCAAAGTAGGGATGGGGATGGTAGGGGGAGGAAGGGGCATATCATCTTTCTTTCCAAAGCCTGCTGCTGGTAGTGATGCAGCTACTGGAAAGGCTACATGTCTATACAGCATGAAAATACGTGTACTGCAGTCATCTGTTTCAGCACCAATGTCACCAGCACGATCTTGTTGGAGTTACTGCAATCTCTTGTTACTGGAAGCTCTGTATGAGCTACAAGGGCACTGATCCCAATTTGCCTTGTAATGGGAGGAAGACCCACTAAAGGAGTACAACAGCTTTCCTCCTTTCCCACCCCACAAGTCCCAATGTTAAGATTTCACCTTACTTGACCAGGATTACTGGGCCCTAATTCAAGGCCAGGCTAGGAGAAATTAGGTCAGTGGCAAGTATACTCCATGGCCCTAAGTTGGTTTATTAGGGCATTGACATTGATTTTAGTAGAAAGGGATCTGTTCAAGCCCTTCCAAATATAATTTAAACTCTCCACCTCTACCCTTACCCCTAGTAGTTTGCCTCTTTGGCTTCCTCAAGCAGTTCCTCTCAAAAAGCTCAAGAGAGTTCCCAAGCTCTGCTTGCAGATGGTAGACAACTTTGTCTTCACTCCTTACACTGGACAGCCTCTGTCCCACACTGGGAAACATTTCATGGAAGATAAAATTTTCCACAGGCTGATTTCTTGAGTCATTGGGGCTTCTCAAAATTACAATTTTCCAATTCAACATAAAGCTAAAGAGAGTATTTCAGATAAGAATTATAATAACGAATAAGTAACATGGTTGGGAATAAATGAACGATTTCATATATAATTTTAAATTAAGGTAAAGATTTGGTTAGGAAAGGTTCAGAAGTACAGCTGGAAAAGAAAATAAGACACTAAGGTAAAGAAAGTGTAAAAATACTTGGGCTTTTTTAGCAGTTTTCTGGCAACGTTATTCAAAAAGACCTATCTCAGCACAATAAAAATGCAGAATTGAAATATTATGATAGGTGAAATTAAGTCAACCAGAAAGCCACTGGAGGAAACACTTGACTCTTTGCTAATGTTCACCTATCTGTCAACTGCTCTGTGTTATCACGCCCTGGTTCATATGTGGCACCTCCCAGGCACAAGGGGAAAAGAATCAGTAGGAAACAGCGTAGGCCGTCAGGTGCCTTAATATTACAGAAAATTGGCATTCCATATCCGAACTGGGGTTTGGCCCACCTGGACCAAGTTTATCAACCATGACAGACTTAACAGAAATTTCATAATTATCTGAAATAAATACTTTTTCACTTCTGAACAATCTACCCAATCTTTTCTTTAGACTAAGAAACCTAATCCTTCCACAAAAATAAAAAATATGTCTATCAGTTGGAACTCAATGATTTTTCAAGAAGCTTGAACACAGTATTACTAGCCTAATATTTTTGTTTAAGAATTATCGTTTGTGTGTCAAGAGACCTTTTCTCAGCTTAGGAACCAGACTTTAGATGTGGCCTGTAGTTAACACACTGGTATTCAAATATCAACATCCATGAACAGGTAGAAATATATACAAAATTATTACTTTACTCTGATTTAAGGTTGTTGATGCCTTAATCTTTCAGCTTTAAATTCACAGAGAAAAAAATCTGAGCCACAGAAATAGAAAACAAAGGATGTTTTCCTATAATAAGTTCAACCTTAATAGTTCCTATATTAAGTACTTCAATTTTTATGGAATTCAACTTAGCAAAGTTCTTTTAAACTTTTCTCACACTTGAAAAAATTGTTACATACATGGCTTTGGTTGATGATTGGTTAGCACAAAAACAAAACAAAACACAAAAAAACTCCTGCTTCTTCTGAGAAAAAAAATGGTGAAGTTCAGATGGTCCCCAACTGATGATGGTTTGACTTACAATTTTTTGACTTTACACAGGTGCAAAAGCAATACACATTCAGTAGAAACCATACTTCCAATTTTGATCTTTTCCCAGGCTAGCAATATGCAGTATGATACTCTCCCCTGAGGCTGGGCAGTGGCAGTGCCCACAGTTCCCAGCCAGCCAGACCATCACAAGGATAAAGGACCAACACACTCCACAGTATGTTCATTGTGTGAGCTGATTTTGCCCAACTATAGGCTAAGGTAAGTGTTCTGAGCACGTTTAAGGTAGGCTGGCTAATAAGCTATGATGTTCGGTATGTTAGGTGTAGTCAATGTCTTTTTTTAAAACATTCTATTTCTGACATATTTTCAGCTTACCAATAGGTTTATTAAGATGTAACATTATCGTACATTGAAAAGCATCTATATACATTTAATGATAAGTATAGATAGAATCCTTTAGAGATTTATTAGACTACAGTAAGACTTACTTGAATCTAAAACAAAAAGTACTGACAAAAGTAAAGAATTTAAAAATTTTTGTAAATTAATTCAAATAAGTCATGGAGTAATTCTCATTTGTAAACATAATTCTTACTTTTTTAGATTTTAACTAGAATATTGGTAACTGAATATTGGTTCCCTGAAATGAAAACAGAATATTTAACTATATTCTTAGTTTTATGTCAAAGTATAAAAGGACTGCAGGCTGAACCCAGGAGAAGCTCTGGGTCAGGAATGCAATCTCAATTAATTAGGTATCCCAGCTGGGCAGTGGGTTTGCAGCTGTTAACTTGATCAATGACTTACCTAAATGTCATCTCTACTGATGCGCTTATAAATTACCAGCAAGTGAGACTAATGTACAGGTGCTAATTTATTTAAACTGTTCTCTACATTTCTACATTACTTTATAAACTGCATCTGGCACCTAATGTTAACTGTCAGTTGTACTTAGACATGCCTGTCCTAACGACTCTGTTCATTAGAAGTGAGCACAAATTATGAAATATTGTGAAAAATGATACATCAAATGGAATGGGCACAGCAAATCAATTAGGGAAACTTCATACAGCATATTCACACTTAGGAGAATAAAACATTCTGGTTTCAGAATGAGGTCTATAGTACCAATTAAAAAGTAATTGGTAGACTTCAACAGTGTTATATATCAATTTGCTGGCTTTTTTCCTGAAATTCTGTAGTAATGTAGAAGTTAACTTTTAATTCCCAAATAAAGACATTAGTATATGTAAATGCAATTCTGCATTCATATTATTTAATATAACTGAAATGTCTCCAAAATATTTATAACTGATACTGCCTAATTCAAAAAAGAAAATGCAAATATCAGTGGCCCTCAACTTCTCTGTGTTTATAGCATGATTTTGAAAAAAATGATTTTTGATGGTACATGTGAAAGGATTAAAAGACTAAACAATACTAAACATGTTAGCAATCACTGTAACCTGGAATCTACTCTAGCATAACAATGAGTTATCCTATCTAATAAAAGAGAAACATGGTAATTAGCCGTATATCCGCTACCCTTCCCATTGGCTAATCAGGGCGATATGCAAATTAACTGCCAGCCAAGATGGCGGCCGGCAGCCATGCACTGAAGCGAACAGGGAGGCTTGCTTGCTCCAGTGACGGCGGACTCCAATGTTCCCCGCCTGACTTGCCGGCCTCTCAGCTGCAACTCTAAGCAACTATGTTGCAAATATAGAAGCTAAACAAAACCCTAGAAACCGGCTTTCAGTCAGCCGGGCTTCAGCCAGCCTGACCTGGAATCTACTCTAGCATAACAATGAGTTATAATGTCTATAAAATTCTATGGACACTGACTATTCACTGGCCAGTCTTTAGCCTCGGTCACTCTTTAAGGACAAGTGTTTTCTGCCCTGCCTCTGTGACAGACTATGAGGTTTATGTCTTTACTAGAGGCCTGATGCACTGAATTTTGTGCAAGGGGCTCAGCCCTCGCAGCCCCGGCTTCGTCCAAAAGTTTGTCTAGATCAGTGGTTCTCAACCTTCTGGCCCTTTAAATACAGTTCCTCATGTTGTGATCCAACCATAAAATTATTTCGTTGCTACTTCATAACTGTAATGTTGCTACTGTTATGAATCGTAATGTAAATATCTGATATGCAGGATGGTCTTAGGCGACCCCTGTGAAAGGGTCGTTCGACTGCCAAAGGGGTCGCGACCCACAGGTTGAGAACCACTGGTCTAGATGGTCATCCAGAATGTCTGGATGTTCTGCTATTCAGTCTAATTAGCATATTAGCTCTTTATTATATAGGATGGTTCTTGTTTTGACCAAAGTGTAACAGCTTTACATTGAATTACAAAACCCACTCAGCTCAATGTTTAGTTGACAGGTTCCCCCTCATAGTAATATATACTGTTACAGCCAAAAATACTTCTTTTATATACACTAATCAGCATTTGGCAGTTACCAGTGAACGGTTTATAGAACAGGAGTTGAGAACCACTGTATTACGATCTATTTTCAAAATATTTAGCTTGTATTTTAAGCACTTCCAGCAAGACACCATATACACTACTCATTGTTAGAGGGACCTGTGTTTTCTCTTATTAGATTTTCTGAAGGTTATCAGTAACACCATAGCGGTTTACCGTGAAAGAGCAATAAGTGGTTTCTTTTTTTTCAATATACTTTAAAAAATCAGCCAAAAATTAAGCTTTTTGAGATGGAGAAAATCTATACCTGTCCATGACCAATTTCTTTTGAGCTAATTTGGTATTTTACCAACTAAAAATATTTTTTTCATATAAATTTAATATCAAGATTGAGCATTAAATATAGCAAATTCTGCAAAAAAAATTGTAGCAGATACACAAGCTGAGGTTTAATAATTTAAAATCTTCTAAATAATGTAACTTAACTCTTTTTAAAGCCTTATTAAGTTAAGGCTATACTAGCATGTAAGATTAGCTAAATACAACTTTCAGATGTAAGTTATATACGCTACACTCAGTGAGGCCAGAGGCCAGAATTCTATTCAAGCTCAATCTTCGGGAACAAAGTTGTAAACTTAGAAATCAACAACAAAAAAGCCTATGAAGAGCAGAAATAGCTGACATAAATTCATGATTTTACTTAGCAGAAAGGTCATATAGGTCCTCATGCTGAGGCCAATGGCCCTTAGTTTTAACTCACATACCTAACAAGTCTAGTTATGCTAGAAGGCTGGAAGTCATGAGGGAGGCTAGAGGCAGACACATATACATGGACATTTTGATAGGAAAGGAGATGGCAGGATCCAGAATAAAGCACAGCCAGGCCATTCAGTACAGGAACAAACATTCACTATGAGCCACAGTTGGGTATCATTGTTTAACAACCATACTATAAAGGAAAATCCTAAGGCACTGTAAGATTAAGTTATACTCACTAAACTCTACATATAAGGTTGGGGAAACTACAACTTATCTTAGAAAATGTTACCCAAAACAATAATCTTTGAAAGTATAGAAAAATAGCCTTTGGGTTCAGAAAGACCTTGTATAGTTTTGGTTTCTTCAACAATGAATACTTACTACCCCATACAGATTTTATAAACATTAAATGTGATAATGTGTATCAGGTTCCCAGACAGCAAACTGAACATGTATAAGCAATGTTTAGTAAGTGGTGGCATTTTTCATTACAAATCATTAAAAATAGGATTCCCTTTTTGGAAAAATTCCATTATGTGGACTATCTAATTTCATGATCATATTAAATAAAAGAAAAATTACTGAACCTGGTTTTAATTTATATGTTAAAAGCCAAACACATTATACAAAGCATTATAAATTCGATATAGCAGCAACTGCAATGCTCTTCCAAAGACTATTTGGAGGCTTAACGTATTTTCCTGATTTTGGATATCAAACCATTCATTTTTGTGTTTAGAAATAATTAAACATTATGTCAGTATGAAAATTAAATAAGACTCATCAGTTATAATGTCTTTCAAGTTATACACACAGCTGAAACCTCTTACAAAAATAGTTTTGAAAATAGGAACCACAATGGGTGTATAATTTTAATGCCTTGATAACAGTTGGTTGTCACTGTCCTCTTTGCTTTCATATCTACTCAGATGCCAACCGGGGTCCACTAAATTTAATAAAATGCCAAGAGTTAATTGATATAATACGTGAGACTTAGTGAAGCAGATCAATCACTTGAGGAAGGTCTAGCACAGCAGAATTAGGTCACTGGTGTCAGGAAAATGGCAACACTCCCTCACACGGGCTTTTAGTGAGGTGAGACAAAACACCAACCCATTATACAACACAACCTCCAGTTTATGTCACTCAGTGATAAATCAATGTACTCAACAGTATTTCAGATTATTCTCCCCAACATTCAGTGTCAGGTGGCATGGAAGATTTGTGTTGCAAAGGAAATTAGAAAACTAGGAAGTGATTCAGGCTATGGTAGATTTTATTTATTTATTAATACACTGCATTAATCTCACATTCCTATATTCTTAGTTAGGCAAGCAGCTGGTATTACTTTAGAGACCAGAAAAACAAGTGACAGAATGCTGTGACTTGCTATATTACAGTGCTAGTTAGTGACACCACAAAAAATCTCCTCATCCCAGGTTTTGCATCTTCCTACAACATCACTTCAACAACAATGAACTTATTTTTTAAAAAAATCCACTTAACAAGTTGCACATGTTCTGCATCTATATCCCTCACAATACAAGAAATTAAGCTTCATTTAAGAAGATCCTCTATACTGTAAACAAGTAATTAGATATTTTTTCATATTAATTCATGATTTCATTACTTTTTTTGCTAAATCTAAGGAAGATTTTTAAAAGTTATATTCTATTAGCACAATGACACAAAATTACATCAACTTACTTTCACCATATATACATACACACACATGCATTTTTAAAAGTACAGAATAGCTAACATCTACTACATTTACATAGTGTTGTTTAACATGTCTTCTCTGGAAAACAATTCTATATTTTAAAAACCAGAACTAAACATATTGTCTCTGACTGAATGATAGAATCCTTTAAGATTTCTCTAAATAATATAAAAAGTATACTCTAGATGGAAATACCAATATATGTCTGTTGTAAACACCTTAACAAAAAAAATGTAAAGATATTTCATACATGAAAATAGACACTTAAGAAAACATTTTTTTGTTGTTGTTAATCCTCACCCGAGGATATTTTCCCCACTGCTTTTAAGAGCCAGTGGAGAGGAGGGAGGAAGGAGAAGGGGAGGGAGAGACACACACACCCAGGTTTGTGCCCTTGACCAGGAATTGAACCCATAACCCTTTGGTGCACGGGCTGACACTCTGACCACTGGCCAGGGCAGAGATTTTAAATCTTAAAAATAAATGCTTAAATTCATTTCATAGATGGTTTTGGCTATCATTACTTTAGCAATTGTTAATAAGCAGTAGAAAAAAACTTTCCAATATATAAAAGAATAAATGGTTTAATCTAAATACAATGGCACCTAATTTACCTACATGAACATTATACATACAGTGAGCCTAGACTTTTAATGAGTTAACTGGATTGAATTAAATTATAGATCATGTCTACTTTGTAGAAATTAAATTCTCATAAAAATAATTTTAACATCCCTAAGTAATATTCTGATTAAATATCCAAGCAATGAACTAACCATCCCAAACAACCTAATTCATTTTTATACTTAGGCTGTGAAAATGTTTATCCCTTCAGATAGAATTACAAACCTGTTGACTGATTCTGTTTCTCTCAGTGAGCTAAATATGCCATTCGTACATCCCAAAAGGTTGTAAAGGCGGGTAAAGTCAGTTAGATAGTGGGATCTTGCAGAGAACTCAGGAACACAGAGGTCACAGGAGAGAGGGGAGGACCATTTTAAAAAGCAAACAAGCCCTGGCCAGTGTGGCTCAATTGGTTGGAGTGTCCTCCCCTGCACTGAAGGGTCGAGGGTTCAATTCCCGGTCAGAGCACATACCCAGGTTTCGATCCCAGTTAGGGTATATATGAAAGGCAACCAATTGATGTTTTTCCCTCTCTCCCCCTCTCTTCATTTCTCTCTAAATTTAATAAAAACATATCCTTGGGTTTAAAAAAAAAAAGCAAACTAATTTTAAAAGTAATTTTAAAACCAGTTTTATCCTCCCTACAAAACTGCCAGGCCCAGATAGCTTCACTAATTCAACCAGATATTTAAAGAATTACTACCAATTCTTCACAAACTCTTCTAAAAATGGAAGAGATCATTTCCCAACTCATTCTATGAGGCCAATATTACCCTGATGTCAAAATCAGACAAAGACATTAAAACTACAGACCAGTATCAATTAGAAGTAAAACTTAGCAAAATGCTAGCAAGCCTAATCCAGAAACACATAAAAAATTATTATCCACATTGACAGAGTGGGGTTTATTCCAGGAACACAAAGTTAAACACCCAAATCAATCAATGTAAAAAAAAAACACACACCAAAAAACCAAATAACCTGTATTCTTTAAAGCAGCGATTTTCAACCATTTTTATATCATAGCACACATACTAGTAAACTAATTACTAACATTGTGTGGCACACCAAAAACCATATTATATTTTTTGCCAATCTGACAAAAAAAAAAAAAAGGTATAATTTTGATTTTTTCACATCGGACAGCTATTGTTGTGTTGGCTGTTGTCATTTTTTTAACAATCTAAAGACTGTAGTCAGTGCCCCTGACTAAATAGTCAGATATCATAGGCTTTAAAAATTCTTGTGGCACACTGGTGGAAAATCACTGTTTTAAAGTATTAATTAAATTTGATACAGAAAAAAAAAAAAAAAAAGAGGGTAAAGGCGGTCAAATATATGGTGACAGACATCATATAGTGAGCACACAATGGAGTATGCAGATGCCATATTATAAACTGTGCACCTGAAGTTTATATAACCCCAAATACATTTTAAAAAATCTAATCTAAAGATCTTCTTGTTAAAAAATCCTTACATGTTTATGAATAAAATGTCTAATATATGTATATGAACAAAAAGTTTGATACAGAATAAAATATGATTCTTATGAACCTTAATTGACATCCTATACTTTGTGTTAGGTCCTGTTAGAAGTTTTACTATTAATAAGTAATGTTTCATTGAGCAATATTAAAAAACAAACAAAAATCTAGATTTGCTATCATTCCTAGAACAAATCTATAGGTAACAATATAAGACTGTGCTTTATGACTGACTCTATGATTCGTTATGTCATAAGCTTTTGGGGAGGCTTGCTTGTCTCTTCAATACTAACAATATGAAAGTAATTGATACTATTTCAATTTAATAAAGATAAAGAAAAAATTAATTAACATGATATACCATACCAATAAAAGAAATGATCATCTCAATAAAAGCAGAAAAGGCATTTGGCAATATCCCACATCCTTTTATGATAAATATGTTCAACAAACTATATATGGAAGGAATTTCCTGTATCTGATAAAGAGCATCTACAAAAAACCCCCTGGCTAACATCATATTTAATGGTGAAAACTGGAAGCTTTCCCCTAAGATCAGAACAAGATGAGGATGTCCACTCTCATCATGTCTACTCAACATTGTTGGAGATGCTAGCCAGGGCAATTAGGCATCCAGACTGAAAAGAAAAAAAACTATACCTATTTCTATTTGCAGGTGACATTTTGAACACATAAAATCCTAAGGAATCCACTAAAAAACGATAAGAATTAGTAAATGAATTCAGCAACGTTGAAAGATTCAAGATCGATATTCAAAAATTAATTGTATTTCAATCACTTGCAATAAAGAATCCAAAAAGAGCCCTAACTGGTTTGGCTCAGTGGATAAAGCGTTGGCCTGCAGACTGAAGGGCCCCAGGTTCGATTCCGGTCAGGGGCATGTACCATGGTTGTGGGCACATCCCCAGTAGGGGGTGTGTAGGAGGCAGCTGATTGCTGTTTCTCTCTCATCGATGTTTCTAACTCTCTATCCCTCTCTCTTCCTCTCTGTAAAAAAATCAATAAAATAAATTTTAAAAAAAAGAAAAGAAAAACAATTCCACTTAAAATTTTAAAAAGAAATTAATGATTTTAATTTAAGCATTAGAAAAACAATGCCAAACTTAAACTCTGGAAACTTAAAATATCACTGAAAGAAATTAAAGATCTAAATAAACTGAAAGACATCCATGTTCACAGATCAGTAGATAATATTAGGATGGCAATACTCCCAAAATTGACCTGCAGTGATGGCGAACCTATGACACGCGTGTCAGAGGTGACACGCGAACTCATTTTTTTGGTTGATTTTTCTTTGTTAAATGGCATTTAAATATATAAAATAAATATCAAAAATATAAGTCTTTGTTTTACTATGGTTGCAAATATCAAAAAATTTCTATATGTGACACGGCATCAGAGTTAAGTTAGGGTTTTTCAAAATGCTGACACGCTGAGCTCAAAAGGTTCGCCATCACTGGCCTAGAGATTCAACACAATCTCTTTTAAAATACTAGCTGGCTCTTTATAGAAACTGACAAGCTCATCCTAAAATTCTTAAGGAAATTCAAGGGGCACAGAATAGCCAAAATGTTCTTGAAACAGATGAACAAAGTAGGAGTACTTCCCAATTTCAAAATTTATTACAAAGCTACAGTAATCAAGAGAGTGAATACTGGTGTAACTATAAACATACATATCAATAAAATATAATTGCGAGTTCACAAATAAACTGTTATATTTACAGCTAAGTGATTTTCATTAAGGGTGATGAAACAATTCAATGGCAAAACAACAGTCTTTTCAACAAATGCCACTGGACAACTGGATAGCCTCATGTAAAAGAATAACACTAGCCCCCTATCTCATACTACATATAAAAATTACCCCAAAATGAACAAAAGACTCAGGTAAGAAACTAAAACTATAAACCTCTCAGAAAAAAACATACGTATAAATCTTCAAGACTTTGAATTAGCAATGGTTTCTTAGGTACATACCCAAGAGAACTGAAAACATGTGACCGCCACAAAAACTTTTACACATGTTTATAGCAGCATAATTCAAAATAGCCAAAATTTGAAACAATTCAAATGCACATCAACTGATGACTGGATTAAAAAGAAATGTAGTATATCCATACAATGGAAAAGTATTTGGCAATAAAAAGGAATGCATAACTGACACATGATAAAACATAGATAAATCTTGAAAACAATATGCTAAGTGAAAGAAGCCAATCACCATAGACCAAGAATTATGATTTTGTTTATATGAAATGTCCAGAGTAGGCAAATCTATAAAGATATAAAGTAGAAATTAGTTGCCCAGAGCTGAGAGGAATGGAGGAAGTTGAAAAGTGGTTGCTACAGGGTACAAAGTTTTGTTATGGGGTGATGAAAACGGTCTATACTTAGACTGTGGTAATGGCTGTAGACCTCTGTGGACAGACTAAAAACCAGTGAAGTACACTCTTGAGATTGTATGTGAAGTATGTCTCGATAAATCAGCCACCAAACAAAAACAAAAACAAAAAACAAGTAAACAGCACAAGTTATCTCAAGAGAGAAGATTTAGAGGCGCAGAGATATGGAAGTGTATTTCTCTTTGAAAAACATAATTCTGTAGCATTACTACTATGCTAAGATGCTCATTATTCCCTTATGTTTTAGAAGGACACATGTTATTAAAGGCAGAAGAAGACCTTATTTAGTTTTTGGTCCTTTAATTCTTCTTTAAAAAATAAAAAATTTTTGAGTATACAAACACTAGTTACTTTTTGCCCTTTTTTAAAAATAAATCTTTATTGTTGAAAGTTGCCCCTTTCTTCTTGAAAATCATAATATTTTGAGTATGTAGCTAAAAAGTATGTAATACATTCTGGATACTGTCGGATATCCATTATCTATGAAATGAGGCAGATATGAAGAAAGAATAGAAGGTTCACAGTTTGAAGTTTTAAATGTTTCCCCTTTATCCATACTTAGATATTTAAATATGATGCTTATTTTTTGTGCCTCAGTTTCCTCTTCTAAAAATGGAACACAACCTTTGATTAAAATCACTCTTATAAAAATACAGGTTTCTCAATATCCCTAAATACTGCCCAGATTACCATAAAATTCAAAAAACAGGATAGCAGCTAAGAGGTCCATAACTCTAAGTCACCTGGACCTACAAGGGCAATAAGAAATCCTTCTAGCTTAGTCAAACATGTTGGTCTGGTGCCTCAGAAAGATACTGAAGTACCATTTACAAATAATTAAGAAAGGCATACAAAAAGATGGGAAATAAACTAAAATGTCTAAAAACACAAAATGATTAAAATAATTATATATTTGAAATATAAAATGTTAAATTTATACAAAGATGTTATTCTGTTAAATATAGATCGCCATTGGATATCATATGTTACTTTTTATAAAATTAGAACAATCTTCAAAATTGTTAAATTGTTAAGTTCTTTTGCTAGCTATTTTGGCATGTCTAGCAAAAAAGTAATATTATTACTACTTTTCTCAGGATTATAATTCAAGAATGGCATGTGACTAGCATTCTAGCCTATTCTCAAATCACTTAGGACATGCTGTTACTTTAAAAATTCAAATATATAGTTAAGTTGATAAAAAACATTGGGCTTAGATTTATTTATGGGATTTCCTATAAACCTGACTCTATTTCCATTACCATTTGTTTTATCATTTTGTAAGAAAGCTAAATTTAAGACTACCTACAGGATAAATGTTTCCAAACTCTGTATAAGCATTCATAGTGGCTCCTATGACCTTAAATCAAGGAAAACATCCATTTCTAGTTGAAATCTAAAACTCACCACACTTTATTATGCTTCAAATACAGAGTAGAATCTCTCTTTGAAACCATAGTTTCCACTTGCAAAGTACTTTTCCTTATTCTGACAGTTTGATTAAATTTACACAGACCTAAAGGGCTCGGGCTGAAGAACAGTGCCTTCAGCATCTAAAAGTTTACAGCAATTACTTTTCCACAGAGCAACTGTACTTACATCAATATCCTCTTGCGTAAAAGTTTCTGGATCTTCTCCCATCATGTTGGCTAAATGTCTCTTCCCTATGTTGAACTCCTCAATCTGCTTTTTAATAAAATCCACTGTGTAGGTTTCACGTCTTAAGGCTTTAACATTTTTCTTTGTTGTTACAACTGTGACATGTTTTAGCCTCAATATCTAGCAGAAAATATATGTGGAAAGAAAAGGAAAAAAATTTATATTAAACAATGATCTGTAGGCCATTGTCTCTAAATAAAATGGGATATTCAAATAGTTGTCTTCTTTATTATAGAACTCAGTTGGCAGGAATCTGCAAACCAGGTAAAAGGCCTGTGAAGGAAGCTGTTAGAATTGTCCCTTGCTCAAAAACTTGTTTTTTAAAGCCTATGCTTACAAAGTAGTTTAAATTATTAGCATTTCAACACAATAAAAACAAAAATACTACCCACATCCATATTTGATACTGATCCATCAACTTCAGCTACTTGTTCACGGGTTTGATTCCCGGTCAAAGGCACATACCTCAGTGGGGGTACCTCGGTTATGGTTACCTTGGTTGTGGTTCGTCCTGGCTGGGTGTGGGTGGGAGGCAACCAGTCAATGTGTCTCTCATATCAATGTCTCTGACTCAATCTCTCTCTCTCTCTCTCTCTCTCCTCCCTTCCTCCCTCCCTTTCACTTTCTCTAAAAAGCAATGGAAAAAATATCCTTTGGTCTGTGGGCCACTAACCACTGAGCAACAGGCCAGGGCTACTTGTGATATTTGACATACACGAAATGAAGAGTAACCGTGCCACTTCCTTAAAAAGAGGCAAAGGTACCAGCAGACAGAAACTAACGAGCAGAAGTGGGGGTAAAGGGACATGCACCCTTAGACCAGCGGTTCTCAACCTGTGGGTTGCGACCCCTTTGGCGGTCGAACGACCCTTTCACGGGGTCGCCTAAGACCATCCTGCATATCAGATTATGATTCATAACAGTAGCAACATTACAGTTATGAAGTAGCAACGAAAATAATTTTATGGTTGGGGGTCACAACATGAGGACCTGTATTTAAAGGGCCAGAAGGTTGAGAACCACTGCCTTAGACTATAGGCACTCACCTTGTTTAGGGTACAAATGCAGCCTATCTTTAAATGCCTTAAAAGTAATAGGTTTAGCTTAGTTTGAAACTTTATTCCATGGTCCTTATTTTAAATTGACACAATGAAGAAACTGCCTCACTAAAAATAAAGATAATTTCTTAGTATTAATTTGGTTCAATATGCTCTGTAGAAATAAGGGCTTTCACATCCTTTTAAACTATCAGTAATGATATCACACTTGCTACTGTGAATCCTTCATGCTGTGGCAATAGGAATCCCGCCCCCCCCTCCCCCGGCCAAAGAAAAAGAACCTGAAAAATGTTTTCAAATGGCCATTCAGTTGCTGGAGAGAATTAGAACAGATCTTGTCCTGGCTTTTCTCAAAATCTTTAATCTGTGGTTCTCAACCTGATTCCTGCCTCAACAATTTTAAACACTCTTAAGCAATATTTAGACTTAGTAATTCATTCATTCCCTTTTCATAAACATAAAAATCTCTTTTTAAAGCCTGTGCTTACAAAGTAGTTTAAGTGACTAGCATTTCAACACATTAAAAACAAAAATACTACTCACATTCATATTTGATACTGATATATCAACTTCAGCTACTTGTGATATATGTATGTATACATTTTAATCCTCACTGTAGGATAATTTTTTCCAGTGCTTTTCAGAGAGAGTGCAAGGGGGGGAGGAGGAGGGAGAGAGAGGAAAGGAGGCAAAAAGAGAGAGAGAGACAGAAACAGAGACAAAGACGTGAGACACCACCAGCACCATCCCTCCCTCATCCATTCCCTAACCCTTTGAGAATCAGAGATTCAAAATAACTCTATAGTAATTTGTCACCACAGTTACAATAGAAAAGGAAAAAATATTCAGGACAAATATTAAAATATCCAATTAATAGAAAAATTATGTTCCAAACTCTCACAAATTTAAAGTGATAAAATAGTTTCTTATTATTCTTTGATGAGTAAGAAAGAGCAATTTAAAATTCCATGAAACTTTATAGTTCACTTTTCCTTGGGAAAGCACAGAGCAGTTTCTCTTGGTATTATGAACAGACAATTGTTTTCTTACAATGCTCTATGAAGACACAATGTCACTACCAATGAGTAAAACCATGACCCAAACTGGCTTATGTATATAGTTAGACTGCCCTTTTATAGAGAGCCTGTTTGTAAACCCCTGCTACCTCTCCCCACAGCCAAGTGCCACCAGCCCCAATTCCCTATGTCAATAGTTTTATCATCTTTTCCCAGGCTTTTCTTTAGATCCCACTGTCTTCTCTGAACAGTGGAGAAAGTTACTTCCCATACTCAAAGTGAAAATGCTTTTCTGCCCCAAGAGACATGGTAAAAGGTATGAATTTGGGGAATAAAAATAACAGTCATAGAGTAGAGCTAATTCTTCCAAATGTTCATTGCCAAAATGATGATTACACTGCTGGTGTTGTAAATAATATGACAAATGTTTTTGTCCATAGCTAAAACAATCCATTCATAATACAAACAAATCCACTATGGCTCCCACCAATCACCAACCACAACCCTCAGGAGGAGAAAAGGAGTCTTCCAGTGAACATGGCTCCATTCACTGACATAATGAATGCTAGAGGAAGAACATTAGGGAGGAAAGGGATGTGTTCCATTTGGGGATGATGGGTTCCAGAAGCCTACGGGCATCTCAGGAGAAGGGTCTAGGAGGCAGATGGCTGTGTGTGTGTGTGTGTGTGTGTGTGGCACAGGAAAGATCTGAGCTAGAGATATGGTCTGTTAATCACATAGGACATGAAGCAGGGGAAATGGCAGGCATTAGTGTTCCAATGAGAAACATCTCTTCTACGCAAAGAAGCAAAATAGTTTGTGAGGGTGAGTAGGTGGAGAAGTAAGGTTACTTATATCTTCTGGCCACTATTTTCTTTTGTGAGGTAGGTCATGAGGTGGTCTATAGGGTGAGAAGTGATAGGTTTGATGGACTGCACACTTCATATCCAAACAGTGGTTGTAAAGGGTAGACAGAGCAAAGGGGGAAAAAGTAGGAAAAAAACAACAACAAAACTTATATGGCTATTTATACTGAATATTAGCCAAGGGAATAATATCAAAGAAACAGAAATCTACATGGTTTATACTATGTGAAAATTTTTTTCACCAGTTATATTTTTGTTTCCTATATATTTCCTTTGTTTCAGTGGTATACTCAATGCACTACTTAGTTCAGGAGAGTTTTATCTGAAGGCAGACTGTACCCTTCAGCGTTATAGTGTGCCATTCCCACATAACACTTCTATCCTGAACTCAGTTCTACTGGGTCACAGTATTGCAACTCTATTTTAAACTCCCATTAGCACTACCCTTGAATATCATTGCCCACATTTTTTATTTAAATTTAGTCATCTTAGGTTTTGTTCTTTTGGCCCAATATGAGTTTTTTAAAAATATGAGATTATCCCATTTAAGTGGGTTTTAATAGATATTGTCTTATTTTTTATCTTATTTTATCTTTACATTTTTATGCTTCCTTCCTGTTTTCATTCTTTTGCTATATGGTCTGTGCTTTTTAAAATTCATCTTTTGATCTGGCAATTTAGACAGTACATAGCCTGTTTTCATTTTACTAGTTTTCATCCACGTCTCTGATAAAATGTTTACACGTATTTCTCCTACCAACTTCAGCAATAAAACAATACCCAATGAACTCTTCACCTACTTAATCTCCTTTTTCAATCACAGTAATTATCTATTATTCTGTCCTCCATATATATAGCCCCACTCAGTCTTATTTCTTGTCCCTTTTTTCTGCATTCTGTATGATTTATAAACATTTACTCCTTGGTTTCTTGGTGTGTGTTTTTCCCCTTTCTCTGCAGTGCCAATTTCTGCAGTCATTCTGAGTTTTTAGCTTCTTACTATATATCATTAGTCCATCTTCAAAATTCTTTCCATAACAGTTTATTTTAATCATATCTGTTTCACAGAACTCTCCCTCACCCAACATTTTAAAAAATGTTCTTGGTAGTGTTAAGTAATTAAAATAACTTCCATTTTATTGAGTAAATATTCCTTTGTCTTTTCTTTATCTCTTTTTCACACTGCTCCTCTTTTGTTCCTACATTTTAGCATCATCTCAAATAAAAGAGTTGATTGTTGGCTTGAAAACTCAATTCTTCACTTGATTTAAAATTACTTTTTGCGCTGGCTGGTTTGGCTCAGTGGATAGAGCATCAGTCTGTGGACTGAAGGGTCCCAGGTTCGATTCCTGGGTTTTGGGCTTGATCCCCAGTAGAGGGCATGCAGGAAGCAGCTGATCAATGATTCTCTCTCACCATTGATATTTCTCTCTCTCTCTCTCTCTCTCTCTCTCTCTCTGCCTCTCCCTTTCTGTCTGGAATCAATAAAAATATAAAATTACTTTTTGTCTTTCTCTATTCTCTGGAGTTTGTGACATGAGGTAGTAGCTTTTGTACTTTTAACATAAATGAGACGTTAAAAAGATCTATAAAATGTTTATTGTTGTTCATAAAGGGTTTTTTCTTTAACATGCTCCTAATTTGCTATTTTTCAAACAATCTCTTTAGGATCTTTTAAAAAACATTTGTACATATTGCTGAAGATTATGACTAAGTTACAAAGCCATCATAGCATCAGCACCAGACTACTAAATATATTTATTAAATGTTGTGAATTATTTCAGCAACGAATTCACACAAAAAATACTTACATTCAAAGGCATCCATTATTCATCAGTACAAGCCATCAAGTAAGATGAGGCTTCAAGCAAACCGACTAGACCTTTAGCTGAGAACAGTAAGAATCCCTGGAGAGATTCTGGTTTGCCACTAAGTACAACTCCCAACAAAATTTTCTGCAGATTCTATTTCCATCTGAGAAGCTATGACAGAGAATTTCCCTCAGACTTTGTTTTCATGGAACTGTATTGATACAACTTGACAGATATGTTTCTTTTTAAAGATAATCAGTATGTCAGGCAACTGTAATTTTAATCCAGCAGGTTGCCAAAAAAGCAGACACATCCTGACAAAGCAGTGATGTCCCAAATTTGGCCAAATGCCAGTGCTACACACTACCTTAATGGTATTACAGAAGTATCAAGTATTTTTTCAATTGGATAAAAAAGGAACAAAAAGAATCTGTTGCTAATTTGAATAGAAAAGGCAAAAAAATACTTTGAGGAATAAAAGAAAAGGTAAAGACATATACAGATTAAAGAAAATGTGTACAAATATAGGATATTACAACCTCCAAGAGCCCATAAGATGAGAGATGAGAAAAACAGATACTTAAGACAAAGATAGCAATGATTCTACGATAAAACCAAAATATACAAGGGCTAAGCAACCATATGCCATCGATCATTCTGGCAGACAGTTCAATTCAACAAGAGCATACTGGCTCAGTAAAAATGGAAAGTTCAAGCACTAAGAAAGTGCTTAGTAGAAAATAAAAGTAAGAGGGAATATTACCAAAATTTTGTAGTAATATTTTTCAAAACAGAAATTGGTCTACTGCTTTTCCTTTTTATAAATAATAAATATTATAGAAAGCTAAATTAGCATTCCTAAATTATATTGATACATGATTTAAGAATTCATGGGTAACCTTTATAGGATACCATGACTGTAAACTGCTTATAATATACTAAAGGTCCAGTGCATGAAATTTGTGCACTGGGGAAGGGGGTCCCTCAGCCCAGCCTGCGCTCTCTTGCAGTCCAGGAGCCCTCGGGGGATGTCCACCTGCAGGCTGACATCCCTCTCGCAGTCTGGGACCCCTCGCTCCTAACTGCTCGCCTGCTTGCTCCTAACCCCCCGCCTGCTCACTCCTTACCCTGTGGGAGAGCACTGACCACCAGGGGCAGCTCCTGTGCTGAGTGTCTGCCCCGTTGGTCAGTGTGCATCATAGCAACTGGTTGTTCCACCGTAACGGTCGCTCAGGCTTTTATTATTTAGATAAAAATCTAATATATGAGAGATTTTTAAAAATTTTCAAGTTCCTTAGTATAGCAAAATAGTATGCCAAACATTCCAATCCTGTCTCTCACCATTATATCAATTATAATTGATATAACAAATCGTTTGTTGTTACCAGAATTCACTCTGTACAACTCTGTCCCTTGTGTACCTATTACATTCCTAGAACAGAATACCTTTTTTCACAAAACTCCTAATTGCTCCTAAAGACTACTCTCACCTCCTCTGAGAAGCTGCCCACCACTCTATCCATCACCACGCCTTTGAATTAGGCATTGCACTTCTGTGCTCCCCCATATTTACCTCTGTAAATCTTACAGTACACTGTATATAGATCCCTGATAATCATGGGTTTATAATCCAAAAAGTTTAGCCACTCATGAGTAAGATTCCCTCCTCCACCCAAAATTTGGGACATTGAGATATTTGCAATTATATATCGGAATATGAAACATGTGTGCCACAAGATTGGTATGCAAGAGGAAATCTGCTAGTGAGGTCCCAATTGAGCACTCAAAAGTCACTGCTTAACAAAACTTGTTTCTTTTTCCTTGTTGTATGTTTCTCACTGTGACCCACAATATTTACTGTTTATATCACCACCTAGTATACACTAGCACATTAAACAAATGTAAAAAATACTTATCCTGTACGAGAAGCACTTTACTATTATTATACTAGAGGCCCAGTGCACGAATTTGTGGCACGGGTAGGGTCTGCTAGCCCGGCCCGAATCAGGGCAGATTGGGGCTGGACCTATCAGAAGGAGATGGTGGGAAGTTGGCTGGCTGGCCCACCCAGATCAGGGCTCAGGGCAGGGCCAGCTGGGGGGAGGGGCAGTGGGCAATTGGCCAGTGGGCCCCTCTCCCGAATGGGGTGGGGGGTGCTGATCGGGGCCAGCGGCCTAGGGGAGAGGCCATGTGTGGTTGGCCGGCTGTCCCTGCCCCTGATCAGGGTGGGGGGGCTGATCTGGGGTGGGGCCGGGCAGGGGGAGGGACTGCAGGAGGTTAGCGGGCTGGCTCCATCCCTATTGGGGTAAGAGGGGGTGATCAGGTGCAGGGCCAGCCAGGGGGAACTGGCTGCAGGCTGATGGGATGGTGGGGGCCCATCAGTGGTGGGGCCGGCCAGGGGGAAGGGTTGTGGGGGATTGGCCAGCCAGCCCCACCCCGCAATGGGGCCGGTTCTCTAGCCACAGTGGGTGTCATAGCAACTGGTCATTCCAGTCATTCCAGTAGCTGGCTTTTTATATATATAGATACCACAATAAAATTTCTTACCAGACCTTAATAGATAGAAATTCAGTTTCTTCTTTTAAGTTAAGCAACCCCCTCCTTTGGAATTAAAGGACATAATGGGGGTGGACACAGGCAATAGTGTGGTGAAGGCCTGGAATGGGTGGGTGCAGGATGGAAGGGGTCAATGAGAGAAAAAAATGAACATCTGCAATACTTTCAAAAATAAAGATAATTTTTTAAAAAAGGACATATGGGGGCAGAAGGAGGGAAGAATAAGTGTTGGGGGGAAAAGGGCCTGATACATTTTTAAATATTGAAAGGAGAGAGAGAGAGAGAGAGAGAGAGAGAGGAAAAAGGAGAGAGAGAGAGAGAGCGAGCCATGAATATACATTCTCTTTTTCTGGGTGAGAATTGACTGTACAGGCTATCATCTCCACTGTGTTCTTTCTCATGGAAAGAATTTCAAAACAACTTGCCAACAGGATCTCAAACACCCTGGCATCTCCCATCCTAGGTCTCTAGCAGGAAATTGCTTTGGGAGAGTTGATTGGCCTCTCCTTCAGAGAAAATGGAAACAAAGCAAATGCCCATCAATTGTTAAATTAACACTGACACACTCACACCAAGAATATTAGACAGCAGTTAGATTCATAATGACTTGGAGGGATTTCTACTATATATGTAAGTTTAGAGAAGTAAAAATACAATGAGATCCATTTTTTAAAAAGTATACATATGCATGTATGTTTGTGTATGACTAAAAGAACACAGAGAAAGCCATAGAAGACACCTAGGTTCAGGAGTCCCAGGGAAGGAAAGTTAGCAACTCCCCCACATGGCACCCACATGAAGTGTTAACGAATAAAAATATTCTAATATTCTGTATGCTATAGTCCTGTTTGGATAGTAGTGTTTATAACAGGAAAGACATACTCAAAAGAGATGCAAGAAAAAATAACTCCCAGAATATTTTCCAATAAGAAAAATAAAGAAAGGTTGGTGGATAAATGGATTGGTTGATTTAGGTTAAAGCAATTTAAAAAGATAGAAAAATGATAGTCTTCTTTTTCAACACAGTTTTTAGATCATAGTACTTGACTTCAAAGCATTTGGTAAGTTAAGCACTCTCCTTCCGGAAACACTTTCTGTTTTCCACGCCGCCCTGCCTTCTCTGCGGTCCGCGCTCATCCATTGGGGTTCTTCTGTGCTGTCTGTCTGCCTTCGGGGCCCTGTCCTGCTCGCTCCCCGTCAGCACCTCTGCTCGGCGACCTACCGTGGCCCGGGCCTCACTCACCCACAGGGCGACTCAGGGCCCGTAGGCCAGTTCCCTCTTGAATAGACTTCCCCACCTGCGCGCCTCCTGGAACCCCACGTGCACACCCACAGGGCCTGACATACCCAAAAGGAAACCCCTTTCCTTCCTCTCAAACCTGCTCTCCTTTCCGGATCCCGAGTCCGTGAACGTCCTCACCCCCCGCGTGGAAGGCAGCCTCCCACCGCCCTCAGGGTTAGCGAAAGGTGCAAGTCTGTCTTCATCTCGCCACAGAGTTTGGGGAAATGTAAGAGAACAGAAGCTGCACAGATGCGAGGCACCCTGAACTCATTGCCCTCCCCACGGAGTGACTTCCCCACCTGGCCCTCCGGTCACCGCGAGAGCCCAGGTCCGCTCACCGCCCCGGCCGGCCTC
>NW_005360011.1:172319-183749 GCF_000412655.1 Myotis brandtii
CCTCTCCTGGGGCCCTCGGGTTAGGTCGCTGGCCGGGTCTCCTCGGTACCGACTGACTTCCCGGCGCATCGCTGTACCTTCTTCCCTGCGCGGCCGCCCTCACCGCCCTCCATCCCGTCTTCCCACGCTCCGTAGCTCCCGTCTTTCTCACGCAGGAGTGGGCTCCAGGTTTCGCTCCCTCGCATGGGTTTGCCCTGCTCTCTGCCTTTCCCATTTCCCAGGGTCCAGGGTCTCCACCTCCTCCAGCAACCACCAGACCACTAGGTCCAAGGCATTCGCTCTTCCGTTGTTTTTTGACTGTAATCACGATACCAGGCCCAGCCGGACACCGGTGAGGACGAAATGCTGCCTTACTCATCTTTGCACGTCACTCCCCATAGTGTGGGTACTGAGCCTCACTTGAAACCCAATCAGAATTAAGTAAGTAGGTGTTAACTAGAGATGAGTATGCTTTCCCTTCTGGGACTGCTGTCCTCCTGGCAGTAGCTCCAGGTTGCTTTACACGGAATACATAGTAAATGATGTAGTCAAGGGCTCTGAAAGGATTCCTAAACATTTAGATTTGAAGGACCAGTAAAATTAAAACACAGACATACAGAAAATCTGAAGTCATACAAAGTTATCAAGTAAATAAATACCATCTATTATCATTTCTTAAAACGCAGAACATTTCAACATTAAAAAGGTAGAACTGACATAATCTCAGAATAAAGAGCAGTCCTTTAAATGGAATGCATTTAGTTGTACAAAAAGCTCACTCTGTTCTTTCTTTTGTTACCTTTTAGGATAGTGAAACTTACATCAAATTGGCAGAGGTCCAGGAACCAAACTTTATAGGTTATTAAAGTAGATGTCTTGCCCTAGCCAGTTTGGCTCAGTGGATAGAGCATCAGCCTGCAAACTGAAGTCCTGGGTTCGATTCTGGTCAAGGGCACATACATACCTTGGTTGCAGGCTTGATCCCCAACCCCATCTAAACAGGGGCAGGTTGGGGGGCGGGGGTGGCATAAATAGTTGTCTTTTTTTTTTAATTCAAACATCAGACTATAGATGTCTTGCCCTAGCCAGTTTGCCTCAGTGGATAGAGCATCAGCCTGCAAACTGAAGTCCTGGGTTTGATTCTGGTCAAGGGCACATACATACCTTGGTTGCAGGCTTGATCCCCAACCCCATCTAAACAGGGGCAGGTTGGGGGGCGGGGGTGGCATAAATAGTTGTCTTTTTTTTTTAATTCAAACATCAGACTTCATGGTCTGAATTTTGAGCTAATGATTGCTCTCTTTTTCTGATTTATTTTATTTGTTTAGTATTATTTATTTATTTATTTTTGTTAATCCTCACCTGAGGACATTTTTCCATTGACTTTTTTAGGGAGAGTGGAAGAGGGAGGGAAAGACAGAGAGAAACATCGATGTGAGAGAAACACATAGATTGGTTGCCTCCTGCACCGGCCCAGACCAGGGCCCTGGCGTGGGAGGAGCCTACAACCAAGGTACGTACTCTTGACTGGAATCGAACCCAAGACTCTTTGGTCTGCAGGCCCACGCTCTATCCACTGACTACCACCATACTATTGTGTCTGTCTGTGTTATATATATGGTGGTTTTTGGGTTTTTTTGCTTAATCCCTTTACCTTTTTTCATTCAGCCTCTCCCCCCACCCCAATAGATATCTCTAAATAACAGTTTCTATACATTGTAAAAAAAAATTAATTTAATTGTGGAAGTTTAAGTAGAAACAAGCAAATAAGTTTGTAGAAGCAGAATTTATACCATATTTTTTTCAATTGGCAAATGAGATTTATTTAAACAAGTCAACAGAAACAGGAAGTGGTTCAGCAGCCCTAGTGACAGGTTTCTCGAGTGTGCGATGGGCTGATAGACGGGGCCTGGCCATCACTCAGGAAGCTCAGTGTACCAACTCGGGGGAGGCCAGTGGCTATAGCTTCTGGCTCAGCGTGAGCCTGAAACAGATTAGTCCATGATCTTCAAACCTAGCACACTTCCTCCTCTGGTCACCCAGCACGGGCAGTAATGCTGCATGAACTGCTTCGAAGCTCCATTTTTTCCAGGATTCAAGGGGCTCTATTCTGCTGACTTTGGTCTGAAGTAATCTGCTGCACCATTCCAGAATACTCATGGTTGATGCTGTTTCCCACCCATTCAACAGGAGCCATTTTTTCTGAGACTTGAAGGACTTGCAGGTTTCCACCCCTGCCAGGTCACACTGTCGTCTCCGCAGGTCGGTCTGAAGTAATCTGCTGCACAATTCCAGAATATTCATGATTGATGCTGTTTCCCACCCATTCAACAGGAGCCATTCTTTCTGAGACTTTAAGGACTTGCAGGTTTCTACCCCTGCCAGATCACACTGTCGTCTCCGCAGGTGTCCCAGCCGGTCATCCCTGTTCACCTGTTCATAGTTTATGACTGTGGCAGTCCCAAAACCGCCCCAGAGTCTTGTAGACCAGCACACATTCAGTTATGATGGCAGTCACAATTGTGTATTCATACTACTTTTCTTTAGTTTCTCTTCAGTTAAGGTCAGTCTTGAAGATCTGCTCCAATTATGGCACATCTCTTTGAATCCAACATGAGTCCATCGATTTGAAATGTGTCCTTTGAATGTAATTCTAAAATGGGTTTTGCTAGGAGAGGTTTGAATTTGATGCTGTGTAGCTTTCTCATGACTGTCATTGGAAAGTCACCTTGAAAATATTTCATGCTTGTATAAATGCCTTTGCAAGCTGACCAGTGCCATGGACTCAAGCAAAATAACTGTTAATTTCAGGGCCCTTTCTTTCTTTAGACAGTTTCACAAAATGCTGGATGAAAAGGTCATCCCAGAAGCTAATGCTTACCGCAAACCTCTTGCATGTAGACACATTTTCACCGGTGCCACGCATGCCCTCGTTGTCTGTTCTGTGAAGGAGGAAGAGCAGGAGTTGAAAGTGGGCCTCTTGAGTCTAGTGGCCACGGGCATGGAGGTTCAAGGAGTGCTGTGCCCACCGTGACATAGAAGCGGAGTTGACAGCCACTGGGGGAAGGTTATGCCATTTTTTAAATAAGTATGTTGGAACATATAAGAACTATGTTAAGTACTGAAGTTAGGTTAAGAATTTTGCAGATTTTATTCTTTATTTTTTTTCTCTAAAATTCATGTTACAGTCTTTTATTAGATTACAGTAAAGCAAATGTAATACATTTCCCACTTCTACGGGCAACACGTGGACTGCTGCATTAAATTTCCTGTGTAGCATTTGCGTTTGGGGACAGATACACCGTTAATAGGTTGATATTGGGTACATAATTAGGAGGAGAAAGAATGATTAGAATAATAATTTGATAAACATTTAAAATATGAAAAATTCATAATTTTACCAAACACCTAAAGCTTAGATTCATTTCATTAAAAAAATATTTTTATTGATTTCAGAGAGGAAAGGAAAGGGAGAGAAAGATGGAAGCATCAATGATGAGCGAGAATCACTGAATGGCTGCACACCCCCTACTGGGGATTGAGCCTGCGAACCATTCATAGGTCTACACCAGGGGTGGGCAAACTTTTTGACTCGAGGGCCACAATGGGTTCTTAAACTGGACTCATAATTTTACCAAACACCTAAAGCTTAGATTCGTTTCATTAAAAAAAATATTTTTGTTGATTTCAGAGAGGAAGGGAGAGGGAGAGAAAGATGGAAGCATCAATGATGAGCGAGAATCATTGAATGGCTGCACACCCCCTACTGGGGATTGAGCCTGTGAACCATTCTAGGTCTACACTCAACCACTAAGCCACACTGGCCGGTCTAGATTCATTTAATTTTTCTATCATTTACTAAGCATGGCATAGGCATCAAGCATCAGGTCCCTAAAGCCCAATATGGTGGAGTCACGTCCAATGTGAGGATTTGGTTCTGAAGTCATCTGGTAATGTAAACATAGGAGAGTCAAAATGTTGGGCTAACAGCAAGTGTTGCTAAGATGTGAGATAGCAGGAACTGTTAGATGCTGCTGGTGGGGGAATAAATCGGTACAGCTCTCCTGAAATCAACCAATGAATCAAAGACCTAAAGTTAAGATGAGCAAACCCTACAATCCATCAATTACATTCCTAGGTATATACACTGTAGAAAGTCTTGCACAGAAATTTTGTAACAACAAACATATCTGTCTATGGATAAGAGGATGGATGGATAAGAGCACCATAGAGAAATGACAATAAATGGACCAGAACTACACATATGAATATGGATGAGTTTCACCAGGAGGGAAAAACAGACACATATACTTACATAGTATGATTCCATTTATATAACGTTCAAAAACCAAGCAATATATTGTTTAAGGATTTATTTATATGTAGTAAAACAATAAAGAAAAGCAAGAGAATGATACACCCAAACTTCAGGACAGTGAATATCCAGGGAGGAGGGGAATGAAGCCATGAGCAAGGCACACAGGGTGGCATCGCTGCACCTGCCAGTGTTCCTCATCGTTAGATGACTGTTCTTTTTGTGCCTGGCTGATTTCACTTAGCATAGTGTCTTCAAGGTTCTTCCACAATGTAGCATGTATCAGAACTTCATTTCTTTTTAAAGCTAAGTAAATATTTCTTTGTATATATCACACTTTGTTTATCCATCCATCTGCCCACAGACACATGAGTTGTTTCCACCTTTGGGCTATTGTGAACAATGCTGCTATGGATGTGGGTGCACAAGTATCTGTCCAAGTCCCTGCATTCCATTCTTTCGGGTCTATACCTACAAGTGGCATTGCAGAATTCTTGTTTTTAATGTAACAAGGTTTCTAACTTAATCTACACAGGCAGGTGCCCACAAAAGATAACTTGAATGGAATTTAAATATGCAACTTGAAAAGTCTTTAATTAGCTAGACCCTACCCAACTAAATAAACGGTATTCATGGGTATGAAAAAGAGTAATGTAAATTTCACTGGAGTTTGAAAATATTTATGAGAAGTAATTTTAGTACATAATTGCTATATATCAAGCTTCCATAACAGAAAACCCTCTCAGCCTACAAATTAAATCTATTCTGCCAAGATGCATATATTTTACCATATTAGTTGAATTTTAATAAATAACAAATAGAACAAATATCTTCTTTGTTTTTCCCCCATTACGGACTCAATCTATCTACATGTGCTCTCCACCTACAAGCTGTCAGTTATGCTTGCTGTGAAAGAGACAGCACTAAGGGAGCTGTCAGTCAAAGCTGTTATAATGCTTCAAGAATCATTTCTCCAAGCTTCATTATCAAAAATAAAACAAATTTACATGGAACATAAAGATGGGTTGATCACACCATCCGCTGTGCATTGAAAATGACTTCCAACATGCACAAGTTCAGGGCAGTGTGCTTAGGGCTGGTGTTTTCCTCACCACACTTATACTTACTTTGCATAGATTCTGCCATTTTTTAAAAAGTTGCATGTAGACAGTGAAAGTAATTATTTTCTTAGGTTGGTTGGAATATGAGTGGTTCCCCTATTTGAGAACTCTCTCTCTCTCTCTCTCTCTCTCTCTCTCTCTCTCTCTCTTTCTCTCTTCTTTTAAAAAGACACAGAATGAAAGAAACATAAAAAGCATATCAAAATATTGTACATGGACTGTAAATATTACTATTCTTATTTTTATTATCTTTCAAAATTACTTATTACCTTCACCTTCTATATTTTCTTTTTCCCAATTTGCTAAATTGGGAAATTCATTTCCATAAAAAAAAAGAAATAATAGTGTGTAGGAAATATTCTGTGACATTATGGCTATTTCTTTTACCCATGCCCTAAGCATAGATTTGGGTTCAAAACAGGAGCCCCTGTGGTGGATGCTGCATGGAGGTAAAGAAGACCTAGAAATGGAACTAAATAGTCAAAGTATAAACTGAATATAGTCAATGCACTAGGTCTTCAGAATGAAAAAAAATATATAATTGAAATCAATATAATCACTAAGAGCCTGGCTAAAATAAACAGACTTAATAATTCAATTCCATAACACTAGACCCAAAGTGAACTTCTGGAGGCATAAAAGAGACTATTTTAGGACAGAGGAAATATAACTTTACACATTAGGGAGACTCCTAAGAATGATGCAGCCTGAAAAATGTAAATAAGGAAAAGAAGATTGTGATCTAACCTGAAAAATGAGAAGTGTAATTTTCATTCTTACTCTTTTGTGGAAGGAAATAATGGTAAGAGCAGCCTATCTCTAGTGTCCCTATTAGAGTGTGGGTTTAGATGCACCATGAGATACAAGTCTAAGAAATAGAAATGAGAATAAAATTCTGCATGCATATACACACAAACACACATATAAAATATTTAAGAAGTAAAAGCACTATATAACATGGCATTAATTGAGCACTATTTGAAGTTTTACCTAATTTAATCATAGCAAGAGCCCTATGAGGAAGACACTATTATTATCCTCTTAATAAGAGGCATGGAGATGTTAAATGACTTACATAAGGCCCCACAGCCAGGGAGGGACGGAGCCAGGCAGCGAGACTCAGGAGTCCACACACTTAGCACCACTGCTCTCTACCATGCCCAAGACTACACAGAATTGTGAGTGAGGCAAGGGTGTCTTAAGAGCCCTCCCTCTTGCCTGTACCCATGGCCTCTGCTCACTGTTCCCATTCACTTCAGGACCCAGTGCACTTGTGCTCTTGCCTCAGCACCCAACCCCACTTCCCTGTGTCTGCTGCTCTCACTGTCCTCACCTCTCCTATCTCCTGGGTAAGCACAGGAGGTCACAGCTGTCTACGTAGCTTTGCAGAGGTCCCAAACTGTCCTTCAGAAAAGTTTTATTTGGCCTGCACAGTGTGTGTGTGTGTGTGTGTGTGTGTGTTAAATTCAAATAAGAGTGCTTTAGGTTGACCGCACCCCCATTTATCATGTCCCCATCACTCTTGGTGCCCTACTTCCACGTTCCTGTTATATCCCAGCTCTCATGGTGACCACTATGAGTGCTACACTATGCACATGACGAATACTTTCTGATACAAGCATGAGCACCAAACCATTCCACCTTTGCCTACTCAAAGATGGTTAGGAATGCTGGGGCTCTAGGACACAAAAGATTCTTCCAGAAAGGCTAACCAGGGACTCGGGTATTTCATGACTCAGAGACATGGTTCAACCTGCCCAGCATTGCTGCTGAATTTGTTGCCCAGCTGGGACTTGAATTTTGATACTTAAGAGTATAATTTACATAAAGACTGTTTTATCTTTATCATCCAGTATTTATCGATACATGAGCGTCGGTCTGCGGACTGAAGATTCAGATGGTAACTCTTTCAGCAGCTTATAAACTTAATAGAGGCCCGGTGCACAAAATTCATGCATGCGGGGAGGGGTTGTCCCTCAGCCTGGCCTGCACCCTCTCCAATCTGGGACCACTCCGACATCCCTCTCACAATCCGGGACCACTGGCTCCTAACCACTCACCTGCCTGCCAGCCTGATTGCCTCCTAACCGCTCCTCTGTCGGCCTGATGATGCCTAACTTCTCCCCTGCTGGCCTGATCACCCCCAACTCCCCTCCCCTGCTGGCCCGATCACCCCAACTGCCCGCCCCTGGCCTGTGGACCCCCGCCTGGGCCTGTGGCGGAGATGTGCAGACCCCTGGGCCGGCGCAGGGGGGCGGGGACACGAGCTTCATGTCCTGGGGCCCATTGCCAGTGTCGGGGATTCAAGCCTCATGTCTCCGGGCTGGTGTAGGGGACGGGGACGCGAGTCTTACATCCCAGGGCCCATTGCCGGGTTCGAGGACACGAGTCTCATGTCTCTGGGCTGGCGCAGGGGGCAGGGCCAAGAGCCTCACATCCCAGGGCCTGGGGCCCGGGGCCCATTGCCAGGGTTGGGGACGCGAGTCTCATATCTCCAGGCCAGCGGAGGGGGCGAGGATGCGAGCCTCACATTCCAGGGCCCGTTGCCGGGGTTGGGGATGCGAGCCTCCTGTCTCCGGGCTGGTGCAGGGGACGGGGACGTGCGTCTCACATCCTGGGGCCCATTACTGGGGTCAGGGATGCAAACCTCATGTCTCTGGGCCGGCGCAGGGGGCAGGGACGCAGCCTGCTGATCGGTCATTACATGACAGCATCCCGACCAATTTGCACATTATCCTATTATTAGATAGATTAGATAGATATGGAGGGGGGAATACACAAATATGATTATTTTAGAAAGACTGTGATATAGTCATGAAAACATTGTAAAGTAATGTGGGAGTTTGAAAAGGAAAACATTACTGCTTGCCAAATGGGTCAAGAGTTCCTACAAGTTTTATAGAACTGAAAATCAAAATAAGGAAACCAGCTAACTCATTTATTTACCATCTTGCAGAACCACTTCCAAACTTGTTCTGAAAGCACTTAACCTACCCCATCATATAATACCTACAAAGTTGAATTTTCTATCTCAATTTAACGAATCAGGTGATTAAAAATTATCCTATATAATAAAAGGCTAATATGCAAATCGACCGATTGGCAGAACGACTGGTCACTATGACACACACTGACCACTGGGGGCAGACACTCAATATAGGAGCTGCCCCCGATGGTCAGTGTGCTCCCACAGGGGGAGTGCCGCTCATCTAGAAGCCCTGAGCCGGGCTCACGACTGGCAAGCACAGTGGGAGCCGCCTCTCCCGCTGTGGCAGTTGGACATCCCCCGAGGGCTCCCAGACTGCAGGAGGGCACAGGCTGGGCTGAGGGATGCCCCACCAGTGGACAAATTTCATGCACTGGGCCTCTAGTTCTTAAATATTCTTAAACTACAGGCCCAATGCATGAATTCGTGCTCCAATGGGGTCCCTTGGCATGGCCTGTGGGATCAGGCTGAAACAGGCTCTCTGACATGTGCATGAATTCGTGCTCCAATGGGGTCCCTCGGCATGGCCTGTGGGATCGAGCCGAAACAGGCTCTCTGACATCCCTTGAGGGGTCCCAGATTGCAAGGGGGTACAGGCCAGGCGAGGGACCCCACCAGTGCATGATCAGGACCAGGGAGGGACATGGGAGGTTGGCCAGCCTGGGAGGGACTATGGGAGAGCTCCAGAGCATGTCCGGCCCATCTTGCTCAGTCCCGATCAGCCAGACCCCAGCAGCAAACTAAGCTACCAGTTGGAGTGTCTGCCCCCTGCTGGTCAGTGCATGTCATAGCGACTGGTCGACTGGTTAAATGTCTGCCCTATGGTGGTCAGTGCACATCATAGCAAGCGGTTGAGAGGCCTTAGCATATCATTAGCATATTGCTCTTTGATTGATTGAATGGATGATTGGACACTTAGCATATTACGCTTTTATTATATAGGATGACTCTTAAGGATTTGCATTCCACCTTTTCTACTTTCACTGAAGAAACTTTCTTGGCCCATTTTCCAAGTGTTTTACAAAATAAAGTATCATATTTGAAATCTGAAATTTGTCCAATTCCAACAAGCATGTCACAGCCTCGTGTGTGATTAAAGTATCTTATCTCTTTATGAATAAAGCTTGCTATGATTAAATTGTAAACACCTGCATGGTGTTATTTTAACTTTAGACTTAAAGGAACATTTTATCCTGCAAAAACAGATTCCTAAAATGAAAACATCAGTTTTCAAATGAAGCTATAAGAGTTACATTTTTAATGACTTTTAAAGCTTAGAAATATTTATGGCTAAATGGTATATCCATGATTTCTTATCATTTCATTTATATAGCCAGCTCTCTTTAGATACAGATTTCTGACCTCAGGCATACACTTGTCAAATAATCATATTCTTTATAACTTACTAGTAGCCTGGTGCACAAAATTCGTGCACATGAAAAGGGAATTAATTAGAGGAAATATTTTAACATTGCTATTTGCCCTTTCTCTATAATAGAAGTGTCAGAGATGAAGGAAAATTAGTAAAATGTATATGAAAATCTCCTGCAGCCTCAGGTCCCTTGGCCCAGTGCTGGGTGGGGGCGTGGCCTCAGGTTCCCTGGCCTGGCACCGGGGTGGGGGGCACAGCCTCAGGTCCCCCTGCCTGGCCTCAGGTCCCATGGCCCCAGTGTGAGGGTGCGAGGTCCCAAGGGTGCAAGGGCGTGAGGGTGTGATGACCATTTGCATATTAGCTCTTTATTATATAGGATTTCTTTATGTCGGAATCAAGAGTTCAGTTTAAGAATTCAACAATTCATGCAATTTATAACAGGGAAGGTAAAATTAATAGTATGAGTTAGTATAAGTTTCAGATTTTAAAAAATACATTTGGCCCATGTTGGAAAGAGAAAACACAAGGGAAAAAATGGGAATTTAGTTTTCATCTTTTGTCTTTTGTTATGTGAGCAATCAGAATTGTAGGTCCATACCTTCCTATCAGCAGGGAGGAATTTCTGCTAAACAGTGGGCACAAATACTGGGTTAGGAATATTGTATTCATCTGTGCTCAATTGCACAGGGATTTTTTTAAAACCAGGCATTAACTAATTTATAAAATGATTGAAAGAGTAGATGGGTCAAGCTGTAGCTGAACTTGGAGGAACAAGTGGATGCCTCATGCTCTGCCCATCTGTCCCCACTTAATCCAGTTACAAATTTACGTCTCACGTGAATACCTCTGATTGGCAGAAACTAAGTCCCATATGGAACTCTAGCTGCAAAGGAGTCTAACATTCTAGCTTTAGCAGTCAGGAGGGAAGTTAATTTTTTAACTGTTTTGCTTCCTGCTCTATTCCTAACAGTTTTCTAAACAGTACCCAGTATCTAGAAGCTGGACCACACATGTTTATTGAAGGAAAGAAATAGAAGGGATGCTGAGCAAGCTAATCCATGATTTTTGCAACAACTTAATGAGGATATTGCTTTAAAGGGGGCTTAAGTGTCTGGTAAAAGGTTATATGAGATAAATGTAAAGTCCTTTTCAAATCCCGTGAGAGCAGGGTCCTTGTCTTTATTCATATTGTATCCCCAGCTGGACTGTGCCTTGCACAATGCTAGGCAATCAATAAATGCTTGTTGGTTGAATGAATGATTACATAAGATGTAAGTTGTCTTTTCCTCCTATCTCCACGTTTCTTCAGTGGCCAAAATTCACGACCCAGAGTCAAGTCCCCACCCATCCGCGCGTGCCTCAAAATTGCACGAGACCCAGACCTGGCTGGCCCCAACCCCGTCAAGCCCTGCAGGGCAGGGGGTGCAGTCTCAGGTCCCCAGTCAAGCCATGATTTCTTATCATTTCATTTATATAGCCAGCTCTCTTTAGATACAGATTTCTGACCTCAGGCATACACTTGTCAAATAATCATATTCTTTATAACTTACTAGTGGCCTGGTGCACAAAATTCGTGCACATTAAAAGGGAATTAATTAGAGGAAATATTTTAACATTGCTATTTGCCCTTTCTCTATAATAGAAGTGTCAGAGATGA
>NW_005360011.1:183850-188838 GCF_000412655.1 Myotis brandtii
GTGCCTCAAAATTGCACGAGACCCAGACCTGGCTGGCCCCAACCCCGTCAAGCCCTGCAGGGCAGGGGGTGCAGTCTCAGGTCCCCAGTCAAGCCCCACCAGGAGGGGGATGCAGCCTCAGGTCCCTTGGCCCAGTGCGGGGTGGGGGGTGCAGCCTCAGGTCCCCCTGCCTGGCCTCAGGTCCCATGGCCCCAGTGTGAGGGCGCGAGGCCCCAAGGGTTCAAGGGCATGAGGGAGTGATGACCATTTGCATATTAGCTCTTTATTATATAGGATTTCTTTATGTCGGAATCAAGAGTTCAGTTTAAGAATTCAACAATTCATGCAATTTATAACAGGGAAGGACCCAGAGTCAAGTCTCCACCCATCCACGTGTGCCTCAAAATTGCACGAGACCCAGACCCGGCCGGCCCCCACCCCGTCTAGCCCCGCAGGGCAGGGGGTGCAGTCTCAGGTCCCCAGTCAAGCCCCACCAGGAGGGGGGTGCAGCCTCAGGTCCCTTGGCCCAGTGCTGGGTGGGGGCGTGGCCTCAGGTTCCCTGGCCTGGCACCGGGGAGGAGGCACAGACTCAGGGCCCCCTTCAAGCCCTGCTGGGTGGGGGGGCATAGCCTCAGGTCCCCCTGTGCACACTCAGGTTCCCAGGCCGGGAGTGATGACCATTTGCATATTAGCTCTTTATTATATAGGATTTCTTTATGTCGGAATCAAGAGTTCAGTTTAAGAATTCAACAATTCATGCAATTTATAACAGGGAAGGTAAAATTAATAGTATGAGTTAGTATAAGTTTCAGATTTTAAAAAATACATTTGGCCCATGTTGGAAAGAGAAAACACAAGGGAAAAAATGGGAATTTAGTTTTCATCTTTTGTCTTTTGTTATGTGAGCAATCAGAATTGTAGGTCCATACCTTCCTATCAGCAGGGAGGAATTTCTGCTAAACAGTGGGCACAAATACTGGGTTAGGAATATTGTATTCATCTGTGCTCAATTGCACAGGGATTTTTTTAAAACCAGGCATTAACTAATTTATAAAATGATTGAAAGAGTAGATGGGTCAAGCTGTAGCTGAACTTGGAGGAACAAGTGGATGCCTCGTGCTCTGCCCATCTGTCCCCACTTAATCCAGTTACAAATTTACGTCTCACGTGAATACCTCTGATTGGCAGAAACTAAGTCCCATATGGAACTCTAGCTGCAAAGGAGTCTAACATTCTAGCTTTAGCAGTCAGGAGGGAAGTAATTTTTTAACTGTTTTGCTTCCTGCTCTATTCCTAACAGTTTTCTAAACAGTACCCAGTATCTAGAAGCTGGACCACACATGTTTATTGAAGGAAAGAAATAGAAGGGATGCTGAGCAAGCTAATCCATGGTTTTTGCAACAACTTAATGAGGATATTGCTTTAAAGGGGGCTTATGTGTCTGGTAAAAGCTTATATGAGATAAATTTAAAGTCCTTTTCAAATCCCGTGAGAGCAGGGTCCTTGTCTTTATTGTTCATATTGTATCCCCAGCTGGACTGTGCCTGGCACAATACTAGGCAATCAATAAATGCTTGTTGGTTGAATGAGTGATTACATAAGATGTAAGTTGTCTTTTCCTCCTATCTCCACGTTTCTTCAGTGGCCAAAATTTATATACAGATTATTCTCCAATTTTGTTAATATCACATAGCTATTATATGTGGTAATTTTGTCATTTGATTTCCTTTTCCTAAATTGAGAATGTATACAAATGAGGATTTGTGAGTATGTTGTGTGCACAATCTCATCACCACAAACACTAAGCTCAATTTATTTTCATGCTCAGTTAACTCAGTGGAAAGCTGGTATTCACAAGAAGAGTGTAGTTGTCTAAGGGTCCATTTTGATTTTTGTTGCACAGAAAGCATCATTGAAAAGTTATCCCTGCAGAAGATGCCTTCCTTCTAATCACAGAAAACAACATGTTAGCTTTTAAAGCAAGGCGAATGCAACATGACTAATCAGAAAACAACAGTCATATCAGTTTTCCAAATATCACGTTCTTGATGTGGCTTTATTTCTGTGGTTTGGGGGGAAGGACAATAAGAAGAACCGATAGTTGTTTAGCAAATGCCTCCTTCTCTTGTTTCCATATTAATAATAGGGGTTTTTCACTTATTTTTGTACTTATTATTTTAAAAACTCTAATTTTTCTTTTCCTGAAAAAAATCATTGCTGTTTCATTTTCTGTTCAGAATTTGTAGAAACCTCAATTTTATTTTATGTGTAGACCCAGCACCTGCATATTTATATAAATGAATTATTATAATGATTACTTAATTGAAGTAAAATGAAAATTAATTTATTGTGCATTATACCCAACTCCATACTTTATTTTACAAATTTGCATTTTGTAAGACTTGTTTCTTCCAAAATTAGATTTATAACCATATCTAGAACAAAATGTATACCTTGTATTTATTCAGTAATTTATGTTTTCCTAAGTGTTTTAAATGTTTTTGCGTTATTTGATTCTCATAACAGCCTAATTACATTTTAAGCATCCTAGAAACTATGTCGAGTTTGGATACACTGGTTTGCATATTTTAAATGCTAAAATCACATATTAACAGTGGAACAGTGTTATTTTATCTTAAGAAAGAAAAAAACCTGTTAATACCATGAAAATAAAATACTTCAAAGGAAAAATGAAGTATCTAGGGTAGATTGGTTTTTGAAAACAGAATAAACTCTTAAATTTTCTTAAATGTTCTTAATACCTTCACACACACACACACATACACACACACACACCATAAATAAAATTACCCTGAATAATATTTTAAAGTCCTTTAGTGATTTTTGAAATAATCTTATCACCACAAACACTGATTTGCCCTACATGTTTATATACAGGTTTCATGAAATTCTCCTTTGGCCAGGGCCTCAAGCTTATTCTCCAAATTCAGAGTAAGAGTGACAAAAAATAAAGATTTAGAAAAACAACTGGCTAAGATATTCCTTCTATCACATTCTTGCCATTTCCCTTCATTGATTTTATACTCTCCACATCAACCTTCTCTCGCTTAGCTTGATAGGGATGTCCCTTTTTTTCCTATTGTAGTAAAATACACATTATATGATTTGTCATCTTAAGTATTTTAAGTCTACAGCACAGTGGCATTAAGTCCATTCATATTGTTGTGCAACCATGACACCATTTATATCCAGAACTCTTCTCAGCTTGTGAAACTGAAACTCTGAACTCACAAAATAATAGCTCTCCATTCCTCTCTCCCCCACCCCTGACACCCACCACTTTCTTTATGAATTTGACTACTTAGGGAATGTCATATACCTGGTAAGTAGAATTATATACTGTGTCTTTTTGTGACTGGCTTATTTCACTAGGCATAATATCCTCAAGGTTCACTCATCTTATAGCATATGTCAAAATTTCCTTGCTTTTTCAGGCCAAATAATATTCCAATTTGTAAATATACCACATTTTGCATAACCATTCATCTGTCAGTGGACCGTGGGTTGCTTCCACATTTTAATGATTGTGAATAATACTGGTATGTAGTTACTATTTGCACGGGATATTTTTTACCATCTTTTCACCTTCAAGATATTTGTGTCTTTGATGTAAAGTGAGTTTCTTGTAGATAGCATATAATTGGATCATTTTTTAAAAAATATGTTTTTTTTATTGATTTTAGAGAGAGAGGAAGGGAGAGGGAGAGAAAGAAACATTGATTGGCTGCCTCCTGCACAACCCTGAGCCCACTACCTGGGCATGTGCCCTGACAGGGAATTGAACTGGCAAACTCTTGGTACATGCTCAATCAACGGAGTCACACCGGCCAGGGTGGATCATGTTTTTGAATCTATTCTGCCAATCTCTGTCTTTTGAGTGGAGAGTTTAATACATTTATACTTAATTACTGGTAAGTTGGACTTACTTTTGTCATTTTGCTATTTGTTTTCTATATGGCTTATAGCTTTTTTGTCCCTCATTTCCCATATTACTATCTTTCTTGAGTTTTGTTGATTCTTTGTTGCAGTAAAGTGTTTTTTTAAAATATATTTTTATTGATTTCAGAGAGGAAGAGAGAGGTAGAGAGAGAAACGTCAATGATGAGAGAGAATCATTGATTGGCTGTCTCCTGCATGCCCCACACTGGGGATCAAGCCTACAATCTGGGCATATGCCCTGACTGGGATTCGAACCGTGACTTCCGGTTCATAGGTTGATGCATAACCACTGAGCCACACTGACCAAGCTGCAGTAAAATGTTTTAATTTCCTTTACATTTCCTATGGTATATATTCTATAGATATTTACTTTGTGGTTACCGTGGTGATTACATTTAACATCCTAAAATTATAACACTAATTTGAAATCAAACTAGCTTAAATTCAACATCATATAAAAACTCTGCCCTTGTACAGTTCCATCCCCACTGACTTTTAGTTACTGATGTCACAAAATTACATTGTGAATTTTTATACATTGTGTTCCAAAAACATAGACTAATAATTTTTTGCATTAGACTCTTAAATTATGCAGAAAACAAAATTTGGAGTTACGAACCAAAGTTAAGGTGATACTGGCTTTTAGACTAATAATTTTTAAGGTATAGTCTCTTAAATCATGTTGAAAACAGAAAGCATTGTTACAAACTGAAGTTACATTAGTACTAGCTTTTATAATTGCCCCTGTATTTAACTTCACTGAGCTCTTTATTTCTTCCTATAACTTTGAGTTACTGTCTAGTGTCCTTCATTTCATCCTGTAGGACTCCATTTAGTGTTTCTTGCAGGACAGGTTTAAAAAGACATGACAAACTCCCTCAGCTTTTGTTTATCTAGGAATGTCTTAATTTCTCTCTCAGTTTTGAAGAACATTCTTGCCGAACATAGGATTCCTTTTTTAAAAATATTTTTAAAATATATATATTTTTATTGATTTCAAAGAGGAAAGGAGAGGGAGAGAGAGATAAAAACATCAATGATGAGAGAGA
>NW_005360011.1:189801-190481 GCF_000412655.1 Myotis brandtii
TATCCAGTAGTTTGCTTTCTTCCATTTCTTTCATTTGTGACATGTTTATTTGTCTCTGCATTTTGGCTGCTTCCCTGTGTTTGTTTCTAAGTATTGGGTAGAGCTTCTATGTCTCCTGGAGTTGGTAGAGTCGCCTTGTGTAGTAGGAGTCCTTAGCCTCCCTAATCACCTGAGCTGGGCACTCTAGGTGCACCCTTTGTGGGTTGTGTGCACAGTCTGTTGTAGTTGAGACTTGATTACTGTTGGTGTCACTGGGAGTAATTGACCTCCAGACTAATTTTCTGTGAGAGCCAACTGCACTACAGTGAGAGAGTTGCTGTGCAGGAGATAGCCCTATGGAGTAGGACTTGCTTCAGTGGGGGTTTGGTATGCACTGAGTCCACCCCTGGAGTGTGTTGCTGATAGATATATAGAGTTTCAATCTGGTATGGTCTGATGCTGACCACTGGGTGCACTGGCTCTTGGGTCTCCAGGGAGGTGCAAAGTCACCACTGCCTGAGGCCACTCAGCAAGAGCTACAGAGAGATCTGCAAATTCCTCCTATTTGTATTGGGTTTGGAAGTGCCCAGGCGAGGCCCAGCTGTGAAGCAAGGTAGGCTGGTGCTAGTGCTGGGTTTTGGGGCTCTTATTGATAGGTTTGGGGCTCCCTGACCCAGCTGCAGCTTGTTTGAGAGATTTTA
>NW_005360011.1:191881-195026 GCF_000412655.1 Myotis brandtii
TTTTCAATTGCCCTATCTTAAGTTTACTGATTCTTTCTTCTGCCTACTCAAACCTGCCTTAAAATCCTGCTACTGACATTTTTATTTTAGTTATTGTACTTTTCAGTTCCAGAAATTTTTTCCTTTTTCTTTTGGTTTTCTATCTCTTCTTTGTAATTTTCATTTTGCTTATACATAATTTTCTTTTTTAAAATATGTTTTTATTGATTTCAGAGATAAGAAATAAGATAGATAGATAGATAGATAGATAAGAGAGAGAGAGAGAGAGAGAGAGAGCGAGCGAGCTATAGATAGAAGTCCTGGAAAGCAGCAAAGGGCATCTTAAATAATTGACTGCAACAAGGAGGTACTTCCAGGAGCTGCCTCCTGCACACCCCACACTGGGGATCGAGCCTAAAATCTGGGCATGTGCCTTGACTGGGAATTGAACTGTGACCTTCTGGTTCATAGGTTGATGCTCAACCACTGAGCCATGCCAGTTGGGCTATACATCATTTTCTTCATTCTTTGTACATCTTCCTTCAATTCTTTGAACATTTTTTAAAAAATAGATTTTTGTTGATTTCAGAGAGAGATAAAAAAAAACATCAATGATGAGAGAGAATCATTGATAGACTGCCTCCCACACACCCCAAACTGGGGATCAAGCCCACGACTCAGGCATGTGCCCTGACTGGGAATCAAACCGTGACCTCCTGGTTCATAGGTTGACACTCAACCACTGAGCAACACTGGCTGGGCTCTTTGAACATCTTTAAAACAGGCATTTTTAAAGTATTTGTTTAGGTATTTCTCCAAGTGGTCTTTCTCAGGGACAGCTTTTTTTTGGTTTATTTTTTATTTATGGCCATACTTTTCTCTTTCATTGTATGCATTACAAATTTTTTGTTGTTGTTGAAAACTGGACATTTGAAGCTAATAATGATAACTTTGGAAAGCAGGTTCTTCCTCTTCCTCTACTTGTTGAATTTTGTGTTTGTTATTGTTTTTTATTTTTGATTGTTGTAGACCATCTCTGTGCTGGGGATCAACCAGAGGTGTAAACTTAAGGTCTTCTCAGGTCTTTTTTTGAACCTGCGCCTTTCCCTGGGCATGCATGATGATTTTCTAAATTCCTGTATGTGTTTGATTTTGAATGTCCTAGACCTTAAATGCTTGGCTTTTAAAGACGGGGGGGGGGGGGGGGGGGAAACTGAGAAGGGGAAGAAAAACAAAAGAAATTGTAAAAAGACACTGGCCCTTTAAACCCTCTGAACGTCATTTCAGCCTGAACAGGAGAGGCTTATGACAGTGGAAGGAGAACAGCGATGATTCTGTGTCACACTCTGTGTTTGCACCTCTATGATCAGAAGTAGCAGAGATCAGAGCACGGGTCCCTGATATTTGGAGGCAGGGTCCTTATTATCACCCTGGATCACTCAGCTGTGTGCAAGCTGCTCCTGAAACGTGTGCACAGATGCCTGTTGTGGGGCCAGGGTTGGGACATGGATAGTTGTTACCATGAAATTGATGGAAATGATGTGCAATTTACCACCCAAGCCTTCCCCTGGAAGTTGGTAGCCTTCAATTGACTCCAGTTATAAAATTGTTATATCAGACAGATTCTGCCAGTGCAATTGTTGCCCAGTCAGGGAGACAGATTCCTACTGCTTCCTATTCTGCCATCTTTCAAGAACTTGCCCTTTATTAAAAGACTAGAGGCCGGGTGCACGAAATTCATGCGGGGTTGGGGAGGGTCCCTCAGCCCAGCCTGCACCCTCTCGCAATCCGAGACCCCTCAGGGGATATCCCTCTCAAAATTCAGGACTGTTGGCTCCTAACCGCTCACCTGCCTGCCGGCCTGATCGCCCCCTAACCGCTCGCCTGCCTGCCTGATCACCCCTAACTGCCTCTGCCTGCCTGCCTGATCACCCCTAACTACTTGCCTGCCTGCCTCATCTCGCCCCTAACCTAACCACTCGCCTGCCTGCCTCATTATTGCCCCTAGCCTCTGCCTGCCTGCCTAATCACCCCTAACCACTTGCCTGCTGCCTGATTGCCCCTAACCACTCACCTGCCTGCCTGCCTGCCTGATTGCCCCTAACCACTTCTGCCTCGGCCCCTGCCATGGTGGCTTAGTCCAGAAAGACGTCCGGAATGATGTCAGGAAGTTCATTCAGCTGTTCGGTCTAATTAGCATATTACGCTTTTATTATTATAGATAAACAGTAGCTTATTATTTCTTGAAATAATCCTCTTTGTTTTGTATTTTAAAATAGTAAAAATATTTTCCTGTATATTTCTGCAAATCTCTTAATCGCTTGTCCTTGCACAGTTAAACAATTTTAAAATAAATGCTCAATGATATATTAATGGGGGGAAAAGGCTGATGATTTTGCCCAAAGCAAGACATTTTCCCATTAAGATGTTAGTATATCAAGGAGCAGAATGTTGTGTTTACAAATAAAAACCATTTTAAGTAAGGCAGCTACACCTTTTGGGGGTGTCATTAATATTGTGTTTATACTCTATGTCAAAGGTTCTTTTCTTGGGGGGGCGTGAATTACTTTTTTTCTTCTCATTGTTATTGAAATTATTTAAAAAATGCTGATAGTGTTACAAATGCCCCCCATTTCCCTCCCATTTTCCCCTCTCCACCCAGCCCCTGCCCCACCACAGGCCTTCACCACACTATTGTCTGTATTCATGGGCATGCATATCCTATCTAATAATAGACAAACATGGTAATTGACCATACCTTCTCTACACCTCCCATTGGCTAATCAGTGCAATATGCAAATTAACTGCCAACAAAGATGGCGGCTAATTTGCATACTGCAGTCAGGGTGGGACAGCACGAGCTGCCAGCCCGAGCCACCATCCAGGCCCCCATGTGCAACCCCAGAAGCTGCCTGCCTGCCGCCCATGACCGGATCTGGTCCCGGGCCGCAGGCCGGCACCTGTGTGCAACCCCAGAAGCCCCAAAAGCCCCAGAAGCCGCCTGCCTGCTGCCTGTGACCGGATCTGATCCCGGGCTGCTGGCCGGCCCCAGAAGCCCCAGAAGCCGCCTGATATGGCAGTAACTCTATCAGTAAGCACTCTGAAAGTCAGTGGCATAAATGCACCAATTAAGACAGATTATGAGGGTGAATCAAAAACAAAACCC
>NW_005360011.1:196808-212467 GCF_000412655.1 Myotis brandtii
TTCTTCCCTCTGAGATCTGTCAGTCTGTTCCATGCATCCATGTCTCTGGACCTATTTTGTTCATCAGTTTAGTTTGTAGATTCCACATATAATTAAAATCATGTGATATTTGTCTTTCTCTGACTGGCTTATTTTGTTTAGTATAATAATCTCTAGTTCCATCCATGCTGTTGCAAAAGGTAAGAGATCTTTCTTTTTTTTACAGCCACATATTATTCCATTATGTAAATGTACTACAGCTTTTTAATCCACTTATCTACCAAAGGGCACTTGGGCTGTTTCCAGATCTTAGCTATTGTAAATAACGCTGCTATGAACATAGGGGTGCATACATTCTTTTTAGTTGCTTTTTGGGGATTCTACAGATATATTCCCAGAAGTGGGATCACCAGGTCAAAAGGCAGTTCCATTTTTAATTTTTTTGAGGAAACTCCATACTGTTTTCCATAATGGCTGCAACAGTCTGCATTCCCACCAGTAGTGTACTAGGGTTTCCTTTTCTCTACATCCTTGTCAGCACTTGTTGTTTGTTGATTTACTGATGGTAGCCATTCTGGCAGATGTGAGGTGATGCCTCATGGTAGTTGTAATTTGCATCTTTTTGATGATTATTGATGTTGAGCATTTTTTCATCTGTCTATTGGCAATCTGTATGTCCTCTTTGGAGATGTGTCTATTCAGGTCATTTACCCATTTTTTAATTGGGTTGTTTTTCTTCCATTGAGTGTATATGTTCTTTATATATTTTGAATATTAACCCCTTATCAGATGTATTTTTGGAGAATATGTTCTCCCTTTTAATTTTACTGATTGTTTCTTTTGCTTTGTAAAAGCTTTTTAGTTTGATGTAGTCCCATTTGTTTATTTTTTCCTTTGTTTCTCTTGCCCTAGGAAATGTATCAGTGAAAATACTACTACCTGAGTTGTCTGAGATTTTGCTGCCTATAGTTCTTCTAGGATTTTAATGGTTTCATGACTTACGTTTAAGTATTTTATGCATTTTGAATTTATTCTTGTGTATGGTGTAAGTTAGTGGTCTAGTTTTATTTTTTTACATGTATCTGTCCAATTTTCCCAACACCATTTATTGAAGAGACTGTCTTTACTCCATTGTGTGCTCTTGCCTCTTTTATCAAATATTAATTGACCATTGATATCTGGGGCCTCTGATCTGTTCCATTGATCTAAATTCCTATTCTTGTGCCAGTACCAGGCTTATGCCAAAGGTTTTTAACATTGGCTACATGTTGAAAAAGCACTGATGTCTGCTCCCATGCCCAGAAATTCTGGTTAAGTGGTCAGGGGTATTGAATGACCTGGGCTTTGGCATTTCTAAACACTCCCCAGGTGATTCTAATGAGCATGGGAATCTCTGCTCTATTCCTTCTTTCCCTCGGCAATAAACATGCTATTCAGAATATGACTGCTCAGACACTTTTATACTCTAAGACGGAGCTCATGATTTCTGAATGAGCATTCATTTTCACTTTACAATTCAGGCATATTGTCTAACATTTAAGTAGGTCATGGTAGTTCAAGCATCATTTTTGGGCCACTTTCAGATGGTAAGACATAGTGGGTTCAATCTAAGCACTACTATAAGAGTTGCACATCTTTACACTTAAGGCTGCAACCGTAGCACAGAAGCAAATGCTAGATTAAGGTTAAAAGTGACTTGAGCCTTGGCCGGTGTGGCTCAGTTGGTTGGAGCACCGTTCCGTGCACCAAAAGGTGCATTTCCGGTCAAGGCACATAACCTAGGTTGTGAGTTTGATTCCCAGTCAGGGCACGTATGGAAGGCAACCCATTGATGTTTCTCTCTCACTTTGATCTTTCTCTCTTTCTTTCTTCCTCTCCCTTCTTCTCTCTCTAAAACTTCAATGAAAACATATTTTTTTAAAAAGTGACCTAAGCCCTCTCTTAAGACCTTGTCTCTCTAGTGTGAAATTGAGGCTAATAGTAGCGTGAAGGCAGTTCTTTTCTGAACACATGGATTATAGACTGAATAAAAGGCTTCATTTTCCAGAACTGTCAGTTTGATGCCTTTCTCAATAATTAGATTTACTAAAGAATTTTATAGAGAAAAAAATCGAGAGAAATTAAGCAAAATGTCCAGATGTCATCTGTTAAAAATGTTTTATTGAGACAATAAACAAATGACATCAAGTACTAAAATTTTAATTAAAATATGATTTACAATGTTGCTATACACCACTCGAAGCATCCTTATTGATGGGAAATAAGATTGTACTGCTTGTATCCTTAGGACACTGGAACGTCCCATTTGACTTTGTGGCCTCCCCACCAGTAGAGTGCTCTGATGATGTCTTCTCCATGCCCACAAGGTGAAAATTTTCAACACTTTAAAACAATAGCAATATCAAACATTGCCTTTCACTGCTGGCTACATCACTAAATAGATGTATGTTATGTTTTCTTGCCTTCTGCTCAGAAAATCTAAGTATTGCATTTCTGTCAATTCATTGATTGAAGAGCTTCCCCCTCAGAATGTTGACAGCTGTTTCAGACCTTTAGAAAATAATTTGATAACAGCTGAAACGGATTGGCTAAAGAATTTGGAACTAAGTAATTAGCATTCATCAAATGCACACATTTCCTTTGAAAAACCTTTTCAACCCAAAAGTTAACTATCAGGAAGCTGATAATTCTTAAGTCTCAAAACAGGCCTTGGTAATGCTTAATTCTCCATTAGTTGACTTAAAATATAGTGACTATTGGATAAGTTATTAGTGAATGCTAACTAACTACTGTTGCTTTACTTTTTGTTTTTTATCCATCAGACAAATAGCCATGTGAGAATGGTGGTCCATCTCTTAATGGTAAAAGGTACTGATAAATTCCTTGTACTTGGTGAGATGTAATTCCAAACTATAAAGTGGAAATAAACCCAGTAACCCAGTTAATTATCTTTGTGGACATAAAAATATTCTTTGCAAGAAACGACGATGTATATGTGTGTAGTCACCACTGTGTTAAGAAGCGTTAAAGTTCTTGAAGTAAAAACCGGAATGTTAATAGTGGCTAAGCAGTCTGGTGTGACTGGGAGATTTTTCCTTCTTCCTGCACATTGTAAATGTTTTATTTGAACATCTAATCCTTACATAATTGAAAAATGCAACTCTATGTTAAAATGCTTTGAATATGTAAAGTAAACTATAGCCCAGCCAGCGTGGCTCAGTGGTTGAACGTTGACCTATGAACTCGGAGGTCAGGGTTCAATTCCTGGTCAGTGCACATGTCTGGGTTGTGGGTTTGATCCCGAATGTGGGGCATGCAGGAGGCAGACGATCAATGATTCTCTCTCATTATTGATGTTTCTATCTCTCTCCCTCTCCCTTCTTCTCTGAAATCAATAAAAATATATTAAGTTAGTGGTCTAGTTTTATTTTTTTACATGTATCTGTCCAATTTTCCCAACACCATTTATTGAAGAGACTGTCTTTACTCCATTGTGTGCTCTTGCCTCTTTTATCAAATATTAATTGACCATTGATATCTGGGGCCTCTGATCTGTTCCATTGATCTAAATTCCTATTCTTGTGCCAGTACCAGGCTTATGCCAAAGGTTTTTAACATTGGCTACATGTTGAAAAAGCACTGATGTCTGCTCCCATGCCCAGAAATTCTGGTTAAGTGGTCAGGGGTATTGAATGACCTGGGCTTTGGCATTTCTAAACACTCCCCAGGTGATTCTAATGAGCATGGGAATCTCTGCTCTATTCCTTCTTTCCCTCGGCAATAAACATGCTATTCAGAATATGACTGCTCAGACATTTTTATACTCTAAGACGGAGCTCATGATTTCTGAATGAGCATTCATTTTCACTTTACAATTCAGGCATATTGTCTAACATTTAAGGAGGTCATGGTAGTTCAAGCATCATTTTTGGGCCACTTTCAGATGGTAAGACATAGTGGGTTCAATCTAAGCACTACTATAAGAGTTGCACATCTTTACACTTAAGGCTGCAACCGTAGCACAGAAGCAAATGCTAGATTAAGGTTAAAAGTGACTTGAGCCTTGGCCGGTGTGGCTCAGTTGGTTGGAGCACCGTTCCGTGCACCAAAAGGTGCATTTCCGGTCAAGGCACATAACCTAGGTTGTGAGTTTGATTCCCAGTCAGGGCACGTATGGAAGGCAACCCATTGATGTTTCTCTCTCACTTTGATCTTTCTCTCTTTCTTTCTTCCTCTCCCTTCTTCTCTCTCTAAAACTTCAATGAAAACATATTTTTTTAAAAAGTGACCTAAGCCCTCTCTTAAGACCTTGTCTCTCTAGTGTGAAATTGAGGCTAATAGTAGCGTGAAGGCAGTTCTTTTCTGAACACATGGATTATAGACTGAATAAAAGGCTTCATTTTCCAGAACTGTCAGTTTGATGCCTTTCTCAATAATTAGATTTACTAAAGAATTTTATAGAGAAAAAAATCGAGAGAAATTAAGCAAAATGTCCAGATGTCATCTGTTAAAAATGTTTTATTGAGACAATAAACAAATGACATCAAGTACTAAAATTTTAATTAAAATATGATTTACAATGTTGCTATACACCACTCGAAGCATCCTTATTGATGGGAAATAAGATTGTACTGCTTGTATCCTTAGGACACTGGAACGTCCCATTTGACTTTGTGGCCTCCCCACCAGTAGAGTGCTCTGATGATGTCTTCTCCATGCCCACAAGGTGAAAATTTTCAACACTTTAAAACAATAGCAATATCAAACATTGCCTTTCACTGCTGGCTACATCACTAAATAGATGTATGTTATGTTTTCTTGCCTTCTGCTCAGAAAAATCTAAGTATTGCATTTCTGTCAATTCATTGATTGAAGAGCTTCCCCCTCAGAATGTTGACAGCTGTTTCAGACCTTTAGAAAATAATTTGATAACAGCTGAAACGGATTGGCTAAAGAATTTGGAACTAAGTAATTAGCATTCATCAAATGCACACATTTCCTTTGAAAAACCTTTTCAACCCAAAAGTTAACTATCAGGAAGCTGATAATTCTTAAGTCTCAAAACAGGCCTTGGTAATGCTTAATTCTCCATTAGCTGACTTAAAATATAGTGACTATTGGATAAGTTATTAGTGAATGCTAACTGTAACTACTGTTGCTTTACTTTTTGTTTTTTATCCATCAGACAAATAGCCATGTGAGAATGGTGGTCCATCTCTTAATGGTAAAAGGTACTGATAAATTCCTTGTACTTGGTGAGATGTAATTCCAAACTACAAAGTGGAAATAAACCCAGTAACCCAGTTAATTATCTTTGTGGACATAAAAATATTCTTTGCAAGAAACGACGATGTATATGTGTGTAGTCACCACTGTGTTAAGAAGCGTTAAAGTTCTTGAAGTAAAAACCGGAATGTTAATAGTGGCTAAGCAGTCTGCTGTGACTGGGAGATTTTTCCTTCTTCCTGCACATTGTAAATGTTTTATTTGAACATCTAATCCTTACATAATTGAAAAATGCAACTCTATGTTAAAATGCTTTGAATATGTAAAGTAAACTATAGCCCAGCCAGCGTGGCTCAGTGGTTGAACGTTGACCTATGAACTCGGAGGTCAGGGTTCAATTCCTGGTCAGTGCACATGTCTGGGTTGTGGGTTTGATCCCGAATGTGGGGCATGCAGGAGGCAGACGATCAATGATTCTCTCTCATTATTGATGTTTCTATCTCTCTCCCTCTCCCTTCTTCTCTGAAATCAATAAAAATATATTTAAAAAAAAATAAAGTAAGCTATAAATGTACCTTCAGAGCCAACTGGGATCACTAGTCTTACTTATTTGAAACCTTCAGTTTACAAAAAGCCTCCCAGGAATGAGGTTCCTATGGATAGATGAGTAGAAACTACTGTGTGTGCTATGTCAACATTCCAATGACAACAAAAGGATCTTCAATTTTTTCTTCATTTTGTTTTCTAGATTCATTTCATTAGCTAGACTGTCCAGAGTAGTGTTGAATAGCCCAGACAGTGAGTACACTCGTCTTGTTCCTGACATTAGTCAGAAAGCCTTTACATTTTCAGAATTGTTCACTATTGATTTCTGATAAATACTGTTTAAAATATTTAAGAAAACTTTTTAATTTTATTAAACACTTTTAATAAATGGATACAAAATTTTATTAAATATTTTGTATGTATTGAAAAAATAAAAACACCACAAGTTATTTGGCTTTTATTTTTGGTTTAGTGACATATTTTTAGTTTTCTAATGCTGCTAAGTTAAAATGGGCTCATTAGTGTGGGTGTCTAGTCCGATATGACTGGTATCCTTATGAGAAAAGGAGATTAGGAGACAAGGTACAGAAGGAAGACCATGTGGAAACAGAAGAAGGAGGTGGCCACCTACCAGCCAAGGAGAGAGGCCTCAGAAGAAAGCAACCGTGCCCACACCTTGATCTTGTTAGACTTCTAGACTCCAGAAATTACTTTGAAAAAAAAATTTCTGCTAAGTCACCCAATCTGTGGTACTTTGTTACGCTAACCCTGGTGAACTGATCTATTTCCCAAACTATGGCGTGAATAGCTTAGTAGGTGCATAAATCCGTGAATAGTTTATATGCATACATTAGGGCAGGCCAGGTGCAAAACAGAGGCAACCCCTACAAAAGCAGAAGTCTGAGCTCAGATTCATCTTGAGAAACCTTGGGACCCGTAAAACACGGGGCAGGGGTTGGACATTCACAGGAAGATCAGGCCCAGGTTACCCAGACCCTGCGGTCTGAAGGCCTTCACGATGCTCCACGTCCTAGGAGACTGGTAATCACTGGCAGGTGCTTGCTTAGAGCAAACTCAGGCGTGTGGGCCAAATCCTTTCCTCGCTTGCTTTTGTAAATAAATGTTACTGGAGCACAGCACAACTATCTGCTTACACTTTGCTGTGGTGCTTCCACACGAGATGGCAGAACTGAATAGCTGCGACAGAGGCCATATGGCCTGTAAGATCTAAAATAGTTGCTAAACTTTACAGAAAAGTTTAAAAAGTCTGAAATGAAGTGAATAGTATAACAAAGTACCCCTTCTTCCCAAGCACATGATGGATTTGTAGATCTGAGTTCAGGGAAGTTCTTGTATATGTACTAGTACTTAACATGAAACCGTGTGAGCAGTGGTTTCTCAGGCGACCTCAGGAGACGACGAGCTAGGGAATGAGAAGAGCCAGGCTTGAGGAACCTTAGGAAAATGCTTGGGGAACCTTGGGAAAATGCTTGGGGAACCTTGGGAAATGCTTGGGAAACCTTGGGAAAATGCTTGGGGACCTTGGGAATATGCTTGGGGACCTTAGGAAAATGCTTGGGGAACCTTGGGAAAATGCTTGGGGAACCTTGGGAAAATGCTTGGGGACCTTGGGAAAATGCTTGGGGACCTTGGGAAATGCTGGATTTTGACAAAAGGAAGGGGATAAAGGCGTGCTAACTAAGGAAGGTCTGAGCACCAGAACTAGAGAAAAGAATGTCAGGAGATTCCTACAGAAAGATCCCACGGCACAGGAGCCGCTGTGGAGAGTTTTGTTCTGGAAGTGGAAGGCTACACAAACCAGATTTCAGCTAAAATGAAGTCTCCCAGGCCCTGGTTATCCAGACAGGGTTGGCTCAAAACTCTGTGGAAGTTCTACCCTTTTTCCTCTCAAGATTTCTAACAATTCTCGGGAACTTACATCCTTTCGGTCACCTCTGGCTCCAAACTCCTTCTTCAAGTGAGGCTGTCTTATCCACGCACACCAATCCAGATATGACTGTTCAGCCTTTTCCATGAGTTAGGTCTACACACACACTCACACCCATAGAAAGCATTCAGGAGAGTAGTATATTTTACGATACGTTTCTGAAGCGAGGGGGGTTGGGCCTTGGAGAGTAGTTTCCGGAGAACAATGTAAATCACCTTAGGTTCAATCTTGAAAACTGTGTCTTTAAATATTCTTTGGCTACTTTGCCAATCAGAAAATTTCTTCTGGCTGCCTCTTAGGGCATCCTCTCCAGCCGACTGTCTTGCTTTTTCCACCACTACCTTCTCTCTCTATACCTTTCTTCTCTTCTTTTCCTGTCCTTCAGAAGCAAAAAGAAATTCCTTCCTATGTTTTATGCAGACTCACTTAGCTGTCCTCTTTGGATCTCTTTAAAGTCTCACCACTGTCTTCTTGATGCCAAAGATGCTGTTGAGAAGTCTGATGTACTTTGGTTCTCTGTATGTGATTTGCTTTGTCTATGTAAGTTTTGAGAATTCTCAGTCATCATCAGTGTTCTCCCATGTGTCCTCCCCTGTTTTTCCTTCTCCTTCTGGCACTCCTATCATCAGCATGTTGACTCTTTATTACTTCCTAGTGCCTTATGGGAGGATTTCTTAATCTTATCTGATCAAGAAGCCTTTTTTTTTTTTTCCAAGAGAATACTCCCTGAGATTCACACCCTCCATCCAGTTTTTTTTATGTCAGCAATTATAGTTTCAATCATTATTTCCACTTGGTTTCTTTTTTTTTAAATGACTGCCTATTATTAAATAGAATTTAATATCCTATTTTCTAGAATAAAAGAAGTATGAACGACATCACAGAATGAAAGAGTTCACAGAATGGGTAATAAAATCCTACATCTAAGTACAAGATAGTAAAATTAAAGAATCTCAAAGACAGAGAAGAAAATTCATGTACCTATTCAACTATACTTATTTTAACTTCTCATGGGTTCTATAAATTAATCTGGTAGAGTTGTTTAGTCTATTTTCTTATTTTACTCTTACATGAGAGTAAATAATCTGTGGGAAGCAGTCATCATTCTTCAATGATGACCCCTTGGGTGATTTGTGGAAGTATGATATTGGCTGTTGTTTTAAGTTAGATTTTCTTTATCATGTCCAGGAGATAGCTTTCTGTTTTTGGTTTTCTGAGTGTTTTTGTATTTTTTTCATTATAAATTAAATATTAATTTTCAACCATATACTTTCTAAAATATATAAAATCTGCATATAATAGATTACTTGTAAGTACTGCTTATTTGTAAGGATTGATTACCATAAACAACTTCTAATTCACACTCTTCAATTTACTAGTAAATAAATGTCTTGAATTCTTTTGTAGGAAAGAGCCAAGACATTTTTCTTTAAGCCTAAATGAAATTTGATAGTTTTCTCTTACATTCATTTCTTAAAAGCAATGCAAATATAAGATTTCTCCAACTCTACTAACCTTAGTCTAATTCAATATTATAAGCTTTTTTGGGTGAGAGAGACACATCGATTAATTGCCTCCCACATGTGCCCCAACCAGCCTGGGAACCTGAAACTGAGATGCATGCCCTTGACAGAATCAAACCCAAGATCTTCAGTCTACAGGCCAATGCTCTAACCATTGAGCAACCCGGCTAGGGCAGCTTTCATATCTTTTAAACTCACTTTCATACTTTCCCTTCTCTATCGCTCTGCACTTCATTCTATAGCATTTATTTGGTTCTATCTTCCAGGCAACTCGTTCTTTCCTCAGCTGTCCATCTGGTCTGCTGCTGAATGGTTCAATTGGATTTTAAATTCCAGTAATTTTATTTTTCACTCCTGAAAATTATGCTTGTTTTTTTCAATATTGTGCTTTTGTTATGTCTTCACACCTCTTTAGGAAACATTAACATATTTATGCTACATATTGGGTTTTTAAATTTAATATTTAAAGCAATGGTTTCTAAAAGTAGGTATACATCAGAATGACCTGAGAACACGTTAAAACACAGCTTGCTGGACTTGCCTCTACAGTTTCAGTGGGTATGGAGTGGACTCTGGGAATGCATATTTCCACATTCAAGGTGACACTGATGCTGTTAGTTTAGGGATCACATTTTGAGGAAAACTGATCTCAAGTATTTGTAGGTGAAATTTTTCTAGCCATTGTTGTCTCTCCCTGTCTCTTTCTCTGCTTGTGTTTTTGTTTTTTGTGGTTTTGTTTGTTTGTTTGCTTGCTTTGAGGGAAATACTTGGGACATGGGATGAAGTTGTATTTCTGAAGAAAGGATTTGAGTTTGCTTTTGCCAGATTTCTGGGGACACTACCAGCCCAGGACCATTGTAAATTAAATTCTTGGCTGGAGGCTTTTTGAAATCCCATTTAGATGAATTCAGGTTATATGGTCACATTAAGAATGGGTTTAGTTATGCTACTTGACAACCACTTTTGAGATTGGTAGTATCTTTACGGTTCAATGTAGTAGGGCCAGTGTTAGTTTCAGTCTAACTCTGCAGTGAACGTGTAGCTCTTTGATGCCCCATGGGGGAGGGTGGGGGAGGAGGGGGAGAGAGAGGGTCCTCCTTAGCTCCCACCTTGGCCCTTTCTTCGGCTCCGGCTCTGCTGAGCTGGTGGAACCCGGGTGGGCTCACCAGGTGCATGGCGTGCCCTCCAGGTGAAAGCAGACGCAGGGCCCAGCTGGCCACTCTGTGTTCTGGGAGTTGCAAACATTCTCTCCTGATCTGTCATTTACTTTTCACTTTGCCTATGGTATTTTTCAGCTGAGAGAAAATTAAATTTTAGTAGGAGACCCTAGGAGTTACGTTCAATTTTCTTTAGCTAATACAGACAGCACACTTCTCTTGCTGCTGGCATTAGTCAGAATGCCTTTAAATTTTCAGAATTTTTTTTTACTATTGATTTCTGGTAAGTAATGTTTAATATAATTAAGGAAATATTTTTATTTTATTAAACATTCTTAATAAATAGATACAGAATTTTATGAGCTATTTTGTGTTTATTGAAAAAATAAAGTCACCACCTGTTACTTAGCTTTTATTTTTCATTTAATAATGTAACAGTTTTAGTTTTTAGTGCTGAAGCATCTATCAATTAAAAACTAAATCTGATTTAGTTTGCTGCTGGACTCCATTTGCTAATATTTTCTTAGAGTTTTGGTTATTATTTTTACGTTGTTGTTTTCTCACATAGGACATGGGCTGTATTGCACAGAACTTGCCAACTGCGTTTAGGACTGCTGCTCACCGTGAAGGAGACGCGCTCTTCCTGGACCAGTTGTCTATGGAGGTGCGTGTTGGAGGCAGGCAGGGTCCCACTCCAGGCGGCGAGCCCCGCGATGGAACCGTGTGAGTGTCTGTTGGTGACGCCTGCCTGGACCAGGGACCTCAGCCCTGCAGTCAGTTTCTGTGGCCGAGCCTCCTCCCTCCCTCCCACTTCCAATCATGGTCTATGTCAGTGATGGCGAACCTTTTGAGCTCGGCGTGTCAGCATTTTGAAAAACCCTAACTTAACTCTGGTGCCGTGTCACATATAGAAATTTTTTGATATTTGCAACCATAGTAAAACAAAGACTTATATTTTTGATATTTATTTTATATATTTAAATGCCATTTAACAAAGAAAAATCAACCAAAAAAAAGAGTTCTGTGTCAGCTCTGACACGCGTGTCATAGGTCCGCCATCACTGGCTATGTGATGGTGTACCCGGCAGCACCCTTCCTGCTTCTGGAAGCCTCACTTCAAACTAAGGTCAGGGCCGCCCATCACCCAGCCCCCAGGAGTTACTGATTTTGCCCTCCACACTGTGTTACTCGAGGTCCAGTGGGCAAACAGAATTCCACCAGTTATTTTAACAGAGTGAATTTATTATAAGAACTCGATTAAATAGATTCTGGAGGATATAAAATGGAAAAAGGACCACTGACCTCACCTAGAGACAGTAACTGCAGGAGGCAGCCACTACTCTTAGTCTGGGAGGAATAAAGGGACAGCTTGGAGTTATTCCAATCTAGAAGCTTGGGGGGTTGGGAGGCAGACCTCTAAGGAGAAGCATCAGACAGTGGTTACTGATATTTCAGAGGCGGTCAGATGAGGCTGATGTCCTGGGAATGTAGAAACAACTGGAAATGGGAATCAACTGTTTCTGGAACCCACTGCCACCCCTGGGATGAGCTGCAGCCCTTGAAATTCTCTTCCAGCTTCTGGTTTCCTCTAGCACCCCCTCCGCCCCCCCAGCAGGATCTAGGAGAAGAATGCGATGTGCAGAGTCCCCGCAGCGCAGAGCGTGAGAAGGGCCTTGCTTTTGTGGCTGAGTGGCTTCATGCCCTGCCCGTGCCGCCGCCTGAGTTCTGCCACGGGGAGCCTCCCTTCTCAGCAGTTCTGCACTTCTATGTGACCTCTTATTTTCCTCGTATGTTGTGGTTCAAGGTCACCGATGTCTTCCAGTTTCATTGAAAATGGATTTGTCTTCTGTTTCTTATTATTTTAATGCTCTTATACAAACTTATTCTCTGAGTACCGGAGGAGGATTTCTAAGGAGGGGAAGTGCAATCCTCCTTTACTGCATCATCTAAAAACTGGAAGTTATAGATGTGCTATTGGCCGTGTGATTTCCTCGAACACTTTCTTGTCCCTTCCAGCTTTCTTTTCATCTTGGTGTAGCATTTTATTATGACTTTCTTTTTCTGGTGTCATTGAGGACATGGTTGTTTTTAACCCCAATAAAGTCGCCCAATTATTCCTTAAACTGTCTTCTGATTTCCGTAGTTAGTCATTTTTAGAAATAGATTCTAAGTTTTCAGAATGATGCTCTATCTCCCTGATGAGCAATAAAAAGGTGTGTCTGACATATATGCTCTTCCTCCTAGAATGAGAAAGAGCCAATCCAGGAGCTGGCGTCTGCCCATTCCCAGGGCGTGCAGAGTTCCCTAGGCCCCGGGCAGTGATCGTTTTCATTTTGCTGGAAGCTCATTCTCATACACATCCCCGAGTTTAGACTGAAAGTCACTGCACAGACCAAGTCCAGATGCCTGGCAGCTCTTAGTTAATGTCACTGGGCGGGCAGGGTGACCTGCTGGTTGTGTGGCCCTGACTCCAGCTTCTTCCGGGGATGCCAGAGGTTTGACCCTGGCTTGAAGACCCTCTCCAGTACTGACATGGGATCTGTGAGAAAGATCTGTAAGAAGTCTGAGGTACGTGAGAAGTGAGCCCAGGTCTATGTGCCAGGACCTACCTGTCCTCACTGCTGAGGTTGCTGAGTCGGGAGTCACCCCGCTGACGAATGAAGCTGCCCTGGAGAATGGGCGCCATAGGTCCAACCAGAGGAAGGCCTCCATGAGTGTACACCTCTCAGCCTCACCTCTCTGACCCATCCCGAATGAATGCCAGGTGTATGGGAAGGAGCATGTGCCTGGAGTCATGAGGCCTCATCTTTGCTGTTCCTGTGTGTGCTGTATCACCCATCCTGTATCTATTTTTGTTTGTTTTATTTAAAATTTTTTACTGATTTCAGAAAGAGAGAGGGAGGTAGAGAGAAGAAGAGAAACATTGATGTGAGAGTGAAACATCCAGGGGCCGCCTCCTGCACATGCCCCAACCAGGAATCAAACCCAAACCTGGCAAACTTTTCGTGGCCAGGGCTGAACAGTTTTTTACGTGCTCATTTGCCATCTGTATGTCCAATTCAGCAAAATGTTTGTTCGTTGTATCTTACCCATTTTCCAATAGATATTTTTTAATGATGAGTTTTGAGACTCCTTTATATATTCCAGATCTGAGTTTCCTACTTTGTGCCTTGTCTTTTCATCCACTTTCACAGAGCACATGTTTTTAATTTTGTTAAGGTCTAATATATTACATTTTTCTTTTGTAGATCACACTTTTGGCGCCAAGTATAAAAACTTGAAGATTTTGTCCTATGCTACTTTTTTCTCAGTTTTATAGTTTTATGTTTTATATTTAAGTCTGTGACACATTTGTATCTGTTTTCAAAGGTAAGTAAATCTGGTGCTAAGTGAAGTCTGTTGTATCTCCTGCTATATTACCAACACCAGCCCATGACTGTTACTGCAGGTAAAACATGTTGGGTGTCATCTGGGATGCCTTCTCCTCCCTCTTCCTGCCTGGCTCTCTGACATACTGGACTGATGTGACTTTGAAAACATACCCTCCCAGGAACATTTTGGAGATTACTAAGCTCAGAAATAATTTGCCATCTCTGAGCCAGGCGATGCTTTGGTTCTTTTTAAGTTGCAGGCTTAGGACACCAAGAACAAAAGCAAGTCAAAGAAAACACCAGTTTCCCCTTTCGAATGCAGTACTAAGACAGTGTGGTTATCACCTACACTAGTTCTGGTCCTTACTGGGCAGGAGAGGTGTAGTTTCAAGCCTAGGAGTGGATCCCTCTGGTGTGCCCTCCTATCTACAATAGCTGTCTTTAAACTTGAATTAATTGAAAACTGCCTCCCCTCCCAGCTGTGTCTTCTACAGGGAGGCAGGAAATGGGGCATGACCCTTTCCTCTCCTTCAGCTCCCTTCCCATTGCTCTCCAAAGCGGAGTGGAGCACAGGCCACGGTGTGGACACCCCAGGGCAGCCTTGTGCTCAGATGCTGGCAGAGTTGTAAAACTTAGTCTTTCTTTTGGGGGGCATTTCTGTTGGTTCCTTGGGGATTCTTGTCACCTTTAATTTGAAGTCTTCTCTACCCAGGAGAATGCTTTTCTTTGGATTTTATATGTACAATAGAGTTATTTTGTTGTTGTTGTTGACCAGCATACCTTATCTAGAGAAACCTTTTGATTTTCACCAGTAAGTGTGTCTTCCTACGGCAGGTAAAGCAGGTGCTGATATAATGCCTTTGGCAGATAAGGATCTGTTAGAAATAATCTTTCTTCAGCTAATATTCAAAATGCATAAAGAACTCATACAACTCAACAACTACAAAAACAACAAAAGCCACACAATCCAATTAAAAAATGGGGAGAGGATTTGAACACTTTTCCCAAGATGGCCAATAGATATATGAAAAGATGCTCAACCTTAGTAGCTATAAGGGATATACAAGTTAAAACCACAATGAAGTATCCTCATACCTGTTAGAATGGCTATTATAACTAAAACAAGAAATAACAAGTGTTGGAGAGATTGCTAGAAAAAAAGTCATGCTTGTTCACTACTGCTGGGAATGTAAATTGGTGCAGTCTCTATGGAAAACAGTATGGAGGCTACTAACAAAATTAATAATAGAGCTATCATACAACCCAGCAATTCCTCTTCCAGTTATTTACCCTAAAAATGTGAAGACTCTTAATTGTAAAGATATATGTGTCCCTATGTCAGTGATGGCGAACCTTTTGAGCTCGGCGTGTCAGCATTTTGAAAAACCCTAACTTAACTCTGGTGCCGTGTCACATATAGAAATTTTTTGATATTTGCAACCATAGTAAAACAAAGACTTATAGTTTTGATATTTATTTTATATATTTAAATGCCATTTAACAAAGAAAAATCAACCAAAAAAATGAGTTCGCGTGTCAGCTCTGACACGCGTGTCATAGGTTCACCATCACTGCCCTATGTTGATTGCAGCATTATTCACAATGGCCAAGACATGAAAACAACCCAAGTGTTTTTTGATGAATGATTGCATATATACAATGGAATGCTACTCAACCATAAAAAATGATAAATTTTTTCCATTTGCAGCAACATGGATGGATCCTGAGAATATTATGTTAAGTGAAATAAGACAGAAGAGAACAAGGAGCTTATAATTTCACTCATATCCTATCTAATAATAGAGAAACATGGTAATTAACCGTAACTTCGCTACCCTTCCCATTGGCTAATCAGCGAGATATGCAAATTAACTGCCAACCAAGATGGCGGCCGGCAGCCAGGCAGCTG
>NW_005360011.1:212481-259367 GCF_000412655.1 Myotis brandtii
CCCCCTCTCTCCCCCGAGTGCACAAATTTTTGTGCACCGGGCCTCTAGTGTGAGATATAAAACTGAAAGCAACAACCTAACAAACAAAACAAACTCTCAAACATTACAACAGTATGATGGTTACCAGAAGGGAAGGGAGATTAGACTTTGGGGGGTGAGCATACAATGCAATATACAGATGATGTATTAATAGAATGATACACCTGAAACTTATATAATGTTATTAACCAATCTTACCCTGATACATTTAATTAAAAAAAAAAGAAACAATTTCCTTTCAATGGAAAGGAGAGAGGAGACAGAATCATAAGAGGGCTGGCATGGGGCACACCTGTATTGCAGACAGTGCTTGTAACAGTTATCGGTTGCTGTGTAACAGATTACCCCAAACTTAGGCAATTTGGATGGAGCCCATTGAGGAGCCTTTCTTGTCTGTTCCCAGCTTGGATTTTCTAGGCTAGGCCCACTCACATGTCTGGGCCCCCAGCTGGGAAGGTGGGCACCGCTGTGATGCCAGGGCCTCTCCTTCATCAGGCCCAGGTAGGCTTGTCCACATGGTGGAACAGAGGTTCCCAGCAGCAAGAGGAGCAGCAGCAGGGCCTCTTGACACCTGGGCTTGGAAGGTACACACCTTAACTCCACTGCATTTTATTGATCAGAGAGGTCACGAGCATCCCAACTTTAAGAGGCAGAGAAGAGGCTCCATTTTTTGACAAATGAAGCTGCAAATAATCTGTGGCTCCATTTAGCAATCTGACATGATGCCTGAAGACCTGTATCCCTCTTCTCAACTGCCCCAAGAGAATAAGACAAGTCACAGTAAATGGGACCAGCAGTGCCAAGCCAGTGATTAAGAGAAGTCACTGACATCGCTTCTTTGACCTACAACACCCTGAGTAAGAGTGCCCAGGTAATGACACAGTGCTGCCCTGGACCAGGGGAGTAAGTATAGAAAGATGATGCCACTTATATCAATGCCACTTACATCTTTTATTTTTGGTTCATGATATCAAATAAATAGACCTTTTCTTTGCTTGTAAGTACCATATTCTAAGACTGTTGAATTTGGGCTCAGGAGAATTGAAGTAGGCTTTATGTAAACAGCCCAAGTTGTTACCAAGGCCATTTTGCAATGAAGTGTAAGTCCAACTACTGATACTGTATGCAGATGATATGTAACACTTCCCATTTGTCTGGCACTCGGTGTGGGGAGGGAAGGTGTTCATAGTGAGATTACCAAATCCCAGCTGTGTTTTCAAAAATTCTTTTGTTGCCCTAGATGTTTTGGTTCAGTGGATAGAGCATCGGCCTGCGGACTGAAGAGTCCCGGGTTTGATTCTGATAAAGGGCACTTGCCCGGGTTGTGGGCTCAATCCTCGATGTGGGGTGTGCAGAGAAGGCAGCTGATCAATGATTCTCTCTCATCATCGATGTTTCTATCTTTCTCTCCCTCTCTCTTCCTGAAATCAATAAGGATATATTTTTTTAAAATTATTTTTTGCCATAAATTTTCTGCACTCGAGTTTAAGAAAATATTTGAGTTTTTCCTGACCTTGCATCTATAGCAAGGGATTTTTTGAAAAGCCAAGTTCCAAATGTACTAAAAAGGTCTTAATCTAATTTTCATTTGTACAAGTGAAGAGTCAATGCAAAAGAAAAGTGTGACAAACATTTCAGGCTATTAGCCTGACTATTTAGGGCTGTTTACTTTGAAATGTTTACAAGGTTTCAATAATATAAACATATCTGCTGGAAATGGTACATTTCTACCCATTTCTATCCACCCACTCAGAGGGGAAAGCCAGTATATTTTTATAATTTAAAGAAGTCAGTTAATTTCCCAGACAAATGCACAGTGGAACTTTCCAACGTTACACCTGTGAACCAGAGAACAGAATAAGCTCCTTTGTGTCACAGGAAGACAGAAAATGCCAACCACTGCATACCTCTTGGCTGTGGCACAACGACACATTTAGTATGGTATGTATTTAAACTACAGATCCGGACCAGCATTTAGGCACATAGCCAGTCTCTAATCATTGACATTACTGCTGAAGCAGTAGTGTAATGGGGTGTAATATGATGATGGGAACTTGACTCATTCCATCTAGGTTTTACTACTCTACTGAATATTACCTACATTTGTTTCTCTGGGTAGATTACAGAATTGCACAAATTGTTAAAAATGATAAAAATGGCACAGTAGCCTTAGCTGGTTTGGCTCAGTGGATAGAGTGTCGGCCTGTGGGCTGAAGGGTCCCGGGTTCGATTCCGGTCAAGGGCACATGCCTGGGTTGTGGGCTCGATCCCCAGTAGGGGGCTTGAAGGAGGCGGCCAATCAATGATTCTCTTTCTTCATTAATGTTTCTATCTCTCTCTCCTCTATTCCTCTCTGAAGTCAATAAAAATATATTTAAAAAAAGAAATGGTACATTTCTACCCATTTCTATCCACGCACTCAGAGGGGAAAGCCAGTATATTTTTATAATTTAAAAAAGTCAGTTAATTTCCCAGACAAATGCACGGTGGAACTTTCAAGGCATTTTCCAACGTTACATCTGTGAACCAGAGAACAGAATAAGCTCCTTTGTGTCACAGGAAGACAGAAAATGCCAACCACTGCATACCTCTTGGCTGTGGCACAACGACACATTTAGTATGATATGTATTTAAACTACAGATCCGGACCAGCATTTAGGCACATAGCCAGTCTCTAATCACTGACATTACTGCTGAAACAGTAAGTGTAATGGGGTGTAATATAATGATGGGAATTTGACTCATTCCGTCTAGGTTTTACTACTCTACTGAATATTACCTACGTTTGTGTCTCTGGGTAGATTACAGAATTGCACAAATTGTTAAAAATGATAAAAATGGCACACTAGCCCTAGCTGGTTTGGCTCAGTGGATAGAGTGTTGGCCTGTGGGCTGAAGGGTCCCGTCTTCGATTCCGGTCAAGGGCACATGCCTGGGTTGTGGGCTCGATCCCCAGTAGGGGGCTTGAAGGAGGCGGCCAATCAATGATTCTCTTTCTTCATTAATGTTTCTATCTCTCTCTCCTCTATTCCTCTCTGAAGTCAATAAAAATATATTTTTAAAAAAGAAGGCTCCAACGTTAAAAAAAAAAAAGAAAAGAAATGGCACATTTTTTTCTTTTCTTTTTTTTTCTTTTTTCTTTCCTTTTCTTTTCTTTTTTATTTGGCTACAACATAGTTACAACTCATAGTTATCTCAGAAGGGGAATGTTCAAATACCTACAGTCCTCCCAGCTGAATTCAAGCATTTGAACATGTTCTCTTGTTCACCACTGTTTCTGGGACTTCGTTTGAGCTCTTACATTCTCGAGAATGAACAGAATGTATTCAACACTGGTGACTCACCTTTATTCATTCTCCTTTAAGACACTCAATTCTCATTTTTCCCAGGAAGATTTTTGTGAGTAATGAACAGAGAGTTACTTATGGCTGTTGTTGTTGTTGGTGGTGGTGAGGTACTTAAGTGCAAAGGAAAAAGCATGGGGTTTGCTGCCAGACACCGGCAGTTCGGCTCAGAATCCACCATGGCCACTGCCTAGCTCCGTGATGGCGAACCTATGACACGCGTGTCAGAGGTGACACGCGAACTCATTTTTTTGGTTGATTTTTCTTTGTTAAATGGCATTTAAATATATAAAATAAATATCAAAAATATAAATCTTTGTTTTCAAGTGGTTGGTGATAATTAGCAACAAGGTATATAAATTTCTTTGCAGAGCAGGTATGTTGCAAACAGTAGATGCTGTTATCATTGTATTTAGCATGGCTGGCACATGTCTGTATTTGTGTTTGCAGTTCCTCTGTAGTTATGCGTTTTGAAAATGTCTTTCACGACCATTACAAACTTTTGAACAATAATAGATACAGAGGCAGAGCTGCCTCAAACTGATTGCAAGTGGTTGGTGATAATTAGCAACAAGGTATGTAAATTTATTTGCAGAGCAGGTATGTTACAAACAGTAGATGCTGTTATCATTGTATTTAGCATGGCTAGCACATGTCTGTATTTGTGTTTGCAGTTCCTCTGCAGTTATGCGTTTTGAAAATGTCTTTCACAATAGAAGGCCTCTAGTTTACACATTGAACTGGTTCTCAGCCTTCTGGACACACTGCTCCGGTACCGGCCGAGTCAGCAGCGCCTGGGTGACGGCCTTGCCTGTTCTCTCCCGGGTGTCCCTGTGGTGGAAGTGCTGCCTTTATAAACTCTAGTTGATAATATTTATTTACCCCGACCTGCCACAGAACAGTATATGATAAAATATGATGCTTTTCAAAATATTACTTTTAAATGCACTCTTAAATTATTTTTTAAATGTTTTAATTATTTTTAAAATCATACTTTACATGTTATTACTTTAGATACCTCGCCTAAGTGGAACTGTGCAGTATTTGTCCTTTTGTCACTGATATTTTTTTCTACGCATAATGTCCTCAAGGTTCATAGATATTGTTGCCCATGGCAGGCTTTCCTTCTTTTTAAGGCCAAACAGTATTTCACTCTGTGTATAGACCACATTTTCTTTACTAACTAGAGGCCCAATGCACAAAATTCGTGCAAAGGGCTTGTCCCTTGCAGCCCTGGCTGCCTCAGCCCTCACAGCCCCACCTTGTGTCCCTGAGGTCCCGCCTCCTGCACACTGGTCATTCCAGAAGGTCATTCTGCAGTCGGTCTAATTAGAATATTACCTCTTTATTATATAGGATGCACTTGTTGATGGGCATTTAGGTTGCCTCCACATCTTGCCTTTTGTGAATAGTGTTGCAATGATTATGGAATGCTAATATGTTTCTGAGATATCCTGATTTCAACTTTTTGGGATACATACCCAGAAGTTGGGTTGCTGGATTATACGGTAGTTCTATTTAATTATTTAGAAACCTCCATACTGTTTTACATAGTGGCTGCACCAATTTACATCCTCACCAACACTTGTTATCTTTTGTTTTGTTGATAGCAGCCAAACTCATGGAAACAGGGAAATGGTGGTCAGCAGGGACGGAGGAAGAGGGAAGAGGGAGCTGCACGACAGGCATAGCGTTTCAGTCACACAGAGCCCGCCGCACAGCGCTGTGCCATGGTTAACAGCACTGTACTGCGCACTCAAATTTTGTTAAGAGGGCAGATCTTGTGCTAAATGTTCTTACACAATAAAAAGCCATCACCACATTAATTTATTAATTAGTGTATTTGTCAAAAACCCATGGAATGTATAACACCAAGAGTGAACCCTAATGTAAACTATGGACTTTGGGTGGTAATGATGTGTCAGTGTGGGTTCATTGGTTGTAACAAATGTGCCACGTGGTGCGAGATGCTAATAGTGGAGAGGCTGTGCATGTATGGGGCAAGGGGTATGTGAGAAAACCTGTGTTTTTCTGCTCAATTTTGTTGTGAACCTAAAACTGCTCTAAAAATAAAGTCTATATTTAAAATGTTATTAGCACATCAACTCCTTGTTCCACCGGTGTCAGCGTATCATATCGGACTCTAAGTACGCAAGGAACCGAATGTAGGCAACGTTATATGCACATCCCCTTCCTCGTGCCTCTTCCGTTTGAGCTACTGCGACACTTTTCTGTTCTCTGTCATGGTATCATTTGTCAAATGCTCTTCTCCTGTCCTGTCTTAAACCCATTCTACTGACAAGGCCAACAATGATTGCCACCTGGCTGGATGCAATATTGATTTTCAGTGGTTATCTTCCTTGTTGCAAGCAGTAGCGTCTGTCACAGCTGATTTGTCCCTCCCTGAAACGCATTCTTCACTGGCTTCCAGCTCAGCACAAGCGCCTGGCTTTCCTCCTCCTTCTGCCAGTCCCTCCTCATTGCCCTGCTTTTTAAAAAAATGTATCTTTATTGTTGAAAGTATTACAGATGTCCCCTTTGTTTATGCCCCCCCCATCGGCCCCCTCCACTTCAAACCCACCCCTCCCAGGCCTTCACCACCCCGTTGTCTGTGGCATGGGTTATGCATACATGCTGTGTATAGACCACATTTTCTTTACTAACTAGAGGCCCAATGCACAAAATTCGTGCAAAGGGCTTGGCCCTTGCAACCCTGGCTGCCTCGGCCCTCACAGCCCCACCTAGTGGCCCCGAGGCCCCGCCTCCCGCCTACTGGTCATTCCAGAAGGTCATTCTGCAGTTGGTCTAATTAGAATATTACCTCTTTATTATATAGGATGACACCTCTAGCTCACTGCACCTCCAAGTGAGCTGCTGACCTCTGCCCCTTGCCCCAGCCCTGTTCCAGTTCCACTCTCCCCAGACTTCCCAGCATTCAGACCAAACACCTGGAGTCAGCCTTGATTTCTCCGAGTCTCACATGCCACATCCAACCCACCAGGAAGTCCTGCTGAGGCTGCCTTAAAATTATACCTAGAATCCACTCATTTCTCACCTCCCCGACTCCTCCCAACCTGGTCCAAGCCACTTTGATCCCATCTGGTTGATGTAATAACCTCTAAGTGATCTTTCTTCCACTCCTGTTGTCTTGAAATGTCAGTAGGATCATGTCATTTCTTCACTCAGAACCGCCCAGTGGCCCCCACCTCACTCAGCGTCAAAGGCGAGTCCTTACAGTGACCCGCAGCGACTCTACAGGACCTGCCGACCCGCCAGGCTGCACTCACCTCTCCACCTCCTCTCCTGCTGGCCTCCTGGCCCATTCTGCTCTGGCCACACTCACTCTTCTTTGCTGTTTCTCAAATATGCCACAGATGCTCCCAGGTAGGGTCTTTCCCTTGCTCCTCCCTCTTGCTCTAGATAGTAACTGCTTTTCCCAGATACCCATCTTCCTTCCTCAGGAATATTTTCAAATGCCTTCTTCGTGAGACTTTCTTCAACTACATTATTTAACGTGCAGCCCCCACTCTTCCTCCTCCTCTACTTTATTGCTTATGTCAACGTAAGAAAACATTCAAACCTGTAAAGAATTTTTTTGAGTTTATTTGAGCCAAACTGTCGACAATTGCTGGGAAGCAAAATCTCCATGTATTGGGATAATCCTCTGAAAAATGGCAACTTTTCACTTAGTTTTATAAATTTCCATTAAAGGAGGAGACATAAGAGGGTTACATGAAATCCATTGGTGATAGATTAGGAAGGTGGGAGAAACCTCTGGGATTGGATAAAAAGTGACATGATAGACATGTGCTTCTTTTACCCAGGTGGGTTAACAGTGGACAATTAACACAATACAATAAAATGAGGGCCTTTGTGGTTTCTGCCCTGGTGTCATTAGTTGTACTCTGAGGGGCTACAAGTTACAAGTTACCCTAACATTCCACAGGTCTGTTGTCTTGTGGAACAATAGGCTCGGTAAAGATCGAGTTGATCTTTGTCAGGGAAGATACTGGCCTAGGACATGTGAGTATATAGAATAAACTGCTTTTTAATGAAAGGTTTTAATTTCAGACCATCCTTTGTGGTTACTTTAGGTCTCTTGAGTTTGCAAGGCTGCCACACAGGCCTTCCCTGACTTAGGTTAGTATGCGGCCCCTTTCCTCCACACTTCCATGGCACTGCTCACCTTCTGTTATATACCTGTTCTAGCCCCAGCTAGAAAGTATGCTATGAGACTTGTAAATGCACCATTTCCCCTCCCTGTGACAGCCTTAGTTCCTAGACCACACAGTAGGCACGAAATCAGTATACGAATGGATGGATCAGTGAGTGAAAGCACACATTTCCTTTGACTGAAGTGACCCCTTTCCTTCGCAAATGAGTGGTAAGTATGTGACGGTGCTCTTGAAAATGTTTCCAATGCTAAAACATTTTAAGTAAAAATTCCTAGAATGATTATTGCTGTAAATATAACCAACATATTATGCTACAGTTTGAAATGTAAAGTCAATGTTATTTTCATCAGAAAGAAAAGTAGTCATTGGCGTTAAGCTCTTGCTCACCTAGGTGCTGAAGGGCAATCGAAGGGCACATAGAAACCGAAAGGCAAGGTAAGTCTTATTTTTGAGTCTCTGGCTTGATTTTATCAATTTGTCTTCCTTTTATTACTCACTGAATAAAAAATGAACTGAAACATTTTTTTACAATAATTTCTTGCATTTAGGAAGTTTTAAAATTTAGTAAGAAATGTGTCTTAATTTTTCAAAGCTCTCCGTAAGTGTAGAATTCTTAATCTTACTTTAATTTGAGTTCAGAATGGAATTTCAATGATGCTATTAGGGCTGGAGGCCATGTGTTCTGGTGGGAAGGGATTTTGTTTGCTTGGTTTTATTTTTCTCCTCCTTCTGCCTTTGCCAATAATTTGCTCTGAGATTTCTAGGAACTCCCATCACTTTTCTGTTTTCAGGCTGCAAAATATGAAGAAAAATGACTGCTCTTGTGTAAGAATGTTCTCATGTTTTATAAACTAATGTTAGGAAAAGCAAAAAATACTTAAAATCTGAGGAAGAAACTTATGAATGAGTGTAAAGAGCTATATGTGCCCCGCGCGTGGAGGGAGAGCCAGCCTGCAAGACCACAGTGGGGGCACAGCGCTGCAACGCACCAGCCATGTCCACATGAAGCCTGTATTTGTACATGTTGCAAACTTCATTATACGAATGCAAGATATTATGTTATCATTAAATTAAATTAGTTATTCTCTTTACTTTAGACTCCTTTAATGTACTAAACATTTACAAAGCATTTTCTAATCTATGAATCTGCAGTTGAAAGGAACAAGGTTTTTAATGAATCTAGTTGTTAGGCCTGATCAGATAATTGAATGGATACCCCTCCCCTTCACAACAAACATTCCCCTTCGCTAAGACCACATTCTACTTGCTAAGACCACATTCCACTTGCTAAGACCACATTCCGCTTGCTAAGACCATTATCTCTCCGCTTGGGACCTTCTCAGGATACGGACCTGCACAGAGAATTCTCCACCCAGTAAAAGCCCGCCTAGAGTCCTTTAAAATCTCTGACTCCCTGTCTTTGGGTGCTGGCGCCATTTTGGGGCTCAGCCCATCTGTTATCCAGATGACCTAACCTATAATAATAAAGGTGTAATATGCTAATTAGACCGACACCCTTCCAGATGAAGCCGGGGCTGTGAGGGAAGGCCGGGTCCCAGATGCTAGAGGGAAGCCGGTGCCGACAGCCAGGGGAAGGAAGGCCTACTCTTGTACGAATTTCATGCATTGGGCCTCTAGTAAATTTATAATCCCTCACCACTTTGGCCTCCTGCATTCCTCCTTTGGTGACCCTAACATTTGGTGCTGAAACCCAGGAGGGTTCCATGGGGAAGGGGAGCCAGCGCCCCGGCTTCAGTCACCCCGAGTTTGTTACTCGGAGAGCAGTAGGCAGTGGCAGTTTGACCTGGGCTTACCTCCCAATCCTACTCAGGCTACTTGATTGCTGGCCTTGATTAGGCCTCCCTGTGTTAAGGGCCCTCCCGAACCAGCCAAGGAGGATGCCAGATCGGGAATCTCTCCTTCTCCATTGCTGACCCTCCATCCCACACCAGCCACTATTCTCTAGGTGAGTGAGTGTGCAGAAGACTCAAGACAAGGGAAATTATGGAACGTCACTCAACTGGAGAAGATTGGCCGGTGTGGACAGTAAATGCCTGATCTCCTCCATGACTGTCCCCTTGTCTAGACAAGAAATACTCTCCTTTCTTGGGCTCACTGGGTACTTTTGCTCACCTCTGATTCCCAACTTTAATCCTCTCACAAGCCCCTCTGTGAGGAAGCGAGGGACCCCTCACTGAGCCTTTAGATCCCAAGGCCAGCATTCTCACCCCCTGAATTAATATTCACTCATGACTGTTCTTGAAAAGCCACCTCCTCAAATCCTTCCAGAGAAATGAACATAGATCTTATACAAATTGTGCGAATTCCAACTAAAATGTTTTAAAATCGCCTCGTGATTGTGACTGTTATTAGAGAGCATGCTTGGTTGGCTACAAGGTCTCTGATACTGAGTATCTTCCCGCTCAACCATTGCCTGACAGATAATAGTCACTCCATACTGTTTTGGAATGTACAGTAAGAAATACTGTATTCCTCATTTGTATAGATGTACCTTCTCAATGTGTTGGCCTACACTGTTAGTTATCATTGCTTATGTGCTATATCCTGCTTTCCCTTCTCGGGAGCGGGACCACTGTTCTCTTCTTGTTTCCTGTTCCATCCTGCGGTGCACCACCTCCGTCAGTGTCCCCAAACCTTCAGCAGGGCATGTTGCATACAATGGTTTGGGACAGTGAAGGGGGAGGGGCTGTGCCCATGAAGAAAGAGGTCCCAAGGAAGCTGCCGAGACACGAAACGGGAGCCAGTGAGAAGGCTTGAGAACTGAAACAGAAGTGGGGATCTGGAGTCCTTCCTCCTTCTCCAGAATCCCTGGGCACAGAGGAGAGCACTGGGTGTCCCTAATACATGTGACGGGGGCTCCAGTCATTTTATCTACATACTAAAGGGCAGGATGACCCCACTGGGGAGAGGACTTGACGTCCTGTGGGTTACAGGTGGCTTACTGCTAGTTTTGGACTACAGTCCTGTCACAGCAGCCTGACCTGTGCGCTGGCTCTGTAAACCCTCTGACCATCATCATGAGAATGGTGTCCCCGTCACCTGGTGTGTCACTCGGCTCTGAGACATTCTGCTCATTTGCGGAGGAAACAAACCGAGATGAGGTTTCAGCCAAGACAAGAGAAACACCGTTTTGCTTTCATTTGGGCTAGAACAGAAGCTCAGTTGGTGGCAGATGCTTCTTCAGGCCCTGCCGGCTCACAAAGCTGGTCCGGCTCATCCTAAAGCGTCAGATGTCAATGAACGGCAGCGATCAGAAGCGCTAACACTTTGGATCTCAAAATTCGGACATATTTTAGAAATGGGTAGGAAGTGGAATCGTTAGTGAAGGAAGCTCACTGATTAAAGTATTTTGAAATTATTTTTTTAAATCTAGTAGTAAATTGGCTAAACTAACCTGGAGGTTTCTGAATAATAAAGACATGTTTTATGTTTGACACCAGTAAGCTGTGTGTGTGTGTTTTTTTACATCCATTATTCCTCCTTATTCTCTCTCTGTCTCTCTCCCTTTTACTTACTCTCCTTTTTTCTAATTTACGGACTAATCAGAAATAAACTGATATCGATAAAGTTTGCCTCTGAGCTCCTCTCCCTGGTCAGTGTGTTCTCTCCTGGTGGGCGAGTCCCGCAGGTGTGGCTGTGCCCACCCTCCCCCTCAGTATGCCCTCAGTGCTCCGCTCTGTGCGGAGGCCGGCGTGCGGTATTATTTACATTTATGTTGGCTGAGAAGTAGCTACTATTTCAATTTGGAAGTAAAACACTTGATTACTTCCTGAAGTACCTCTTTAAGTCAGGAAGCCTGATAATAAAAATTTTAGATTGCCCTTAGATTGCAGAAGGTGGAATTAACCAGCTTCCAGACACCAGTCAGGACTCCTGGGCTCAATTTTGAAATTCACCCTTTCTGCTCCCTGAGGCCGAGGAACTGGGAAGGCAGGTGCAGTGAGGACTGGCCAAGCTGTCTGTGAAGGTAAGACGCGTGCCCTGCCTCCCACTCAGCTGCTCAGCCGGTGCCCTGCAAGAACCACCGGCTTTCGCTCTGCTCACATTTCCTACACAGAGCGCAGCACAGCGAGAAGAGCCCTTTGACAAAAAGGTGCTGTGGAAGTTCCAAGGACGATTGTCCCATTTGGATTCTATTTTTCTGTTTTAAGTATCTAAACTACAAAAAAAAAAAAAAAGCTAAATTACTTGCAGTGGCCACAGTGAAGACTCCCAGGCCTTTTGGACGCTGCACCAAACATTTCCATTTTGCAGTGCTTTGAAGAGAATGGCATAGTCTTCCTTTGTTTTCAGGTCTGATGGAGTCTGTCCTTGCCCTTGCTGCATTTAGGGTCCAGGCCACAGCAAGTGCACGGGCAGTTTTCTCACGGAGGGCTTGCTCCTGTCGCTGCGATTCCGGTCGCACTCCCCTGGAGCTGTTACAGTCAGGTTTTGTCCGCAGAGGAAAGCACACCTGATTAGTATCAGTTACCAGGGAGGTGTTAATTCTGCCTTGGCCGTTAAGTTACAAAACCTTGAACTCATGCACCTTAAACTCTTCTTTTTGGAGGGATAGTCAGCCTGCCAGCTACCCATAGAACTAGAGAAATTGTTACAGCTGTTGAGGTAATGAACATATTTGGTGTTTTTTCTTTATGCATATGCACCTAATTTTTCCTTATCCAGAGTATTCTCCACAGCATCTATGTTAACTAGGATATTTAAAAATAAGAGGTAAAAGATTTATGACATAAAGCATACAGTCCTTAGTTTAAAAATATTTGGTCATATTTTAGGGAATTTCAACAGCGAGGCGAATCCCTTGCTGTCAGTTGGAATTTCTGTTTCTACCAGGCACCTGGGAAAGGGAAGCCCCTCCCTGATTCCATCACCGACTAGAGGCCTGTGGAGGAGCAGCCAGGTCTGTTTGGTTTACACCAGAACGGTGCCAGGCATTTCGAGTGGGTGAACCCACTCCACTCCCAGTGGCTGAGCTTTTCTCAGTTCTGGGATGAAATCCTTGTCCATGACCAGCATCCAGCTGACCGAGTCCGGCCCCCTCTGTGGACCATACATCTCACGGGAAGTAAAATTTTTCATGACTCTGTGAGGTTGCTCTGGAAATTAAAAAAGAAAAATAACAACAATAATTTTTAAAAAACACTAATTTTCTCTTTACTTATAGAAACTAGTGTTGAGGAACCACAGCTAAAAGACTCAGTTTAGGGGCTCTCCCGGTGGTGTTTAAAGGTGAGACCCAAAGAGTGAGTGATGAATTTTTTAATGTGGACCAGCAGATCTGGGGCTTAGGTTAGGATCCTAGGTCCAAAGCTTATCTGAGACAGAGAATAAATTAGCATGACTTTGGACATTAGTGGCCAACAGTCATGACGAGGGACAGGCAGCAGGGATGCCCCAGAGGAAATGGTAAATTGAAAAGCTACCAAACAAGTTGGGCCCCGGAGGGATAAACTTGGCCTTCTCCATGGCAGGGATGACAATAGCTTTTGAGGACAGCTACATCAGGAAAATATTATCGCACCACTAATTCATTCAGCAGTATTTATTGAGTACTTATATGTTAGTTACCAGGAATAAAACATTTTATTTTATTTTATTTTATTTATCTTATTTCTAGAGGCCTGGTGTATGAATTCGTGCACCAGTGGGATCCCTCGGCCTGGCCTGCGGGATCAGGCTGAAACCAGCTTTACGACATCCCCCAAGGGGTCCCAGATTTCGAGAGGGCACAGGCCAGACCAAGAGACCCCACTGGTGCATGCATGATCGGGGCAGGGGAGGGATGTGAGAGTTGGCCAGCAGGGGAGGGACCACGGGAGGACTCCAGGGCATGTCTGGCCCGTCTCACTCAGTCCTGATTGGCCAGACCCCAGCAGCAAGCTCACCTACCAGTCGGAGCATCTGCCCCCTGGTGGTCAGTGCACATCATAGTGACTGGTCAACCGGGTGACTGTCTGCCCCCTGGTGGTCAGTGTAATAGTGAGCGGAGTGGGCTTAGCATATCATTAGCATATTATGCTTTGATTGGTTGAACGGCTGACCAGCTGACTGGACACTTAGCATATTAAGCTTTTATTATATAGGATTATTTTTTAAAGAATTATGAATTTATTGGATAGTCTGGAAAATCGTATGGGATGAGTCCCAAAATAGCCCCAGCACCCAGGGACAGCGGGTCAGAGATTTTAAAGGACTCTAGGCAGGCTTTTCTGAGCAGAGAATTCTCTGGGAAGGTCCAGATCCTGGGATGGTCTGGAGGGGAAGGATAATGGTCTTAGCAAATAGAATGTGATCTTAGTGAAATGGAATGTGGTGTAAGCAAAAGGTAATGTCCATTGTGAAGTGGCCTAAAGGCCAGTTCCCAGGGCAGGGGTATCGATTCAATTGTTTGATCAGACCTAACATTCCAGCCTTTTTGTTTTATGGAATAGGGACAAAGGTCACATCTTCTATAGTTACTGCCTGCGGAGTGGTGACGTCAAGATGATAGAGGATGGACTTTGATTGTGGTTGGCTGGAACACTGTATAGATTCCTCCTGGTTAGAGCCAGGGGTCACAGCAGCACGATTTCTCAGAGAGACTGGGTGAGTGACTGGGAGGTAAAAGCTGGTCCTGAGGCAGCCACAGGGTCACTCGTCTGGTTTTGCTGCTTTTCTGGGCCTGGAGCTGAAATACAACTGAGGCCTAGATGTTATCTTTCGGGAGGAAAAGATCAGGGGTCTAAGCTGACTAATCTGATGGAGACAAACTGTTTATAAATTTTAGTATTATTAAGGCAAAAGCTAGAACAAGAATAATGACAAATGGTCTGGTGAAAGGAAAGAGAGTTAGTTTGGAGGGTTGTAGTCTAATATACCAAAATGAGGTTTATTCTCTTAGCTTCATTTGTCCCTGGGTGTGGTCAATAAATGGCACTAATTGGATTTCTGCTATCTGTATCCCTGAGTAGGTTGATTTAAGCTATTTATCCTCTGGTTGGGGAGTAATAATGCAAATCATTTACTCTGAAGTGTCCTTGGTTTAGAGAAGATAGGATTTTCTAGATGGCTGCAAACTGCTGTTTAATTATCTCAGTTTCCCTATTTTGCTTGTCCTGGCTTACTGGCCTGTCATTTCTATAACTTCCTTTTACTGTTTCTTCCTACAAACCTTCTATAACTTTCACAAACCTTCTTACAACTTTAACTCACTTTCTTTTTCCTTCAAAATGCATGTCCATGCCTCAGGTCTTCTATTACCAAAATCATACAATTTCCAACTAATAGCTCTTAGAAGTCTCAATTTCCAATAACCAAGAAAAGCAAACAACCAGTATTTTTTAGAGTGACCCATATTTTAAACACACTCAGTTTCAAGACACATTCTCAACAAAGCACTAGTCATTACATTAACAGTTCCAAATCTACTTTATAGATTTTCTGTAACAAAAGCTAAAATCAGGCAAACTGAAAACTCATTGAAATATTTAGATGTTTATCATTTAACCCAGCAATGCTCCAAAGCTCTTAAGTTAGCAAAGACTTTGGAAAATTATGTATAGGCCTATGAGGCTGAGAAAAGGCAGAAGGGGGTGCAGGGAGCAGGCCCAGAGCCTGTTCTAGGACTGCAGCTTCCAGGCCTCCAGCTGCTTAGATTTAAATCTGCCACATTTTCCCATGTTAACCTTTCCTAACATGCTAAGGTTTCGGTGATAATGAGTTCAGCTTCTGATAGCAGCGGAACTGTTAAGTAAGCATTTGCAGTTTTGCAGTAAAAAAAGTTGTTCTTTGGGAAGAGGGGGGGTGTCTAGTAAGATGCAGTGTAGAGGTGAGGTGACTAATGGCTGTGAGACTAATCTGTCAACCCCCATGACAGAGACCGAGGAGGGGACAAGGGTCCCAGCAAATTTGAGGAGGGCAGAATAAGTGGCCCCAGTGTCAATTAAAAGGGAGATGGGCTTACCTGCCACCACAAGCGTTACCCGAGGCTGTGTCTTGGTGATATAAGTCTGTGGGACCTTGTCAGGGCCTTGGGCAGCTTCATTCTTTGGTGGCCAGTCCCAGATCTGGAAGCTCAAAACCAGATCCTGAGGGTGGCCTTGCTGGACTGGCTGAGGTCCAACCTGGAGGGGCCAGACTGCAGTCTGATTTCTAGTGGCCTTAACCACTGCCCCCCTGCCCCCCGTACCCTGGGCAGGGCCCAGGCGGGGGTCTCAGGAGGTTTGGGCAGGACTTGGCCTGTGTCCTTTCTTGTTGCATGTGAAGCATGGGCCCAGAGGAGGCTTAGCCCCTGACTTACCCTCAGTTGGAGGACTTGCACTTCGTTTGGGTTCATGAGAGTGGTGGCTAGGAGCTGAAAGGCCGCCTTCTGGGCCTCAGCCTTGGCCTGATCTTGCTTTTGTTTTTTAGATTTGGGTCTCCTGGTCTCTATTATTAAAGACCGTAAAGGCTAGGCTAACGAGGTCTTTTTGAGGGGTTTCTGGACCTGTGTCTATTTTTTGAAGTCTGTGGCATATGTTGGGGGCTGATTGGTATCTAAAATGGGTGTTCAGAGGAAGAGTTCCCTTTGGGGAGGGGGGGTCTAAGGTGCTAAACTTCTGTAAGGCCTCTGTCAGGCGGGAGAGGAAGAGTGCTGGGTTTTCGTCAGGGCCCTGAGTAATTTTATTGAGTTTGTCATAGTTGACTGCCTTATGGGAGGGCAGAATAATGGCCCCTTTTTGAGTCCGGCCATGAGACAGGCAATTACATGGCTACGGAGCCGGCACCCTGGAGAAGTAACCTGATAATCCCATCTTGGGTCAGTGCGGGGGACCCTGTCAGCACAATCCGGGATGGCCGCCACATCCTGTCTATGGAGGGCCTTGGCATGATCCTGAGCTGTAGCCAGAGCGCTCCTTCTCCTCTGTGGTGAGAGAGGAGGACAGGATGACAGATGTCGAGCCAGGTCAGGTCATAGGACTGGGTCAGGTACTCAAATTTCTTAGTAAAGGCAGTCAGGTCGGTGGAAAAAGACCCAAGATGCCTCTAAATATGTGCGAGGTAAGACATGGAAAATGGGACATGTACCCAGACTATACCCTTGACCCCAGCCACCTCTCAGAGGGGGAGGATGGGGGCTGGAGGCTAGGCTGTCTGGGAAGATGTAAGAGGGGGGCTTAGTAAAGGGGTTCAGGGGGTGGACAAAGAGGTGGAGCCTGAGGACAGGGGGACAGTAGGAGGAGGGGCCATAAGAAGTGGGTTTGGGGGACCTGGAGGGGAAACGGAGAATCGAGTGATTGGAAGGGTTGAAGGGAGGGTCTGAGGGGCTTGACTGGTTGGGGAGGATGAGTCAGAAGGCTCAGGGTATAAAGGTCCAGGGCTGGCAGAAGGGGCTGTGAGTGGAGAAGTAGGATTTGATAAGTAGAGCAGCTTTGACACAGAGAAGGACCGGTACAGAGTGTAAAGAAGGCCTGGATGTAGGGAACCTCTGACCACTTCTCATTGCAGTGACAGAAATTGTTTATGTCCCGGAGAATGTTAAACGTGAAAGTTCCATTCTTGGGCCAGAGTGGATAATTTATATTGTGGATAAGGTGCTTTGGCTGGGCCTCCATGGAAAGGCCAAGTGTGTTAAGATTATGGAGGAGACATCCCAGTGGAGTGATTTTTTGGTGGTGGTGGTGGAGTGTTGGGGGGAGTGGGACAGAAAAGAATTCCCCGTGGTGTAAATTAGGAAGAGGAGGTAAGCAACAAACAGAGACCTGGGAAGCTAGACTAGAGGGAGGGCGTCCCCATCATCTGGTCAGGCCTGGAGTGAGGGGCACAGTCTAATCCGAGTGGCGGGTGTCCCCTGCGACTAGAAAGGCTGTGGGACCTGGACCCGGGGCCGAGGCTGGACTGGAGAGGATTTCTGGCTTAGAGCTAGGTTTTTTGTCTGAGACAGCAAATCAGAAGTGTGGAGGGGTGACCCAGTCGTTACTTACCAGAGGTTAAATGAACTGGTGTTGAGTTCGGGGTCAGCGAGAGGGAGGAGGGGTCCCCGTGGCTGGTTCAGGAGGCCCATAAGGGAGGAAGGCCTAACTGTCGAGGCCAGCAATAGGCCGGCGATCACGTCACCTGAGTGGATTGGGAGGTAAGCCCAGGTCGAGTAGGGGCTGCCTACTGCTCTCCGGGTAGCAAACTCGGGGTGACTGAAGCCGTCACCACCATGCTGATTAGAGGAGAGACAACGGGCATTAGAGCAGTCATTTGGATGGAGAGTAAGCAGACAGATTTCTTTCTTTTTGATGAACCGCTGCCCACAGGGTCCCCTGCCTCTGCTCACGCTGCTTTTAGAACAGATGCACACAGCGTGCCTTTTCTCTGGTTGGCATCTCCCTTTCCACTTGGACTGCTTGAGCTGCTTTGCTGGTTTACACCTTTTCACTCAACGCCTTTTCAGGAACCACCCACCTTTACTATTATTTTCCAGGCCACACACGGCTGGGCCTCCTCCCTTCCCATCATGCATCAGGGTTTCCTTATCATGTCGATCCAGAAAAATCCCCCAAATTCCATGGTAAGAATGTGGAGTTGAAGGCAGGGAGGCTGTGAAAATACCGCACTAGTGCTAGGAGAAATGTAAATGGAAAACACTTACCAGGAGATGCCTTTTATAGCAGCAACATTATGATGCTACAGAAGTAAATTGTATTTTGATGGTGGCCAGTTGAAAACCATATCCTACATGTATGAGGTGTATAATCAGCTTAATCAGTTGCTGATCCCAGGACAATTTCATCCCAGTGTATTGGGAGAGTGCAAATAACACAGAGTTTATTCCATTCTTCTTAGTAATTTAAATGTCACTTTGTTAAATGAACTTGAAGACAGATTTGCATTACTTGAATGCAGGCTTTCCAATAATAAAGTAACACTTTCTTCCCTTTTGGTACCAAGGCAATGGCTTTACATAAAAAGTAAGTGGTTAAATTCAAAACATGTTCCCAAATGAGGATCTTTAATGGCATGATTTTGGGGGGGAGTGTTCTGATGTCAACTTTATATTCAAAGTCTTGTTAACTGTGCCGGTTATTACGCTATTATCTCCTCTCAAACCCACTTGCCTATTATTTATGGCACCAGGCTGGGACTCTGCAGACCACACATTGGCTTTGCCAGCTGCTTCCCTGGTCCCTGCCAGGAGAGGGTGCTAGAGGAAGGTGGTGTGCTTTGGAGTGAAAGGGGGTGCTGGTTCCTTCCTGTTGGCTCCCTGCTCTTGTACTGTCACCCCAGCCTCACTCATCACTCACGCGGCAGCAGTTTATTGAAGTGGTAGCATTTGTAGTTTCCCAGCACTCAGAGCCCTTGCTATCCCAACTGGCAGAGGTGGCTGCCCTGTGGGAAGGCCCTGCGACTACATGGAGAGGAGAGAGAGCAGCCACCAGTGAGCCAGGAAACCTTTAGGACTGGCTCTGGCTCCGTACTGAGGTACTGATGCAGCTACACGAGAAGCTCTGCCGGGCGGAGCTCAGGTGCTGTCCCAGGTGCCTGCTCTGGGCTTCCTCCAGGTACTAGTCAGCTCCCAAAAGCAAGCAACCTAAGGGACAGGAAGTAGAAGTGGCCAGTTCCTTAGGCTCGGAAATGGGCACAGTGTCTCATCCACTGCTTTCTGTATCAGTCAAGCAGCCACAGAGCCCAGGCTCAAGGAAGGGGACACAGATCTTCTCTCTCGATAGGAGAATTCTCAGAGGATTCGGGGGCCACCTTTACAAACTGCTGTAAAAGTAATATAAAATGGGCGGGAGCTGCCATGCCAGAGGAACTGCCTTGCACGACTGATGCCTCAACCCCTTGAAATGTTAAGCAGGGGAAACGGACCTTTGGACAGGGCCAAAAGCAATGTGTCCCCGAGAACTGTTTGCGAAGATAACAAGAAAGCAGACAGTACGACTACTGGCCTGGCGACCGCTGGACTGACAATTAAAGACACTGATTAGAATTAATCTCACTCTGTTACCTGCACCAATAGAAGTGTCTTCCTTCTACTGATGCAACTGCGCCCCTCCCCTCCTCGTAAATGCCACTGCCTTGGTCTCCTAATCAGAACACTATTTGGGCATCTGTCTAAATCTGTGCTTCACAAACAGCTATTTTTTTATTATTCTCAAGTAACTGCTTGTTGTTTCTAACTCTGGCCTTTACTGTCAGGATAACACCGCTTTTCACAGAAGCTCAGACTCTAAGAAGCGTAAGGACAAAAGGACTGAAAAGATGCACATGCAAGTTGGCAGGTGTTCTCTTTTAATGGCACAGGCACCTGCATGGCATGGGCTCTGCTTTCCTGTCTGGAAAATGCGCCCTTTGTTTCACCCAGTGTTATGCCCAGATTTTAGGATCTCCATGAGACCACACCAGGGAGCCAGCCGTGTCCGATGCAAAAGCATAAGAGTCTTTATTCAAACCTGGGCTTGGCTCCTCTACCCTCCTTACCGACGCAGCGGCAAGTGGCAGAGAGAGCCAGCCCTGTGGGGAGAGGGGTTTTATAGTAAGGGGAGGAGAGAGGGCTGTGGGCCCTGCCGATTGGCCAAGTCTTATTACACAGCATATAATGTATAGCCAGTAAATGTTGAACCACCATAAATTACACTGTGCACACATAACAGTAAACAGGTTGTAATCAACATAAATGGAGAAAGGAGAATGTCAGCTAATGGTTAGATTAAATACTGCGTTTCATTACATATTTTCCAAAGAGATATCTCCCTCTTTTCAATTCATTATGACTACTTTGAAAATCAAAAATTAATTTGAGCCCTGCCGGCGTGGCTCAGTGGTTGAGCATCGACCTATGATCCAGGAGATCACAGTTGGATTCCGGGTCAGGGCACATGCCCGAGTTGCGGGCTCGATCCCCAGTAGGGGGCATGCAGGAGGCAGCCAATCAATGATTATCTCTCATCATTGACGTTTCTATCTCTCTCTCCCTCTCCTTTCCTCTCTTAATAAAAATAATACATAAAAAGTTACTTGAAAAAATTAATTTGAAAAAATTTGGAAGTAGAAATGGAACTAGCAGAAGTCTGCTCTTAAGTCTTGTTAGGGGAGCAATTAATTATATTAGTACTCACTATCTTGTCTTACCTGCTTATGTTCACTTTATTTCTGCTGTCCTTTCCTGCTGAGCTGGAGTCAGAAAGGCCCAACGCCCTGGTGTGACCTTCCTCAGCAGGCAGGTAACTTACCGTTCCTCCGGCCCTCTGCATCCCTCGTCAAAAGCACTTCTATCCAACACGTAGGAAATATAACCAAGGCAGTAGGTCAGTCCTGGCCCCGAGCCATCATGAAAGGAGGAGGAATATGTAGAGCAGAAAGACAGGGCAAAAGCTTTGACTTAGATTAAAAATTTAAAACAAAACAAAACCCAGGAGGCATTCCTGTCGGCCCTGGGACTTTTCTAAGTTGGTAACAAAGGCGAGACGTTCTGCACTTGGACCGTTGTGGGGTCAGCCCCACCACTGCAGTCTGGAAGGGAGCCCGTCTGTGCCTCACGGTCCGTGCAGGACCTGCTGCAGGACCGCATTTCCAGAAGGGGTAAGGTTCAGTGGTGAAGGACCTAGGGAGAGTCAAGAGAAAGAAAGCCATTGTTCATCCACCCACTCCCTCATGAACAAGGACTTACAAACGACCTAAACCGTGGGAGGCCCGAGGAACTGCATGGAGCACAGGACAGCCAGGGTTTCCACTGCGGGGACCTGAGTTCCAGTGATGGAGACACACAGTGAGTGTTAGGTTAAAAATCCACACACTGCTTGTTGTAGTGAGTTCTGTAAAGATCAGCGTGAAAAGTAGGTGGAGGAGGCAGTATTTTAGGCAAGGCGTCCAAGGAAAACCTTTGTGAGGAGGAAACATTTTAGCGAACACGTGAAGGGTGAGAAGGAGTCAGTCACAGAAAGCCCTGAGAGCAGAGGACACAGCCCAGAGGCCCTGAAGCTAGAAAGAGCCCCACAGGTCTAGGAGCTGATGGAGGTGGGCCGGGCCAGATTCTGCAGCCCTCAGAAGCCAAGTTAGAGGGCACGGGTTTTATTTTAAGTGCAATGGGAAATCATTAAAGGTTTTTAGTCCAGGGAGTAAAATAATTGTGCTTTGAAAACATCAGCCTGGATGCCATGTGGAGAACAGAATAGAATCGGGGAGAACAGTTTTCAGATCATTCCAGTGGTTCAGACAAGATATGAAGGTGGCTTAGATACACAGAGTGACAATAAAGATGATGAGAGATTGATAGATTTAAGGAGTATTTTGGCAGTTGAACCAACAGGTCCTACTGATAGATTGGATGGGGAGAGGGAGGGTGAGAGAGGAGCAAAAGAAGACCCAGCTTTCTTCAGAACGGCATGGCCTTTATTGAGAGCCAGTTTGAGTGTGGTCGTCTCAAGGGGCCTATAAACACCCAAATGGAAATGTCAGGTCAACAGTTGGATATATGAACCTAGAGCAAGAGGAGAGTTCTGGAAATACCACAGAGATACAAATGCACAAGGTCAGACATGCATACTAATGAGGGCACATGATGGAGGAGAGGTAGAAGACCACTCAGGACCAAGGCCAAGGGCCTCTCATGTCTGAGGTTGGTATGGAAGGAAAAAACTAGTGGTGGGTTGGCTGAGGCATATCTTTATGCCTTTTCCCTTGGTCTGGAATGCCCTGTGTTACTTCTTCCCTTTCTATTTCTTCTTTTTACAGCAGTCCCTTTAGCATTTTCTTAGCATGCCTTGGTGGTAATAAACTCCCTTAGCCTTTTTTTTTTGTCTAAAAAGCTCCTGATTTCACCTTCAATTTTGATTGATGGCCTTGCTGGATAGAGTATTCTTGGATTCAGTCCCTTGCTTTGCATCACTTTGTATACTTCATTCCATTCCCTCTTGGCCTGATGTGTTTCTGTTGAGAAATCATTTGATAGTCTAATGGGAGATCCCTTGTAGGTAACTTTCTGTCTCTCTCTTGCAGCCCTTAAAATTCTTTCTTTGTCATTAATGTTTGCCATTGTAATTACAATGTGTCTTGGTGTGGGTCTTTTTGGGTTCATCTTGCTTGGGACTCTCTGTGCTTGTGTGACATTTTTTCTTCCCCAAGTCAGGGAAGTTTTCTGTCATTATTTCTTCAAATAAGTTCTCTAATTCTTGCTCCTCTTCTCGACCTCCTGGCACCCCTATTATGCAGATGTTACTTTGTATCATGTTGTCCCAAAGCTCCCTTAAACTCTCCTCCTGCTTTTTAATTTTTTTCCCAATTGCTGTTCAGACTGGGTGTTTTTTACTACCCTGTCTTCTAACTCACTGATTCGGTCCTCTGCTTCTTCTAGTCTAATGTTGAAACCTTCCATTGTGTTTTTTATTGAAGCTATATCATTCTTCATTCCCTCTTGATTCTTACATATGTTGTTGATTTTCTCATCCAGTGGTTTAGGAACTTTATGATCCTTACTCTGAATTCTTTCTCTGACATATTGCTTACCTCCATTTCATTTAGTTCCTTTCCCTGTGATTCCTCCTTTTCTTTCCTTGGGGGTTGTTTCTTTGTCTACCCATTTTTTCTGCCTCTTTCTAGCCCTGGGCACCCTGCTTGGGGTTTGAGAGGTTGAAAACCCTATCAGGCCAGTGGTCTAGAAATTGTTAGCCCAGAGGCTGGATCTGCCTTGAGTCTCATGCCTTTATTGTTTCTGCTCTGAATTACATCCTCTTCTCCCACAGATCTGGCCCCTCAGTTGTCTGCTTCAGATGCTCGGGCTTGTGGGTGCATGTGTGAGGTTCCTCAGGTGTGCAACTCCCTGTGAGGACCCAGAGCCCTCTGGCATGCAATTTGCTGTGCAGCCCTGGCACCCATGGCAGGGTGGCACCCTAGGTCCTTCTGGCAGTGCACTTGCAGTGTGGTCCTGTGGCCCCTGGCTGGGCACACCAGATTGCTCTGGGTTGCCCTGGCAGTGGTCTCCTGTGGCCAAGAGTGGTGTGTGCTGGGTTACTCCAGGTCACCCTGGCAGCAAGTCCCTGTGCTCGGGTTGCTCTGGGTCACACAGTCCTTGCTCTCCTGTGGCCTGAAGTGTGGCACATGCTGGGTTGCTCCAGTTTGCCCCTCCCCGGTATGGAGTGGGGGTGGGTTTCTCTAGGTTGCACAGTCCACGCTCTCTTGGGGCCCAGAGTGGGGCGCACACTGGGTTGCTCTGGGTCACCCTGGCAGCAGGTCCCAGGGATCAGGGTGGAGTGGGCACCAGGTGGCTCTGGGTCAGAATGGCAGCACAGTTCTGGGGCCTGGGGTGGGGGTAGGGCACAGAGGTCCCCCTAGCTTGCACTCACTGAGGGGTCCTGGAGCCAGCTCCTGGGACACTGTGTCCCAGCAGGCTAGTGAGGAGGCCTGGTGCAGAGGTCACTCTGGTGAGCACTCACTGCAGACATCTAGGAGCCTGCCAGGAGGTACTGCGCCACTCACTGCCAGGGCACGGTGGTGGTTCCAAGCAGGTTATGGCTGGCAAGCAGTATTCTCTAGGCATCCTCTGCCCTTCCTTATTGAAAATTGTCTCATCAGCTGTATCTAATTTGTTCTGATTTCTTTCTTGATCTCATTGGTAATCCATTCATTGTTTAATAACACACTATTTAGTCTCCATGTGTTTGAATGTTTTCGAGTGTTTTTACTAGTTGATTTCTAATTTCATTCCATTATGATCTGAGAAGATACTTGATATAACTTCAATCTTCTTGAATTTGCAGAGACTTGTTTTGTTTCCTAACATGTGGTCTATCTTTGAGAATGACCCATGTGTAATTGAGAAGAATGTATTTTCTTTAGCTTTGGGGTGAAATGTTCTATACATGTCAATTAAATCCATCGGATCCAGTGTGTCTTTTAGAATCACTGCTTCCATGTTAATTTTTTGTCCAGAAGATCTATCCAGTGACCTCTGCGGGGTGTTAAAGTCCTCTGCTATGACTGTGTTGTCGTTGATCTCTCCCTTAAAGTCCTCTAGAATTTTTTTAAAAAACATATATTTGGGGGCTCCTATATTCGGTGCATATATATTTACCAGGGTTATATCCTCTTGTTGGATTGATCCTTTTAGTATTATGTAGTGACATTTGTTGTCTCTTATGATGGCCTCCATTTTAAAAAAATATGTATTTTTACTGATTTCAGAGAGGAAAGGAGAGGGAGAGAGAGATAGAAACATCAATGATGAGAGAGAATCACTGACCAGCTGCCTCCTGCATGCCTCCCACTGGGGACCCAGCCCGCAACTCAGGCATGTGCCCCTGATTGGAATTGAACCTGGGACCCTTCAGTCTGCAGGCCAATGCTCCATCCACTGAGCCAAACCAGCCAGGGCAGATAGCCTTCATTTTGAAGTCTGTTTTGTCAGATATGACTATTGCTATTCCAGCTTTTTTTTTCCTTTCTATTTGCATCAAAAATTTTTCCCCATCCCTTCACTCTCATCCTGTGTAAGTCTTTTGTTCTGAACTGGGTCTCTTGTAGACAGCATATATTTTGGTCATGCTTTCTTATCCATTCAGCTACCCTATGTCTTTTGATTGGAGCATTTAATTCATTTACATTTAAGGTTATTATTGATAGGTACTTATTTATTGCCATTTTAATTCTATTTCTATTTCTTTTCATTACAGCTGTCCCTTTAGCATTTCTTGCAATGTCAGTTTGGTGGTGACAAAGTTTTTTAGCCTCTTTATTGTCTTGCAAACTCTTTATTTCACCATCTATTTTGAATTATAGCCTTGTTGGATATAGTAATCTTGGTTTCATATCCTTGCTTTTCATTACCTTGAGTACTTCATGCCCATTCCCTTTAGGCCTGTAGATTTTCTGATGAGAAATCAGCTGATAGCCTTATTGGAACTCTTTTGTAGGTAACAAATTGCTTTTCTCTTACTGACTTTAAGTTTCTCTCTGTCTTTAATTTTTGGCATTTTAATTATGATGTGTCTGGGCATGGGCCTTTTGCTTTCTTCTTGCTTGGGACTCTCTGTGCCTCCTAAACTTGTGTGAACTTCACCAGGTTAGGAAAGTTTTCTGTCATTATTTCTTCAAACATGATCTCTATTATCCCTTGCCTTTCTTCCCATTCTGGCACACCTATGGTGCAAATATTGTTCCTTTTCATGTTGTCCCACAGCTCCCTTAAGCTGTCCTCCTGTTTTTTAATTGTTTTTTTCTTTTTGGTTCTCTGAGTGATTTTTTGTACCCTGTCTTCTAATTCCTCTATCAGATCCTCAGCCTCCCCTAATCTGCTGTGTATTCTTTCCACTGTGTTCTTTATTAGTGCTATGTCAGTTTCCATAGTTACTATATCCTTTCTCATGCTTTTGAGCATCTTTGCCATCATTACTCTGAACTCTATGTCTAATAAATTTCTTATCTCCATTTTATTTAGTTCTTCATCTGGGGAATTCTCTCGTTCTTTCATTTGGTAGTTTTTTGTCTTCCCATTTGGGCTACCTGTTTGTGACTATGTATTAAGTAGATCTGCTATGCCTCCCAATCTCTAGGCAGGACGATGTCAAATGCTGTTTCTGACTAATGAGATCAGGTGAAGACTCAAAGCCTCCAGAGACCTGCCTCTGTCTGCAGACTGGTTGGATTCAGTCTTGAGTATCCTCAGGCAATAGTCCAACAGTGTGGGGCGATTGCTTCTGCCTGGAGGCTAATTGTTATTCTCAGTCTGTTAATGGGCCTCAGAATCTCTGCACAGTGGGGTGGGGCAACTGCCTCCCCCAAACCCCTCGGCAAAATCTGACTGGATAGCAAATGTCCACCTGAGAAAGATGTCCTCTGCAGAGTGACAGAATGACTCAGCACAGGAAACCGTGGTGTCTGCCTTCTGAGCTCTAACCCTAGAGCCCCCAACCCTGACTTTTGCTTACACAGCTCCAGTCCACTCTGCCCTCCCTCTGACAGAGCCCAAGGTGAGTAGCTGCATATGAAATTTTGTGAGTTGGCCCTTTAAGAGGATGCTTGCATTTTCAGCCATCTCTTCCAGGTAGACAGCACCCTGCTGCTTTTCACAGCCAGATGTTATGTGGGCACTTTTCTCAGTTCTGGTGCTCTCTGCTGGGGGCCCAGCTTTGGGTTTAGACCTCAGAGTTCTCAGTAGGAACCCCCCCAGAGCTGAGATGTCCCTCCAGACCTTCAGCTGCTGCCTGTGGGACCCTGGCCAGCCCTTTCACACTGCTACACTTCCTACCAGTCGCTATGTAGTCTCCACTTTCTGTCTTTGGTTATCAGGGTTCTCTCCAGCTAGTCTTCAGTTGATTACTTCAGTTGGCTTTCTGTATTTTAGTTGTGATCCCAGTTTGGTCCTGGGAGCATGTCAGTGTAGTATCCCCTTACTCTGCCACCATTTTTGAATCTTTCAACAATGAATATTTACGTGTTCAAATTCTATTCAACACCTCTAATCCTGACCTGTGTCTTGGCTCTTTTTAAGAATGCTATCAACCTCATGGTCATTCCTGACCTTCTATATTGGTTCGGATGGTTTCCATTGCAACAGAACCCTCAAGTCAAACTAGCTTTAAATAATGAATATTTTAACGTCCAAAGCAGGAGATTCATAAAAAAAAGGGGGGGGGGGCTCCAGAGTTGGTTGATTCAGCAGATTAATAGTGTCATCAAGGATGAATCTCTTCAGGTAGCAACTAATATCACCCATTCCAAGTGCTACTCCAGGTATGCCATTGTTCAAAGGAAAGAAAAGTTAACGGTCACTTCCTGTGGCTCTATCTGAGGAGAAATGTCCTTTCCCCAGAAGCATCTCAGGAGGCTTCCTTTCTCAAGTGACTCATCCAGGAGGGTTGGGTCCCAAGCCCACTCCCAAGTCAGTTACTAGCATGATTGGCTTGTGTGCTTCCTCTGAAGGTGAATGGGTTTGGAGGGATCAGTACAGAGCCATGCATTTGTATGGTGACTTCAACTACCAAATGCTTTTTGCATCTACCCAACAACATTTCTATGATGTAGGTAAGGCAGGTATTATTATTCCCATTTTATAGCTGAGATGAGGGAGGATTATAGAATAGTGCCTTGTTTTTTAAGAAACATATTTTTGCAAGAAATTGTTGAAATACTAGTAGAATATCACTATTTTAAAACTCCAAATAAAAGAATCAGTCTAGTCAATGATCATTAATGGCTTTACTACCAACTTAAGTAGGCAATACATATTTCATTTTCTAGACTAGAGCTATAGTAAATGTTTTTCTTGAGTACATAGTTTCACTTTGCTTTTTTTCTCCCATTTGGTCACCTGTATCTCCCCATGTGGAGTCATCTGTCAGAAAGATTTGGTAGGAAACCCTTGTGAATTTGGAGGATAAGATGTTCAGATACAGGAGCCATAGGAGAGTAGATGGTCAAAAGTGATGAAATTGAAAGGAGGACATCAACAGCAAGAGGTTAAACATTTAACCTGTTCTCTTCTTTTCCACTTTCCTCCCTTTCCTGTCCCCAACGTGCAACACCTGTGGTCCCTGCTCCTGGGCCTTTCGGAAACCTGAGGTTTGATATGTATGTGCAAGTGTGCCAGGTGTCATGTTGTTCAGTGGCTTTAACAGGTAAAATAACTCCTGGGATCTCTTTCTGTTTGAAACGTTTGTGAGTCCTCTGCCAGGTAGACAGTAAGCACGCTTGGGGATGACTTCTGAGTGCAGGGCGTTTTGTGGTTCACTGAAAACGTCACCCTCCAGACTGGTTTGCACCACTGAGCAGGGTTCAGTGACTCTTATTCTTAGCCACACAATGCACAGTTTAAAGTTAAATTTGGTTATTTGGCTAGAAAAAAAGCATGAGGGGCACGGATGTTGCAAAATAGTGATTAATAAGAAGCATTAAATAACGAGTCTGCAAATTCCTCTTAAGATTCTCTGCTTGGTCTGCAGAATGTCTTATATTGCACACAACCATGCCACTAGCTCTTCAAAATTCAATGTTCAAAAGATAAAACTACATCCAACTTGGCTTTTAATTGACTGAGAGTTAAAAATCCCAAACTACTTATACACTCAATGTGTTATTTGCAACCTTTTTACAACTATTAGTGTAAAATGTTCTCCCTCATCTTATCATTGACAAAAAACACACAAAAATTATAAAAATAAGCCAGTTAATTCTTAAAGGGCAATAGGCAAGATTTCTAAATGTCAGGCCACACAATGGATTTTTTAATACATTTGATACAACAATGTTTGGTTAAATCTCCACCTATTCTCTCTCATCATTGATGTTTCTATCTCTCTCTCCCTCTCCCTTCCTCTTTAAAATCAATAAAAACATATAAATATTTTTAAAAATCTCCACCTACATTTTAATATACATTCCATCTCCAAGGACAAGACAATATATCATTTAAACATTTTTAAATTTTTAAATTTTTGTTAATCTTCACCAGAGGATAATTTTCCATTGATATTTATTTAATATATTTTTATTTATTTCAGAAAGGAAAGAAGAGGGAGAGAGAGATGGAAGCATCAATGATGAGCAAGAACCACCTATCAGCTGTCTCCTGCATGCCCCCCTATTGGGGATCAAGCCTACAAACTGGGCATGTGCCCTTGGCTGGAATCAAACCCAAAACTCTTCAGTTTGCAGGCCGATGCTCTATCCACTAAGCCAAATCAGCTAGGGCTCCATTGATTTTTAGAGAGAGTGGAAAGGATGGGAAGAGATAGAGGGAGAGAGACACATTGATTGGTTGCCTCCCGCACATGCCCCAACCAGGACGAAGAATTGTGTCTGCAACCGAGGTACATGCCTTTGACCAGAATTGAACCCAAGACCCTTCAGTCTGCAGGCGACTCTCTATGCACTGAGCCAAACAGGCTAGGGCTTTAAAATGAATTCATTAACAAAATGTGCTTTTTCTTAAATTGTTACTTTAAAGTAAATAAACACCCCATGTCATTTACATCTTGACAAAATTAAGATGTAATATATTATAGATAACTAGAGACTCGATGCACGGAATTCGTGCAAGAGTAGGCCTTCCTTTCCCCGGCTACCGACACTGGCTTCCGTCGCAGCCCTGGTTTCGTCCAGAAGGTCATCCGGAAGGATGTCCAGTCTAATTAGTATATTATGCTTTTATTATTATAGATAATATTTAAAGATTGTAAAATATGAATCTTAAGATATGATTTTAATAATATTGCTATAAAATATTTTTAACTTAAAAATCACAAAATAGTGAACTTATGTGGAAAACTACCAAGAGACTATAAGGGATTACTAGGAAAATGCTATTCTATTACCATGAAAGGAGTTTGCAATAGAAAAAGAAAAGACAGGAGCTGCTGCCTGGAGAGATCGGCACAGCCGCCTGGTGATTTCTTCTCCTCCAGGCCTTTGGTCTGAAGAGCTCCACGTGCCGCTGCATCACGGCTGCTTCCTGAGCTGGCTCCCGGGACGCTATGCTGAGCAGGACACCTGTCCTGAGTTCCAGGGACGATGGAGGACGCACCTGGGCCCCATGTTCTACTCGGCCTGTGGGGAGTGCGCTTTGACCCTGAGCAGCCCAAGGTCCCGCAGGACATCGGGCACAAAATGGGACCAAGAATGACTTTCTCTGTTGATGAACAGAAACGGGCTCAATGAGTCGGTGATATTTTTCTTTCAAACTGAATAAAGTGGCATTAGTAGAAAAACTGGGGGATCTGAATGAAATGCATAGTTTAATTAATAGAACTGTGCTTTTAAAAATTTCTTCATTTTGACCAATGTGCCTAAATAAATATAAGATATAAACATTAGGGGGAGGTAGGTGGAGGGAATATGGTTGCTCTCTATAGTACCTTTCTCTAAATCTAAGATTATTTTAAAATAAAAGTTTAAAAATAAATAAAGTGCTGGAAATATTCCTTTGACAAGGAGTGCTAGAGGAGCTGGGCTGAGAGGTTTTGATGCCACGTGGAGAGTGTCTGCCCAGCTCCAATCTGGTGCCTCGACTGAGGAAATACTCTGCAGACAGGCCTTGAACAAGGCCGTCAGGTGCGAGCGTGCAGGCCGGGCCCTGCAGATCCGTGTGAGAGCCTGTTATCGTCTGTCTGCGCCCGCAGTTGCGAGGCAGAGCCCTGCTCTGTCTCTTTATGTCCTAATAACGCTCCGTCTGCGGCCACCCATTGAATTGGCTCCCTACTGCATTTCACACTTGGATTAACTCAATCATGCAAATTATGTCAAGCCTAAAAGAAATCAGGCTGTGGGCAAATAAGAAATGCTAATAAAAATGGAAAATACAGCCATTGCTGCCCATGGTCCTCAGATTCACGTGCTCTGACTGGGTGAGGAAGGGAAGAATAAACAGGTCTGAGTCATAAACATAAATAAAAACCACAGGGCTAATTAGAATCCCAAATCTCGATTCACCTCTTTTGGTGGAAGGAACTAGTTCCAACCAGATTGGCAGGATAAAGTTTCCCAGGTTACACATTCCTGGAAAGACTTTTGTTTGTCCTTACCAAGCAGAGATTTCCGGCAGAGACTTGTAGATTCCTTCATCTTCTTCCTGTACAGCACCTGGCTCCTGATACCCCCACTCCCCCCCACCCCCGCCCTGCTAGTCCCTGTACCCAGGGGCCCTTTTGCAGACACCTCTCTCACACTTGCCAATCTCAACTCTCATCTTTCAAAGCCCAGTTAAAACAACATTTCTTCATTCAGAAACTTTCTAGTGACTTCCAAGACAGGCCTCCTCTCCACTCAGAGCTCTGTCCCGTGTTGCTGGCTCTTCGTGCGTGTCACTAGCATTTACTGTCTGACATGCTCTCTGGGGTTCATGCAGCTTCTTTCACTTGGAAGGTAGGCTCCCTGTGGGAGGGCCAGGCCGCCGGCCCCTCTGCCGGGCCTGCCTCCTGGTTTATACGCATATCTGGCTGCTCAATCGCTGGGTTTAGAAGGCGTTACTTGGAGTTTAGGTGGAGGATGAAAAAAAGGACCAAAATGGTTGAGGTTATCAGAGCTTCTAACTCCTACAGCAGTCCTCCACCATCCACGGTTTCATTTGCTGAGTTTCAGTTATCTGAGGTCAACCAAAGCCCTGAAACAGTAAGTGGGAAATTTTATGAACAATTCACACATTGTTAATGGGGTGCCATTCTCAGAAGCATCATGGAATCTCCGTTGTCCCTCTCTGTCCTGCTTGGCCTTAAATCGCCCTTCATCCAGCGTCTCCACACTGTGGATGCGCCCTGCCCCGAGGTCACTTAAGTAGCCAATGAGATTATCAGATCAACTGCCTTGATATTGCAGTGCTTGTGCTCAAGTAACCCTGGATTTACTTAATAATGCCCCAGCGTGCAAGGGGAGCGATGCTGGCAACCCCATATGCCTGAGAGAAGCCGCGGTGCGTGTGTCAGTGAAAAGGTGTGCATGTGTGGGAAAAACATGTATGTACAAGGTTCGGTACTATCCGTGGATTCAGGCACCCACATCCAGTGCAGGTCTGGAACGTACCTTCTGTGGATAAGGGGGCACTGCTGGATCTCGGACCTGCCCCAGGCTCAGACCATTTGGCTTCAATTATCCACGGGCCGGGAACAATGAGCAAAGGAAGGCACCCGCTGTTTGTGTTCAACAAAACCCAAATTTTAAAAGAACAGGAATACACAGGAGGGGCTGGGACCTATGGAAATGCTGGGGCTGGTTCCAGCGGCTCCTCGCCCCCAGCAGGTGAGCCTGAGTGAGCAGCAGGGCCAGCTGGACCCCATGGCCTCCTGAACCTCTCCTGAACCCCTCCCTTCAGGGCTTAGCCTACTCTGCTCTGAAGCTATGGACTTAAGGTTGCCCACATAGACAACTTCCTGCACCCACAAACAGGGACTCCATGCAGGGTTATTGAATCCTGAAGCTACATTCGAAACTTCTGTTCCATTCACAGCGCCTGGCCCAGAACAGGGTTACGTTATTGTCCAGTGGTGGTCTCCCCCAGTGGGACGGGGTGGCCCAGAACAGGGTTACGTTATTGTCCAGTGGTCGCCCTGGCCAGTGGGACGGGGTGGCCCAGAACAGGGTTACGTTATTGTCCAGTGGTCGCCCTGGCCAGTGGGACGGGATGGCCAGCAGGACATTTCTCCAACCTCACCCTCCCTTCGCCTTCTGCTCCTGGCCTGGTGCTTGGGACAGTGGAGGGAGAGCCCGGAGCTATGCAGACAGCGCTGCCCAACAGTGCGGGCGCCTGCCGCTCAGGATCGTCCCAGAACCACTCACGGTGCCTCCTCAGCCTGGTGCTGTGGTCACGTGACTTGTGTGCACGATCACCTCTAGTCCTCACGAGATCCTGGGGTAGATGCTAACTTGTCCTTATTCGCCGTTTACACACAAGGAACCTCAGGCTTTGGGAGACGCAGAATGTGGCTTCAGAGCCCAAGCCGAGAGTCAGCAGGAAACCCTTTGTCCTGGCCCTGGGCCTTTCTCCCTGCAGGGAGCACAGGGGGCCCTGGGGCTTTCTCCCTGCAGGGAGCACAGGAGGTCCTGGGCCTTTCTCCCTGCAGGGAGCACAGGGGGTCCTGGGCCTTTCTCCCTGCAGGGAGCACGGGGGTGCCCTGGGCCTTTCTCCCCGCAGGGAGCACAGATCCCGGGCCTTTCTCCCTGCAGGGAGCACAGGGGTCCTGGGCCTTTCTCCCCGCAGGGAGCACAGATCCTGGGCCTTTCTCCCTGCAGGGAGCACAGATTTTATGAACAATTCACACATTGTTAATGGGGTGCCATTCTCAGAAGCATCATGGAATCTCCGTTGTCCCTCTCTGTCCTGCTTGGCTGTGAATCGCCCTTCATCCAGCATCTCCACGCTGTGGATGCGCCCTGCCCCGAGGTCACTTAAGTAGCCAACGAGGTTATCAGATCAACTGCCTTGATATTGCAGTGCTCGTGCTCAAGTAACCCTGGATTTACTTAATAATGCCCCAGCGTGCAAAGGGAGCGACGCTGGCGACCCCATATGCCTGAGAGAAGCCACGGTGCGTGTGTCAGTGAAAAGGTGTGCATGTGCGGGAAAAACATGTATGTACAAGGTTCGGTACTATCCGTGGATTCAGGCACCCACATCCAGTGCAGGTCTGGAACGTACCTTCCGTGGATAAGGGGGCACTGCTGGATCTCGGACCTGCCCCAGGCTCAGACCATTTGGCTTCAATTATCCACGGGCCGGGAACAATGAGCAAAGGAAGGCACCCGCTGTTTGTGTTCAAAAAAACCCAAATTTTAAAAGAACAGGAATACACAGGAGGGGCTGGGACCTATGGAAATGCTGGGGCTGGTTCCAGCGGCTCCTCGCCCCCAGCAGGTGAGCCTGAGTGAGCAGCAGGGCCAGCTGGACCCCATGGCCTCCTGAACCTCTCCTGAACCCCTCCCTTCAGGGCTTAGCCTACTCTGCTCTGAAGCTATGGACTTAAGGTTGCCCACATAGACAACTTCCTGCACCCACAAAGAGGGACTCCATGCAGGGTTATTGAATCCCGAAGCTACATTCGAAACTTCTGTTCCATTCACAGCGCCTGGCCCAGAACAGGGTTACGTTATTGTCCAGTGGTCTCCCTGGCCAGTGGGACGGGGTGGTCAGCAGGACATTTCTCCAACCTCACCCTCCCTTCGCCTCCTGCTCCTGGCCTGGTGCTTGGGACCGTGGAGGGAGAGCCCGGCGCTATGCAGACAGCGCTGCCCGACAGTGCGGGCGCCTGCCGCTCAGGATGGTCCCAGAACCACTCACGGTGCCTCCTCCGCCTGGTGCTGTGCTCACGTGACTTGTGTGCACGATCACCTCTAGTCCTCACGAGATCCTGGGGTAGATGCTAACCTGTCCTATTCGCCGTTTACACACAAGGAACCTCAGGCTTTGGGAGACGCAGAAATGTGGCTTCAGAGCCCAAGCCGAGAGTCAGCAGGAAACCCTTTGTCCTGGCCCTGGGCCTTTCTCCCTGCAGGGAGCACAGATCCTGGGCCTTTCTCCCCGCACGGAGCACAGACGCTGAGCCTGGGCTCTGAGACTTGCGTCTGCTCCCAGCTCAGGGACTGCAGTGTCGCTGGTGCTTTCCCTGGGCTCCTTTGAAAGGTCTGGATTGACCAGAGGGAGGAGGCGGCACCTGCAGGTCGATGACCACAGGCAGATAGAAGGAGGCTGCTAGTGCCCCCAGGATGGAGCTCCGAGAGCCAGGCTTTTCAGAAAAGAGCCGAAATCGTAGCCTTCACTTCACCTCCAGCTTTACCTTTCTGCTTCTGCTGACGCAGGCTCTCTGTCAGATATGGGCAATAAGATCTGCACCAAGACAATTTTCATTTTAAACCAACTCACTCACACTTACTGTCCCCAGCCAAGTGGGTGAGCTGAAAAGAACTTCCCCTGCCCCCCACCCCGAGTGCTTGGCACCTCGTGTTCCGTTGGAAACAAGAGAGATGCCAGAGCTCAGCAGCGAGCTGCCCTCGGCTGGGACCGCGTGCACATGCTCCTGACAGATACAACCGGAGTAATGAGCCGTGACCAGAAGTTTGATTTTTCTGTCAAGTGCTCCCATCCGTTTTTAATAAACAGGAGAACAACATAAACTCCGTCGCCTGCTCTCCTCAGCTTCACCCCCCAGGTTGCTCCTGGTACCATGAGTGCTGAGCTGAGTTATGACTCTAAACGGCTGACAAATGCTTTTCCAAGCCCCTTTCATCGGCTGCTCCGGCGACTGACTTAGCTCCCCCGGTTCCGTTTCTTTGCCTCTGTTCGATGTGGGCCACTCGGTGCTTTGCCAGGGGAAACTGTCAAGTGTACTATCACATTTACAACTAAATGGCTTCAATTTATTGTCACGGGCATAAAATGCAAGCACCACTGTTTCCCTCTAAGCCACGCTGTGCGCTCTTTGCAGAGGGCCGTCTCCTGCGAGGACTAGACACTGGGCCAGGGAACAGGGACCCGGGCAGCAGGCGGTGAGACCAGGTCTGCCACCAGGTAGCGCCTGGCATGGCCCTCAGCCCCGGGGTGAGAAAGCCGTCCTTTGCTTCCATGAAACACCCCTTCTTGCCCCAGTTCCTCCTGACGGGAACTCGCTCTGTCCACATTCGCTGACATTGCGTGGCTCAGGATAGGAGACGTGCATACTTTAAAAATGGCCAGGACGAAGGATGCTTTTCTTTTCCTTTTTCCTTTGGTTTTGCAAAAACGCACTGGGATTTATGTGGGACAGTTTATTTCCTGCGATGGCTGCTGGGAAAGACTGGCTGCCGAAACCAAACTGACCACAGGATGTCACCGGCGTTCCATGCAAATGCCAGGCAAGGGGCACTTACCTGGTAATGCCACGCTTGTTTCTTAAAGAGGCAGGCCAGAGCGCGCCCACAGTCACCGCTGCACTTTCTAACCAACTCTGGCCCGGCCGAGCAGCCTGGGGTCTTCCCGCTCCATCCAGCAGCCCTGGCCGGAGCGTGCCCTTGGGGAGGCACCGCGGACAGTGAACCACTCAACCCCACAGCCCAGCGCTGCTCTTTAATTGCCCTGAAGAGAAGTCACCCTGAGCTGAAGTCAATGACCAGAACCAGAGCTTAGCGTTTTTACTGTAATTTTCTTTGAAAGCTTCGTGCTCGAGCAGCGTGGTGACCAATATGACACAATTATATTAGTATGCTGCTCAGCTGCCTTCCTCGGACTTGGGAATTCAGTAAATCCCCAAAATAAGAATCTAAAAGAGCCCAGAGGAGAAACATTTGAAAGGGACTTAAATAGACACTTAAACTTATTAAGGGAAGAACTTTAAAAATAGAATTCAGTTCAATAATGAGCTCAAACCTCTCTTTTTTATATTTTAAAGCTTTTAATTTTTAAATGTGTTATTTAAGTTTATTTTTTATTGTTTCCAGCATTACAGATGTCCCCTATTTCTCCCCTGCCACTCCCCCAGCCACCCAGCCCCTTCTTACCCCAGGCCTTGCCCACTCTCTTGTCTGTGCCCTTGGAGCCCAGCCCTCTCTTGCACTGAGGCAGGGATGACCCGGCACGGCGCAGAAAGGCCGTCACAGGTAAGGTGTGTACGGGACAGGCCCCAGCGGAGGACACAGTGGGAGGCCCAGGGCCATCAGCCACTGGACACTGTGGAGGCAGCATGTTTCTCCATGAACTCATAGCTCACAGGACCGGCTAAGAGAGACACGGTGACTGGGGTGCTGGGTCGAGCAGCCCAACACCAGGGCAGCTTGTCTGCCTCCTCCCGGCTGGGACGCACCTGCTCGGTTCCTGCCGTCACAGCTTTGTGAGTTGAGTGAACAAGAAGATCACTACCCTGATCAGTTCCATGGTGTCCTCAGCGTCGTCACCTTCGCTTGCTTGTAAAGTGTCGCAGATTGGGAGAGTCTGTTCCTCACGAGGAAACAGCCAGAGGCCCACAGGGCTTGGTCTTAGGGATGGTGTATCGAGTTCGCATGGGACTGCTTTCCCATTCTTTCTTTTAAATATATTTTTATTGATTTCAGAGAGGAAGGGAGAGGGAGAGATAGAAACATCAATGATGAGAGAGAATCATTGTTTGGCTGCCTCCTGCACACCCCCTACTGGGGGTCGAGCCCACAACCCGGGCATTTGCCAGGGGAAACTGTCAAGTGTACTATCACATTTACAATGAAATGGCTTCAATTTATTGTCAGGGGTGTAGAATGCAAGCACCACTGTTTCCCTCTAAGCCACGCTGTGCGCTCTTTGCAGAGGGCCGTCTCCTGCGAGGACTAGACACTGGGCCAGGGAACAGGGACCCGGGCAGCAGGCGGTGAGACCAGGTCTGCCACCTGGTAGCGCCTGACATGGCCCTTAGCCCCAGGGTGAGAAAGCCGTCCTTTGCTTCCATGAAATACCTCGTCTTGCCCCAGTTCGAACCCGGGACTCTTCAGTCCACAAGCTGACGCTCCATCCAAACCAGGTAGGGCTGCTTTCCCTTTCTTTCATTTGTATGTCCATGTGCACAAATCTGAACTTCTGTTATTTTTAAAATCGTCTTGCCCCAGTTCGAACCCGGAACCCTTCAGACCACAGGCTGACACTCTGTTCACTGAGCCAAACCAGGTAGGGCTGCTTTCCCATTCTTTCATTTGTATATCCATGTGCACAAATCTGAACTTCTGTTATTTTTAAAACTTAATGTAAGCAATACTTTTATTGGTGTGCAGGCTGTTATTCCTGAATTGTGCCTCCCTCCCTGCCCTTCTCCCCCACTCCCCCGCAAAAAAGCTTCATGTGTTGAATTTCTAACCCCCAGTACCTCAGCATGCAATTGTACTTGGAGATCAGGTCTTTAGAGAGGTGGTTAAATTAGAATGCGGTCAAATGGGTGAGCCTCATCCAATATGACGGCGTCCTTATGAGAAGCAACCAGGACCCGGACACACAGGGATGTTCTATGCGGCACAGGGGGACGGTGGCCACCTACAGGCCAAGAACAGTGGCTTCAGAGGAAAGCAGCCTGCTGACAGCTTGACACAGTGCAGCCTTCTGGCCTCCAGGTTGGGGAGGAAACAAATTTCTATTGTTTAAGACCGCCAGTCTGTGCAATCTGTTATAATAGCCCAGCAACGTAAGACGGGGCTACCTCAGCTTGGTAGTGCTGTCCTGGAGCACCAGTCTCGGGCTCTGCGGCTAAAGGCAGCTCCTCGCTCAGCAGTAACGGCCTGCTGAGCAGGGGAGCAGGGCAGAGTCAGGGTTGGTGGGGGGGTGGGGGGGGTCTGTGACTGGAGCTCTAGCCTGGCTGCTGGTGCCCCCGATTCACATGAAATCAGAGAATTGGGCCTTATAAATTCTCTGGTCCTTCTAATTTATGGCTCTGCTATAGCATTTATTTCAATCTGGACCAATTCAGTGTGCGCTGTGGGTTTGGGTGTGAGCCTGCCCCCCAGAAACAGGGCCCCCTGTGCTCTCGGGCCTCACTCTACACATCAAGGACTAGTGTCTCCTCGGGCTGCGGTGGAGACTGATGCCTGGGCCGCGTGCCCCGGTGTGCAACCTGCCTGGGTTTGCACGGTGAGCGGCCGGACCAGCCTAGACGTGCTTATCTCAGAGCCAGTGCTTTTCCCACTCAACACGCTGCCCTATACAAACACCTGAATTAAGCATAAAAAAGATAAGGCGAGAGATAAGCATTCTAACTACAAAGGTTGTTGCTACTCTATGAATGGGTTTACCGTGGTGGCTCCTTTAAATGGGAAGCCCCTGTGAATTGGAAATACGACTGGCTTTATGAAATTCAATTTACAAGTCTTTGCAACTCACATGAAAGGGAGCACACAGGATTCAGAGCACACCGAGTGGGTTAAGAGTCACACTGCAGAGAGTTGGCTGGGGCCTCGTCAGGGCCTGGGGAGGGCGCCTCCCGCTCTGGGCGTGGGCTCTGTGTCCCCCACTGCTCCCACCCACCCGCATTCGGCCTCCCCACAGTCTGGCCAGCGCAGAGCCGTGATCGCCCCCATTGCGCAGGCCAGGACATGGAGCACAGCAGGATTGCGGAGCTCGCTGGAGGTCAGTCCCTCCTGACTCAGACCATTATGAGCTACACAAGAAAACAGGGACTTTCGCCTGAATCTGAACTTGAAATTAAAAACTGAAAAAACAGCAGCTAGATATTCATTGACTCACAAATAGAGAAAACATTCGGACCTTTGAAATTGTCGATAACTGGAAACTATTTCGGACGAGTTTTGCAGTTTTGAGGGCCAGTCAGTAGGAATACAAGGCTTATTCTTAGGTCAGCCTGCATTTGAGACAATGCCATCGGTCCTATGTGAGAGGAGACATACAAAGGAGGTGTCATTTAAACGTTTCATAACTAATTTATGTATAACGTACATATAAAGAAATCCATGTAGTTTTAATAATTGTGGGTTTTAAAACATCCCATTTTAGGGATTAGAAAAATATTCAGGTCATTTTTTCAACTCAACCATTTACTTACGTAAATGTCTTTTTCAAAATACTCTGCTACTGTCTGAGAGGAAATGAGTGAGCGTTACATGCCAGGTCTTCTTCATAGTAATAATAAGCAAAACGTAAATGCGATTTGGCGTTTAAGTAAGTTTTCCTCTTTCTGGGGCCCCCTGGGCCTCCATTTTGCTTAATTACTCTGCTCATTGCTGGAGCATTCACCTCTCTTCCTTCGATGCTTGGGGATACGAACTTCCTGGCGTGCAGGTGAACAGCCTTGTGGCTGGGCACCGGCCTGTGTGGGGAGTGATCTGCTGCCTCCTTTCTGGGACCAGGCCTCCTCCCACCTGTGGAAAGAGATTGCTGGGCTGTGGGCGCCGGCCTGCCTGCTGTAGTGCCCACGCGGCTCACTCTCTGCTGACTCGCAGCAGCTCATAAACATCACCAGCACATGCAGGCACCTCCGCATGCCGGCTCCTGCCTGTGTGGCCCGCCCTGGGTGGGGTTTAACTTCTGTAACTGAATATTGAAGTCTAGAAACTTGCTTGCTTTTCTGCATCCTTGATGCACAGAGCAGCTGCCCCTGAGTCCCTGCTCTCTTCCTCAGCTGTGTGGGTCCACATTGTCCTCCACCGCTGCCTTCCCTGGTAGGAGAAGGCCGGGCGGGAGTTGGCGGGTGAGGGGTGGAGGCCAGGAAGACCGCCCACCTCTCCTGCTGTCCCAGCGAGAGGCTCTGACTAACGAGCAGAGGCCCCTAATGGAGAGAGAGGCTGGGTCTCTCTCTAAGAGGCTGAGCCCCCTCCCCTCCGGGCTCTCACTGGCTGCGGCACCGGCCTGCTTCCCGGATGGATGACTCTGGCTCACTGTGCGGCTCCCAGTCCCCGTGCCAGTGGCCCTGAATAACCTTGCTTTTGTGTGTATTTATTTTATTTTGAATTTCTCCACCTCCAAACCCCACCCCCTGCTCACCGCCCCATGTGGTGATGTTCCTTGAAATGTTAGATTCTTTCTTCCTGTGCCCCTCCAGTTCTGGAAGCATTTTGTTTCCCTGCTGCTTTGAGAAGCCGGTGCCGGTGCCGAGGCCAGATCCTCGGGGCGGAGAAGTGAATTAATTATTAAACAGGAAGGGAGCAGTGCTTTCAGCAGGCGCCAAGCGACTACACTGACGCTGCACGGGCACCGCTGCCCCGCCCTGCGCTGCGGCAGCTGAGGCAGCAGGAGATGCTCACTCTCGTTTCCATCAAGCCTTTCTGTGCGTTTGCTGGAGTTAGGGTTTGGCAGCAAAGGGCTGGGCAGTCAGTCTTCATCACCTCCTGACCGTTTGGGCCAAAAAAAAAAAAAGGAGAATCAGAAGCACTTTCCCAGCTCATAAATCAGCCTGAGAGTGCCCGTTCCCACGGAGCGCAGGCTGGGTTTTTCTCTGAAACATGTGCACATCTGTGTATAGGTATGTAAATGTGATACGTTTATATCAACTAGCTCCTACCAGGGATGGCAGCTATGAAACATTGTCCTTGTCGCCTTATCATTGTTATAATTGTTGCCTTAATTTAGGGGCTAAGTTGAAGATATCAAAACTTGTATTGAAAAGTACTAATGAAGATGCCACAGAATTTCTTAATTTCCTGTCTGGGCATGAATTCTCTTCAGTCACCACTCACTGGAAGGCTGGGCTGCTGGGCCCCGAAGCTGGGTCTGCAGCGCCTGGCGGGGCGTGGATGAGACGGTGGCAGTGTTTCCTAGAGAAACCCACGCCCGTACCAAGCTGTGGGGGTAGTAGCCTGAAAGGGCCCCTGCCTGCTGTAGGCCGGGCTCCATCCGTCCCCGCTGGGCTGGGCCTCGGCCATTCCCAGTCTCAGCCGGCTGCCTTCCCACAGGAAGCTGCTGGAAGTGTGCTCAGCTCCATTAAGTCTCACCCTGTGGCTGCACGGCCGGCGGGCCCTGGGGTGGGAGGGGGCGCAGCGATCTGGGTGCAGCTGGAAGCCTCCTCAAGAGGAAAGAGAACAAAGATTTGGTTAAAAATTTAGATTCATGCATATACATTCAGAACAAGGCAAAAAACAGGGAGCCCAGCACACAGCCCCCGAGCCCTCCCAGCAGCCGGCGGGCGCAGTGTGCGGAAACCTCACCCACACATCCTTTCCACGCCCAGAACTTTGTGAAATCAGGAATGTTCCGCGAGCCTTGCTACTCAAATACTATTTTTAAATTCTTTTCTTCACTACAGAGATTAAAAAATGTATTCAAGCTCACAATTCTTATTTTTAAAAATATATGAAATGTTTACTTCATTTGTATTGCATCTTGACTGTGTGATTTCATTCAGTCAATACATTTAATTACAAGAAGCAAAAAGTGAGGGCCACTGGCTTATTTAAAAAGATTAGACCGAAAAAGCCAAATAACTTTATACTTCTAAGAATTTAACTAAACTCACAATTTCAATAATCTCTCTTACATTTTCCCTGAATTGCCTTTTCTCATGAGGTCACCCTCTGACCCCCCAGCTGGGGTTGTGTGGGCCTACATTCTCAGGGTGTCACTCTTGGTCATATCATTTAGGATTCGATGATGGCCACTCTGTAATCATTATGGTTCACTATAATAAGTAACTTAAAACCCAGAGTATAAATGACATATTCATCATCACTAATACTTGGAAATATATTGGTTAAATGGGAAACTTATGTACCATTTTGATCTGTTCTTTATGTCCCATTTTCTTTCCAGAAAATATATTATGAGCTGGTTTTAAAATGAAGTGATAAGATTTCTGGTTTTTGACAAAGCAAAGATCCTAGTTCTTTTTGTTTGAAAATGAGTTGATCCTCTCATTCCCCACCCCTGGAAGGGCTGTAATACAAAGTTTACAAAAATATTTCATTGAAAATACACCGCAGAAGCTGGCCTGTGTGATGTCCAGGTCACAGCGCATACTTGGAACGTGCTTGCAGCGACTGGGCACGTGCACGCGGCCAACAGCAGTGACCGCATGTGAGCAAACACAGGAGCATGCAGGGCAGGCCCACACGCATGCTTTTCAATACCCCCCCCCCCCCAACACACACACACTTTAAGGATAACCCCTGAGTTGTGTGCATCAACTTATAGTTTCCCGAGGACTTTCTCCCCTTGGCCTCCAAAAGGAAAGTTAGGACGTGTGTGTCTCTGTCTGATTTGTGTCCAATCTGAGGAATATTGACTTAATAAGCTGTTGCCTGCGCAGTTAGTTGTCACCTTTTCTTACTTGATACTCCCACTGCCAGCGCCAGGCAGTGCGGGCTTCGGCCGGGCCGTGTGAAAGGCTCCGATCCCGGGTGAGGCGGCGGCGGCGGGAGTCCGTCTCCGCAGGTGTAAGGGCCGCAGCCCTAGGCAAGCTGCGCTGCCGTCCAGAGGTCGCTGGGCTGTGCGCAGCCAGATGGCTCCAATTTGAGGCCTCCACTCAGTGCTGGGGCTGTATTGAGTTTCTTCCCTGAAACCAACAAAACCTGCTGCCGCATTTTGCTTGGATTAAAATATTTGTCCCCTTTTCACAGGGCAGAAGGGGGACTCTGAGGCCCCCGAAGGAAGGAAATCATTACAGGCCCACAGAAGTGGGGCATGTGCTACAGCTGCTCGTAGTTTAAGAGGAAGAAACATGGGACCCCAAGCCTGGAACACAGCTCTTTCAGAATGCTTGTGAGCCGCCCAAGAAAAACATCCTCCGAGGCTTATCTAATAAGCATGGTCCCTAATCGTCTCAATGTGTGCTCACTTTCCTTCGCCGCTCGCACCTACTCCCCCAGCCAGCTCGCGAGATGCCGAAACGAACACAGAAAAATTTAATGAAGGGATTTAATAGTTTGTGTTAAAGCTAATATGGCCCATTAGGAGCTGTCATTTTTATAAACAATGAAGATATGTTACCCTCTTCTTTGGTGTAAAGCCATTCAATGCAGGACCTGTAAACACTCAGTAATGACCTATAGAACATGCATAGAAGACAATTAAGGCGCCACTTAAAAAGTCTCTTTTCCTCACATATTCGGTTTCTTGCTAAATAAACTCATAAGGCTCATACATGTGTAAGCATATGCTTGTATTAGAATAAAAAATAACACGTGTGCATTTCATTAAAAAATCAAAGAACAGACATCTTATAAGTGTTTTGGGTTTTTATAAGGTTGGGGAATATCAGAAGTGATTAGTTAAATTAGGACCACACTTTCTGTTCTTTAGTTCATACCATAATGATAGAAAAACCACTATTTTGTGGTAGTTTAAAGAACATAAAATTAATAGTTCACAGTGCCATTAAAGACACAATGACAACCTTTAAAAGCTGTAAATAAAAAAGTTTCTACAAAATCTATGTATTACAGAAATTGCATGTTCTGCTCCGATTCGGCTGTTTTTTGGAAGTTATTTTTTAATGGCAGCGGGCGCCAGGCAGGCAAGGCTGGAGGAATGGTATACTTTTGAGACTAACTGAATGTACTTGAGAAATTGAAATCTACTTGACTCTACTTTGTAAATAGAATTTGTTCCCTTGCTCTCCCTTTTAAAGACAAATGACTCCTTTTTATAAGTTTTAGGTTTGGCAGAATTGGATGAGAAATCCGCAGAGGGAAGGGTGGGGAGAGGGCCAGATGAAAGGCATTCTGGCTTTCTGTCGCCTCGGGAGCCTCCGTGTGAGTGGAGGGCAGCCTCGGGCAGCACTCGCTGTCCACGAAGGCCAGGAACAAAGGCAGTTAGAGCAGAGTACAAATCCCTCCTCACAAAGCAAGATCAAATCACAGATCGATAGGTGCAGCTGGGTTTAAACTGTTGCCTTAAAAAGGGTTTAAAAACTTTTTTGAATGATGGGCTGGAGGCTGAACCTTTTATGCTTTGGAGCCAGCTCCTTCTGGAAAAGTCTTCCCCGTCTCTTCCAGGGCCTCTCCTGGGATGGGCCAGGGTGCGCTCTTCTTGCTTGACGTGGGCTCCGCGGCTGGGAAGGGCTGGCCGTGTGACTGCCAGGAAGGGAGCCGTGCTCTGTGATGCCTGGCAAGCGCTCTCAGACATTTAGCAACTAGTCCCAAAGCGCGGGGAGTTCCCCGGTCATCTGTGAGCTCTCTGTGAAATGTCCAGTTGGGGTGGGTGCTGTTGCTCTAAAATCAACTTGGAAACTAAAGAAAACCCTCAACAAAGAAAGACCCAGACACCAGGTCACTTTAAGCCACAGACATGTGCGGGGCAGACTGTGGCTTGCTCCTGGATGAAGGCCACGTGTGGGGTGCGGGGGTGCACCTCCCAGCATCACACTCAACTCAGAGGCCTAGCTCAGTAGTGACGGAATTCAAACACGGTTTTCAAAAACAAGGGGAGAGAGGAAAAAAGAAAACCAACGAGCCAGTGGTATTCAGTGTATTCACATGTGCTCCAAATGGCACAGAGAGAAGCAAAAGCGCTTCCGGTACCTTTTTTAATGATTTCATCATCACAGACAAGAATTCAAAGATAGTCCAGGTATTATTGGAAAGACAGGAAATAAGATTAATTATTAAAAAAAAAAAAAAGAATAACCTACCCCTATATACACCAAGGTTGACCTGGTGCGATCTTTGAAGTTAGGCCTATTAGCAAATCAGTTTATAAAAAAGAAAGGTCGAGGTTGGTAGAAACATTTGATCTTGGCTTGGCTCTCTGCCGCTCTCTGTGAACATCATTTGAGTGCGGTGGATTGTAATTTTAGCAGCAGAACAAGTGGGCCGGAAGGTAAAGGCTGCCTGGGTGGGGACTCCTGGCCAGTGCCCCTCAGGCAGCCATGTCACACACACCAGTCTGAGTGGAGAACAGGGATGACCCCGCAAGAGCCAGTGCGTGGGCCCCGGCCCGACTCCGTGCCTCCTCCTGGCCTCCTGCCCGCAGCGTTCACCGGGAGCGCCGGCCCGCACTGTTGCAAAGCGCTGGGCACCCTCTCCTCTGGGAAGCTCTCCCTTTTCCGGGAGCTCTTCTGCTGCTCATGTCGGGGTGGTTTTTCCTGCCTAAAAGGTGGCTTTACCAGCCGTTTATGGATGTGTGTGTCATCTTCCTCAGAAGATGGTACCTTCCTGAAGGTGAAGACTATGAAGTCTTTACATTCTGCTCAGGTCCATGCTGTCCCTAGTGCTCAGGAGACGTCAGTCTATTGTCGGATGGTTTCTAAGGAAGCTGAAGACAGATGGCCACTGACATGCTCAGAAACGGCGTGGGATGGTTAAACTCCCCCAAGGACTCGGCCGGTTCATGATAAGGCTTTTGCAAGTATCACTCTAAGCCAGCGGTTCTCAACCTGTGGGTCGAGATATTCTGCTCAGGTCCGTGCTGTCCTTAGTGCTCAGGAGATGTCAGTCTATTGTCGGATGGTTGCTAAGGAAGCTGAAGACAGATAGATGGCCACTGACATGCTCAGAAACGGCGCGGGACAGTTAAACTCCCCCAAGAACGCGGCCGGTTCATGATAAGGCTTTTGCAAGTATCATTCTAAGCCAGCGGTTCTCAACCTGTGGGTCGCGACCCCTTTGGGGGTCGAACGACCCTTTCACAGGGGTCGCCTAAGACCATCGGAAAACACATATATAATGACATATTGTTTTTGTGATTAATCACTATGCTTTAATTATGTTCAATTTGTAACAAGGAAAATACATCCTGCATATCAGATATTTACATTACGATTCATAACAGTAGCAAAATTACAATTATGAAGTAGCAACGAAAATAATTTTGTGGTTGGGGGTCACCACAACATGAGGCACTGTATTAAAGGGTCTCGGCATTAGGAAGGTTGAGAACCACTGCGAGTCTAAGCAGCCTCTACCAATGGATCATAGAAGCAAAAAGCCTTTTCAGAAAAGCCAACTCCGTTTCACAACACAGCAGCTCCTGCACCGCTTCCACCCGAAACCCTCGGGGCGTGTGTGGTGGGCACTTTCACTCCTCCTTCCAGGGAAGGTCGCCGGCTGCCCATTTCCTCTCTTACACTAAAACCGTCCACTGTTCAGCAAAAGTAGTGGCGCTCTTCTGTCCCTGGAAGTGTTTGAGAGGCACATGCGGGTGGGTGACTTCACCAGCCTCTGATATGACAGGTACTCTCAGCTCCTCAGCCTGATTTGCTCTGCATGACAAACACTCAGGACACATTTGCTCTTGTCCAAAGTGTTTGTTGTCTGACCTACCTTGTAACCCCCGCCCCCCCAAAATTTCTCAGCAACAGCATGGTTTTCTAACATTGTGAATAACCTCCACAAAACTTCACCTGAGCCCTGCCGGGGGCTCAGCTGGTTAAGCGTCAGCATCATCCCATGCATCGGAAGGTGGCGGGTTCAATTCCCGGTCAGGGCACATGTCCAGATTTCAGGTTCAATCCCTGGTTGAGGCGTGTGCAGGAGGCAACCAATCCATGTCTCTCTCTCTCTCTCTCTCTCTCTC